>NC_080194.1:127152204-127455234 GCF_030028045.1 Hippopotamus amphibius kiboko
CAAGACTGGGATGAATCTGTACATTGGAAAAGAAATGTGGGACTTCCTTGGTGGCACAGTGGTTAAGAATCCGCCTGCCAATGCAGGGGACATGGGTTCGATCCCTGGTCCGGGAAGATCCCACATGCTGCGGAGCAACTAAGCCCGTGCACCACAACTACTGAGCCGGCACTCTAGAGCCCACGTGCCACAACTACTGAGCCCATGTGCTGCAGCTACTGAAGCCCACTCGCCTAGAGCCCGTGCTCCGCAACAAGAGAAGCCACCGCAATGAGCAGCCTGTGCACTGCAACGAAGAGTAGCCCCCGCTTGCTGCTACTAGAGAAAGCCTGTGCATAGTAATGAAGACCCAAAGCAGCCAAAAATAAATAAAATAAAGTAAAATAAAATAAAACAAACCATTAAAAAAAGTAAAAAAGAAAAAGAAATGTGGATAAATCCCAATTCAAGTGACCTACAAGCAATCCATCCATTCAACCTTCACTTACTCGCTTACTCAGCAAGTGTTTGTGTGGGTTTCCACATGCCAGAGAGACTCTAGGAGCTAAGGATATAGCCATGGACTAAACAGACATTACCCTCACTATTCAAATGAGCACATAATGAATAGCCAGGTCCTAGAGAGTGATGTAAAGTGGGAGTAAAAGCTGTGTGAGAAGATGGTATAGAGTGGTCAGAGAAGGTCTTCCTGAGAAGCTGACATTCGAGGAAAGACTGAATAAAGAGACAAAACATACAAGAATTTCCAATTCAAATTGGAGATTCTAAATTTCAAGTGCTAACGGGAATCACATAATTCAACACAAATGTATTGTAGTCCTTTGTAGTTTTTAGTCTTTTTTTTTTAATAGAAAACATTGATTTCCCAGCCAACATGGTAGACCTTGTTGAATGTCCACTATATCCTCAGCAGGTTGCTCGGTGTTGTGCCATTTTTATTTCTAATCCCCGTAACAGCTCTGCAAGGGAAGCATAGCATCTCCATGTTATAGATAAAGGAGTTTTGAAGAAGTCACAGGGTCATATCGTTAGGAAATGGCCAATACTGGCTCTTTCTGCTACACCCTACAGTCTCTAATGTGTAAAATTCTGAATTTTGTTCATTTTCAAAATTCATAGTGCTACCATATTGTCATAATCCTCTTAAAGAACCATTTTGTTGCCATTTTTCAAATTCATTGTATCGCTGTGCCCAGTCATTTACAATCCTGGCTGCCCACGCAAATCCCCTGGGAGTGGGGGCTGGGTATCCGGGATTTTTAAAGTCTCAGATGAATCTGGTGTGCGGCCATTGGCAGGTACCACAGGCTAGCATTGTAGTCTAAGACTAATAAATATTTTCTGGCTGTATAACCAGTGGAGCTCTGGTTCAGGATGTGATTCAGAGATAGCCATGAGCCAATACACTTGAGGTTCACGATCACCAGGGTGATAAATCTCTCGGAAATAAGAGACAGGCCAGCCCCTTGAGTAAGCAGACAGAATGGTATTGTGGAATCAACACAAGCTTTGGAGTCCAAACAGGGTTTGACACCCAGCCCTGCTCTCCTCTGTCTCTATGATTTTGAGTGATGTGTTAAACCTAACTGTTCCTAATTCTTCCTTACCTAACGTTGTTAAGAATACAGGGGCTTCCCCACATGGTATTCTCTGTTTTCTCTAATACACCCCTCCACCCCCACCAAGACTTGTTGAATCCCAAGAAGGCAAGAAGAGGGCCACAATTTCCTCTCTACCCAGCAATGACTTTGTTCCTTTTCCAGTATAGGAAAGCAGAAGAAGATAAGCAGAGTGCATTGTTTTTTTTTTGTTTTTTTTTTTTTCAGGCCCTTCTTTCCAAAGTCATTCAATTCCAAATTTAGCATCCTCTCCTGGGAAAAACAGAAGTCCTTTTTATGCATTCGCTGTGATAACTTTGAACCCAGTAATACTTGCTGTGAATCTTGAGCTAGTAGGGGTTGAAGAGAGAAGGAAATAAAACAAAACCCCCCAAAACCACAAATGAAGCTGAAGACCACCTTCTCTCTTCTTTTCTGAACCTTGTCTCTGTAGGGCTGGTCTCCCAATCTTGCAGGCAGTGTTCCCCCAGATCTCTTCTTTCTCACTTGGCCTCTTCTTTCTTAATAAACCCCCGATCTGAAACAATTGCTCCCACTTTGTATTCCGTGGAGCTGTAATATTTGCCCAACGATGAGCTCCGTTCAGCAGTTTGTTAACCTAAATGGGAAGTGACAGACTCAATATAAGGAAATCTCTGTGCCAAGGAAACAGATATTATTTCTCCCCCTCGCTCTCTCTTTCTCTCAGGTTGCTCTATGCCGGGAATCTGCAGCCTCTGAGCTTACGGGCACACCAAAGCTTGTGATTGATCCATGTCCAGCTAATTTGATCAGAATAGAGACTTCTGTTCCCCGTTGCTCCTTTCAGCAGCTCTTAGCAGATGCGACTGAGTACCCGGGAGTCACCTCCGACCTCTGTTGGCTGGTATAAAGGATGCAGGAGACCCTGGGTCCACACTGCAGAGGGAGGGGCATCCTGTAGATAAGATGGGAAAGTTACAAACAGATGGGGAAACACAAGAGCCCTTCCGAGGAACAGGCTTCTTGTCTTTTTTGTCTGTGATGAATCATGGAAAGCACCTGCCATTCCCAGTCATTGAAAATCAAAGGATCTAGTGGCGATAGATGCACTTTTAATCTCTGAATAAAGGCAACTCAGAGTCTAGGCATGTTCTTATTTATCCACATAGATTTGGCCACTACTTGTAAATTTTAATGGTAATGATGACATTAAAAGTGATAACAAACACCTATCAAACCCTTACTAAGAGCCAAGGACTGTCTAACCACACAAAACCTATCGTCTCATTTAACTCTCACAATAATCCTTTGAAGGAGACATTATTCTTACCCACATTTTATAGCAGAAAATCAGGACTTAAAGAAGTAACTTGTCCAAGGACTCATGGCTGGTAGGTAGGGACTCTGAGAATCTCATGCATGACTCCTAAACTTTCATTTTACTTAAAACTTTTTTTTTTTTTTAATTTTGGACAAAATTACTGATTCACATGCATTTGTAAGAAATGACAGAAAGAGATGATCCCATGTTCTCTTCACCCAGGGCCCCCAATGGTAACATCTTACGTAACTTTAATACAGTATTACAACTGGGAAATTGACATTGACCCAGCCCATCCACCTTATGCATATATCACCAATTTAATGTGTGCATTTACTTCTGTAATTGTATCGCCTGTGCAGTTTCCTGCAACAGTATCCACAGTCAATGCACATAGCAGCTCCATCACAAGGATGCCTGGCTTCCCCTCTCTGCCCCCTCCCAAGCCTGAGCAATGGCTAATCTGTTCTCCATCTCTATAATTTTGTCATTTCAAGAATGCTCTATAAAAAGCGTGTGAAAAGCATGCACGTGTGATCCGCCATCTCTGTGCATGTGTGTGGTTACAGAGTCAGTCCAGGGATAGAACTTGATGTCCATTTGGCTTCCTGGTTCCCTTCAGTTCTTCTGGCACCTCCCTCCACTCCTTTTGCTACAGATTTACTGAGATTAGATACACTTCTGACCCCAGTGTGTAGCCCACCACCCCCACTCCCACCCCAGGGACAGTCTCCCAATGTCATTGAGTGGGAATTCTGCAAGAGTCCCAGCTCCAGTTCAGCCACTGGAGGCCAAGATATTTCCTATCACTGCCTACCCCCACCCTCACCTCTGCCTCCCAGGCCAACCCAGGTCCATGAGCCACATTGAGCCTGGGGACATGAGGACCAGCTTCAGTGACTGATGCATCATGTCCCTCCCAGAAACCTCCATGCCCCATCCTGGTTAAAAAGTTAGAGCAGAGGAAGAGTTTTGCCAGGGGTAAACCAGGTCTTCCAGAGGTTATCAGATTGGATTTTGTGTTGTCCATGGCTGGGTGGGGGGCTCCACCCCCACTTTCCAAAGGATGCAACATCTCCTAAAATCTTGCATGGCAAATAACCTTGACTCTTGCCTGTGTCACAGTGTCCAGAAACCTTTGCATCCAGTGAAATGGCCACTGCCCACCCCTGGCTGTGAGTCAGGCCTCAGAGGTGGAGATCAGGAATCAGAGGTCACTGCCCAACACAAAGACTGCCTCCCTTTCCTGACGCTGTATCTGATCCCATTAAGGTCATTGCCTGTAAATTGTCAGTACGCATTGGGGGTGAAAGACCAGACCAGCTATACTGAACTGTCATTTGCCACAAAGTATTATTAGATTAGATCCAGTCTGAGACTGGGGAGGAGGTGTGGTTGAGGGTTTACCCCCTTACTCTTCCAAGCCCAGAAAAAGTGATAACCATGTTGAATCTGAGCTCACACTCACATTCTTTCTCTCTACGCCTTTCTGTCTCTTCTTCTCACCCCTGTAAACCAAGGCGCTGAGTCTTCCAGTACTCCCTTCTCAGACCCACTACATGTCATTTACATCAAATCCTCCAGCCTAACTGGATGCTGTCCTGTCTTCTACCAGCTGATGCCCCCACCCCCACCCCAGTCTTTCCAGCAATGGCTCTCACCTTGGCTGGTCATCAAACACAGACCTGGGTGGTATTTAATTTTGAGACTCTATCTTCATCCCCCCCCCCCCCACCTCCCTTCTCCCATCTGAATGTCAGGAAGCCACCCCATTGGTTAGATATCCAGGAGCAGAACCCTGCTCGCTCCACTGCCTCCTTGCATCCAGCACCTTGGAGTGAGCAGAGTCGCTGCTCCTTGTCAGGGCTGCCATGGCTTTTGTTTTCCCGCACATTTGAATAACACATCTGATTACCATGGCAAATGTTGCAGCCTATGCAAGCCTGGACCTCCTGCTTAATTAACTGATGATAACAAGGTCCACTGCCCCTTCCCCTCCCCGCAGCCATCATGGACATGGCAGTTCTTTTATCTTTCTTCAAAATTGACTTGCTCTCCCGACCTTCCAGCAGGCCCTGTTTTGTCTGTTTACTTCTCATGCCTGTGCGAGACTGTTAATTTTCCATGGCACCTCCTATCTGGTTGTAATTAACACATCGAACGCTGAAGACATAGTTCTGCTTTTTGCAGATGCCTAATGGAGGTGTATCCTTCCTCCACTAATTATACCGCTGTATGTTCACCATCCGCATTGACCTAAAAGGATCTTTCTTTCTTTCTTTTCTTTTTTTTTTTAATTGCTTTGGGT
Organism: Hippopotamus amphibius kiboko; assembly: GCF_030028045.1. Lineage (NCBI taxonomy): Eukaryota > Metazoa > Chordata > Mammalia > Artiodactyla > Hippopotamidae > Hippopotamus > Hippopotamus amphibius. Next base: position 127,157,414 of record NC_080194.1, read on the forward strand.
GGAAGAACAAGTACATTTTGGGAACCCAGTTTGGGCAGAAGAGAAGGAAATCATTACGGATATATGTTGTCAGTGCTGCTTTTCATAGCTTTGAAAGTAACAAATGAGGGTACATTTGTTGTCAGCTCTGCTGCTGAGCGTTTGGCAACTCTTTGTTAGATGTGGGTCATATTTGCTTTGGATATATGCTCCAGCGCGAATCTAAATATTCTGCCTTGGTAATTATACAGATGGGGCGCACGGCATATTCCATCCAGTGTGGAAATCCTCAGCAGATTGTGAATAGCCTCCCGTCCTATTAGATTTTAGGGAAGCGGAGCCCTTGTCTGCGCCAAACATGAGACACAGAATCTGTTTATCATCTTATGCTTAGGCTTAAGATTTAAGCTGTAATGAATACCGGCTCCAAGAGATCGAGGTATAAGAAGGAGGTTGGTAGTTACAGCAATAAAAACAGGAGCAAAAAGAGCAGCTTTTGTGAAGGACTCCGGCTGGAATAATAATGATAGAATTGTCTCAATCGATACATCTCTTGTCAGACCCATGTCTGATGTTTGAATCAACCAAGCCTTTTCTCCAAGAGCTTTCCTTGAGAATATTGAATTATTTATTATTTGTATCCCCCCCTTCTCTTTCTGATGATTTTTTTTCCCTCTGACTTAGTAAAATTTGTTTTTCATGCTGCCAGTTTCAATGTTGTCTACTCTTTGATAAATAGCAGTAATTGGGCATATAGCAGAAGTCGTGTACAAATGTATGACTTCAATTACATCTAGAGCATTTTTTTTCTTTATATTGATCTTTTTCCCCCCTTCTTATAAGATCCATTCTCTATAGCCCATAGTGCTGAGTATTTTTAAGAATTATTCTTTGTCCGTGTGTCAGCATGCACTCTTGAACCCATGTATCTTTTTTAAAAATGCGGGGCTGCCCTTCCATCAGACTGGACCCACCTGGAAGGTGAAAATTAGAGACCTTCACCTGATGAACTCTCATACACTCTCCTCACCTGACTGTTTTGTCTTGACTGGCAGTGTGTCGTTTCTGTGGCCTGGTTTTCCTCATTTATAGGTAGGGCTAAGGTAGGGAGGAGGAAATAAATTTGCGTGTAGTGAAAATTACGTAGAGTGCGGTTCCCATTTAAAAAAAAAAAGCAGCAGAAGAAAAATAGTAAAGAAGAAATATAAAGGAGAGAGTCTGTATTGTAATTCAAGCTTATGAAAGTGTTGTTCTCAGACCCTGTTTCTGATTTGTTCTACATATCCCCTGTATGATTCTTAAACCAGATGTATTTGTAGTGTATTTGTTTGCCAACTGAATGAATGCTTTCACATCTCTGACTGTCCAGACTTACGCATCCGTAAATATACCTATTGCCAATGTTCCACGCCAGCCCAAGTATTTGGTGATGATGGCTAGGCAAAAGCAGCATCTCCTAGGAAATGGGTTTTCCAAGCCCATATCTGATGTCTGACAGTTTCAAAGCCACTGCTCTGGTTGAACCAAACCTACAAATTGGAGGAAGGAAAGCTAGGGCTGGGAGCCTACTGAGGCGCTAAATTGGACGCAGCTTCTCCAGAAATCAGGCACACTCGGCGTCCCACATCACATTTCCACTGGCCGGGAGATGGCCTTCATTCGCCAAAGGGCAGTCACACAGATCACAGCTGAGTATGCTGTCTGGATTGTTCCTTCTGTAGCTCTGAATCTGTACCATTGAATCATGCTGCTGTCAGCACTTTTCTGAGAAGCAGAAAGATGATGGGATGCTGAATTCTGCTTTTTATGGGAATGCAAATAGAGAGTGTTGATTTTTTTGTATGTGTGTGTCCTTGTTTTTAACACGAAGCAAGTGCTTAAAAGCCATTTTTCAGGTAGGGTGTGTACGCACAGTATTTTATCTCCTGTCCAGTCCCTAAAGCCATATCTGTCCCATTTTATTCAGAGGGAGAAAATAGAATAAAAACCTTCAGAGTATCTGAGTGATAAAGCAGTCCCACTCTCGGTTATTATGCTGTAGGTGATGAAGCCGGGGACTTAAAGAGACAAAGAGAAATTGAGTTGGCTTTGGCTGAGTCTGTGACTCTGGACCCAATCAGGTTGCTGTGTGTGTGTGTGTGTGTGTGTGTGTGTGTGTGTGAGAGAGAGAGAGAGAGAGAGAGAGAGAGAGAGAGAGAGAGAGAGAAACTGATAAAAACGCCTCTCCCACCAGTAGGCTGTGAGGCACAGAGCTCAGAAACAGCGCTATTGTCTTAGATTCCCTTTCAGATCATGTAGGTGTCTATACCATGCCACCCACACAGAAGAGCAAGTGAGCTGTGAAATATATTCATTGTTAGATTCCCGGGGAAATGGCGGCAAGCGATCGTAGGTAATAATGTCCGACAGGCAGGGGAGGCCGCCAACATTACCTGCATTATTTCGGTTGCCTTTTTCATTATAGGTTCAGGAAATAGGCAGCAATTCGATTATGGCATGATTTGGGGTGGAATTGCTCGCACTCCCTGACCTCGTCACTTGGGGATCAGAGGAGAAGTCAGCTCAAATAAAGTTTATAGTGCATTAACCGGACGGAGCAGTGCCTCACCCACAGAGCACGATTTCTCATCTTCCAGGGGTTTGGAACTGCAGTCCGGATGGATCTGTACCTTTAGGCACAGGGAGGATTGGTTGAGATGTATAGGAGTGAGCAGAGGCGGCCAATGGTGTTGAAAGCCCTCCCCTCCCATGTGCAGCGCTGGGTTTCTCTGCAGCTTGGGCGAAGCAGTGTGATTAATAACACGCAGGAAACCTGCTTGTTGGATTATTAATTTCTCATCCCCTTTGCCTTATTTTTTTTTTCCTTTGCACATATTCCTGATGCTTTTCCTTCTGCCTTTTTTCACTGTGCCTTTTGCCAAGCCTCTCCATCCCTCCTTTTCTGTCCTCTGGCTTACCTTTTCACCCATGGAGCTCACCACTAGCGTTTCCCACTGACGCCTGGCCACCCCACCTCGTGCGGCTGGCTTCACACCTGGGGTGAGTTTATCTCCTCCCACCGGGGATTCTGTCCGTGAAAGCAGGAGAGAGAGAGGGAAAGAGAGAGTGAGAGACAGAGGAAGAGAGGAAGGAGACCCCAGGGAGTTTGAGCCCTGCTGAATTGTCAGCACAGGCTTGGCCTTTGGTGAGGAGTGGCCCCAAAAAAGCAAAACCAGGTCACCTGGGGACTGTGCCCCACCCCACCCCAGCCGCAGCTGCGTGGAGAGACATGATTTCTCTTAGTTAATGAATTGCATCTCTCTTACCACTTCTAGATGCAAAGAGTGCACGATGCAAAACAGAAACTAAAGGGGGAATAATGACAGATGATGCACGGCTGTCGTGCTGAAAGGTGTTTAGTGTGCCAACGTTTTCCTTTGATGGCAGAACCGTGGAATGGAGGGGAGGGGCAGAGTTGAGAGGTTTCTGCAGGGGCGGGGGGCTTATGAGTTGGGGAGACTTTGCACCCAAACTCCCATCACGGTCTGTACCCCTGGTTTGCCAGCCATACCTTCAGGCAGTTGGGAAGGAGTGTTTCCTGCTGACTGTGGACCCAGGAGAGCTTGCAGCTGTGGCTTGGGGTGTTGGTCCTGTGCGTGTGATTTGGGGGGACTTCTGGGTTTTGATTCGCTGACCTGCTCATGTGTCTGGTTGGTATAAAAGGAGCAGAAAGGGGTGGGTGAGCACTTCCACGTTCCATGTCGCATGGCTCTGTCCTGATCTCTCCTCACCAGACTTGGAGGATTTCTTTCCTCACCTCTGAATCTCTGTCCCCTGGAAATCAGCACAATTCAGTAGCAAAAGAGTGGAGGATGCGATATGTCTTATTTCCTTGAGCTGTCTTGACCGGCCTCCCCATTTTTCTGAAGAAAACCTTGTGTTTTAATCCCAGGATGTCCCCTCTTTGTGGAGAGATTACCTTGAAGCTCCCCAAAGCTAATAGGATGGAGAACTAAACGACAGTTGACATTAATTGTTCTCTTTATTTATATAACTTAAGCACAAGGCAGAAAAAATCCTCCAAGCTGATTATTCCTTTGGTTTATTCTGAGTCAGTTTTTTTTTTTTTTTTTTTTTTAAAGCATTTGGAGCTTCTTAAGTAGTGAATTTTGAGGGACAAGAACGTTGCAATGTTTTAATGACTACAGTTCCAGTAGCAGGGTTTGTCATGGGGTTTTAAAGCAATGCACAAGTAGAGGAGCTGGGGTTTTATTTATGTGCTGTACATACACTCACTTATGTTTGATCAAATGTGAGATCGCCGTTAAGACCCATATGTTCAGCCCATCCCCACCCTCAGGCGTATGTTGACCACATGTATATATCTGGTCTGTGACACAGCACCCAGCATCAGAAAGAACTGTACACTTCACAGGGAAGCGTTGGGGCCATACTGTTATCCTAATACAAAAAACAAAGTCAAAAACAAACAAGCAAGCAAACAAACCCAAAACAGTGCCAGCTGGCGCCACCACCAAGATTATCATCTTGGATTTCCGATGAATTTTGCTTCAGTTTTCTTTCTCTGGGAATGACAGGTATTATTTTGACTGAATGTCCACTATAGCCGTGAAATCTGGAGAGGAACTAAGACAAAGTATGCTCCAAGGCAGGTAGGATGTTTACAAGTTTGGGCACTAAGAAGAATGATATTTGACGTAGAGATGGTGCTTAGGTTTTCAATACGAATCTCCCATGCTGATTATTTCGAAATATACAAGGGAGATTTAAAAAAAAATTTAGTGTCTTATTGATGGCAAATGCTGATTTTTTTTTTTTCTTTTTTCCCAGGGAAAGACTTGTATGGGTGGGATATCATCTCATTTGGACAGTGAGAGGAAAATTTGAAAATTATGTTTTGGAATGCAAGCCACAACCCCATGTCACTTATGCTTTGTTTGAACATGCAGATTCTCAATACAAATTTAATGGGGTTTCGCTTTTCTTTCACTACAACTTTTTATAAACCTGCAAGGGGGGAAGTAATATATGATGAGTAATAGATGAGCTGGCTTTTACTTACCCTAGCTTTCTCATCTCCTCTGCCTTTTCCTTACTGCCAATGAATCATGTGATAGGAAGCGTCCTCAAAACCTGTTTCTACTTGGGAAATTGCAAAGGATTGGAGCCCTTCTTTGAAGAACTTAACATAACATTTCTATCTGAATGAATCACGTTTTAGCTTCAAATATCCACTTATTCCCAACGATCTCCTAAGCTTCGAAATGTTTCTTCCAAGATGACATGTATCTCTCTAGTTTATTCTGTGACCAAGCTTCTCCAGAGAAACATGTGAAAATAATGAAGGCATTAAGCCCTAAGAATAAGCTTGAAAATAGCTGTTATCCAACCAAACATTTGAAAAAGAAAAATCCCACCCCCACTTGCACCCCCCTGTATCACCCCCTGTGCATCGCCCTGCACCCCCTCCACCCCCTTGAACTGGAGAGGGACAGGATACACTTCCAGCGTTTTTTTCTCTCCACGGTTGGGCAGTGGTTCTCAAAATGCTGCTGACCTGTCGTAGTCCTGGTTCTGCACCTGTGGATTCAACCAATCATGGGTCAAAAATATTTGGGGAAAAAAAAATTCCAGAAAGTTCCAAAAAGCAGAACTTGCATTTGCCACATGCAGGCAACTATTTACATAGCATTTACATTGTATTCGGTATTATAAGTAATTCAGAGATTATTTAAAGGATACAGGAGGATGTGCTTAGGTTATATGTAAATACTAAACCATGTTATTTAGGGGACTTGAGTACCCATGGATTTGGGACCCACAGGGGCCCTGGAACCAGTCCCCAGCAGATAGGGAGGAGGGGTGACTGTATTGCCTTGTTAATTTATTTCTATTTTACATGGACATTATGCAAACAGCGATAAGCAACATGTATTTGCTTTTTGCCCCCATAAAGCTTCCTTCCAGACTCTCCTCCTGTTTACAGAAATGTGCTCCATTCAGGAGGCTCCCATCAATTGTTTATGCACATTGGTGTCCATTGTTCAAGCCGAGACCCCTGGGGGCAGGGCACTATTAATAGTGAGGCTTGTCTCCTTGGGGGGTGGGGGGAGTGTTTTTTCAGAATGCTCCAGAAAAAGCCAGCGTGCAGCTCTTAGCCCATCTTCACCTAGGCAGGGTCCCCACCTTCCCATGGCAAACACAGCCGAAAAGAGCTCTTAAGGAAGTGATTACAGAGTCGTGATTGCTCTACAAATTGAGTCTTTTTTCTGCTTGACAGTGATCCTGGCATCGTCTCCCCCACTTAATCCTCGCTAGCAATTTGCCTATAGTTGCAGCTAACAAGAGGTGATTAGAGGGGAGTTGCCCGTCACCACTTAACACCCAGCTCTAGGTCACCATGGGCACAGGCTACCGAATCGGGCCTGTTTTCCTATTAACTCAACACCTCTGAATGCATTAGCCCGGCACTTAGCTAATGATTATTTCGAGCACCAGCCAGACTTCCCGAACGGCATCCGTCATCAGCTCTCCAGCTCCCGGAGCAGGGAGCAAAACCAGGAAGGAGGGAGAGAAGATTTGTTGGTCTTCTAACCAAAACCAAAGAGAGAGGTCAGGAGAGAGGGTGTCTCCCAAGAAAGTCAGGTGGTCACTGTGCTGGACGGCCCCCTGGGGGGGCTGTGGGTTGACACCAAGAGGGGGACAAAACTGCTGCATGCTTTCCTGTCTTTGGTAAGGACATGGGAGAGGCATCGGCAGTGAAGTAGCCCCTGCAGATCCTGTGTGCTGTCGGGGTGGAGGCAGACGCAGGCAGAGCGTGGGGTAGATCCGGGGTTCCCCTGGAGGGCTTGTTAAAGCGTCCACGTTTCAGGTTCAGGAGGTCTGGGTGGAGCTAGAGGATTTGCATTTTCACAGATTCCCAAGAGATGCTGATGCTACTGGTCCAAAGCACACTTGGAGAACCTCTGGTTTACATGGACAGGCTCGGCCTTTGCTAACTGTGAAATGTACCCGCAACTTCCCTGCCTGACACCCACGCGTGGCTCCCCGTCATCTTCAGGAGAAGGTCCCCCATCTTTAGGGACTCCTGAGATCCTCTATAATCTGGCTACGCCTTCTCCCGTCTCTCCTTCCCCTGCCCAAGCTGTTTAACTGCGAACGTGCCAGGGCCCCTCGCAACAAATGTGGTTTTTAAATTAACTTTTATGGAAGAGTGGTTGCTTTAGTGTTGTGTTAGTTTCTGCTGTACAGCAGAGTGAATCAATTATACATATAGATATATCTACTCTTTTATTATATCACTTATATGTGAAATCTTAAAAAATGGTACAAATGAACTTATTTACAAAACAGAAATAGAGTCACAGATGTAGAAAACAAACTTATGGCTTCCAAAGGGGAAAGGACTGGGGGGAGGGATGAATTGGGAGATTGGGATTGACATAGATACAGCACTATATATAAAAAAGATAAGTAGTAAGGACCTACTGGATAGCACAGGGAACTCTACTCAATGCTCTGTAATGGCCTATGTGGGAAAAGAATCTAAAAACAATTGTGCTTTTACATTCCAAGAATGTTCCTCCCTCCCATGGTCTCACCTGGAAAGCACCTCTCTTAGCAAAGCTGGTGCTCACCTGTGGCCCCTCCTGAGTGCCCCCGGCTGAATCTGTCACTCTCCCAAACTGAATCTCCTGTATAGCACTTTTTACACACCTGCCAGATGCTTGCATCACATCATGTGACGGTGTTTGTGTCTTTCTCCTTAAAATCAAGGGTGCATGGTATTCATTTTATTAGGCCAACACCTAGCACTGTGCTGGCATGTGGTCATTGCACAGTAACATTTTTGTTGAGTAAAACTCTTGCAGAAGACAAATTTGTCTTATGGGAATTATTATCTAATGGTCAGGACCTAACTTTAGAGTCAGATGATCCAGGTTTGAATTTTCATGCAAGCATATTGTGGTTTTTTGGCTTTGGAGGTAATTCACTTTCCTGCTCTGAGACTCAGTCTTACCCATCTTTATAATGGGAATATTAATAAGTATAATAATAGCAGTGGTAGTAGCAGTAGCAATAATAGTGTTCCCGCAATTTCCTTCATGTGTAGGTAACAAAATGCACAGGACAATGCCTGACACATAGCAAAAATACAATATATAAGGATGTTTCTTTTCTTTTCTTTTTTATACTGTGAGATATCTACACTGGTAGAATGAGGATCAGACCTGTGGAGAGAAGTAGGTGACAGTGGAGGGGACCCACACAGCTGCTATAGGGCAACGGAGCAGGGCGATGTTTTAGTCTGGCATCCCTTGATGGTAACATTATGAATATATTCCCGTAAATTGGAGTAATTGGAGGGGATAACTTTCAGTGGACAGAGGCCAAGCCACTTCCCCTTTCTGGTGGCTCCGTGTGCTGTTCACCCATCCCCAGCCACCCTGGCTTCCTTCTCATTCTGGAGCCCTCTGGGATTCCGGAGACTTTGCACAAACCAGCCCACCTCTCCTTCCCTCACCCCCTCCTCATTCCTCAGCTGTTGATTTAACCATCAGGTATGCAGAGAAGCCTTCCCTGGCCAGCCCACCAAAAGTAGCCTCTTCCCAGACAGCTTGTGTTTTCTCTGTCAGCACCCTGTACTTTTCTTTCTGCAATGATTTTATGTGATTGAATATTCCTTTCTCTTACTCTACGATAAGCTCCATGAAGGTAGGAAGTCACCTATTTTGTCCTTGAGATACCTTCAGAACCTTGTCAAGAGCCTGACATAGAGTAGGCATGAAGGAAATAGTCATTAAATGGGTGAATGAATGATGGGAAGAAGTGATCAAAGATGCTACATAACATAGTGGGTCAAGGCGAAAGTGAATGTATCTTTTCCCTTTGGGAATTTGCAATCTCCATTGTTGGAAAAAGGACACACACACAGTGCATTAATCAGACACATCCTTTCTGTACTTCCAAGACCCTCTCCTTTCCTTTCTTCACTAACCCAACTAATTGCTGAGACCTGTTCTATGTTGGCTACTTTTCTAAAAGCTGGAGAATTGCAGTAAACAAAATAAGCAAAAAGTTCTGCCCTTGTAGAACATATGTTACAATGTTGTACTTACCTAGTGACTCTGTTTTCATTTTATCCCAGCTCCTGACATGATTCTTTACAAAGACTAGGTGCTCAGTAGAAATTGGCCAAATGAAAGGATTCTTTAAAATTTCACTTTCCTTCTACTAACTCTATAATCCAGCCCAATGGGCTCATCATTAATTTAGCACACTTAAATATTTTGGAATAAATAACGTTCCATCAGTTCACTATCTACATCCCAGCCTCGTGTCTTTTCCTGCACCCATTCCCTGTTTGGAAAGATGTGTGCTGTTTTGTTGTTGTTTATCCATTCCCAAAGGCAAAGCTGCAGCATCTCATCATTGAGAAGAGTTTGAAACAACTCGCCCCTTGGATTAAAAGTGGTGCCCAACCATTGTGTTTTTTCTCTATAACGATGGACAGCAGAATATGGTGTAGGACAGTGGACTTCAAGTTCAATGACTTGGGTCCACATTTGATCTCTGGTCCTGTGTTAGCTGGACACGCATGAGCAAGGGGTTGACGATGGGGCTATGTGGTCATGACATTAAATAGAGGAATGTGTGTGTGCTAAGACTGGAAAAGAATCTGGCATAGGTATATGCCGAGGAATCTTAGCTTGCTTATTTCTCGGACTCAGAGAACTAGGAAGCACATGTGCTTTAATCTATGTGGGATGGACGGTTTGCTTTTACCATCATTAACCAGGAGTCTAAGTCCCCTTGGTGTTCTAGCAGACTCCAGCAGTGAGTGCAGAGGCTGGATTTTCTTAACACCCCAACTGCAAAAGGACATTAACTGATTCTCTGCTGTGTGTTGTGCATGTGCTGGTGTTTTATGTAGTTATCTCTTTTAATCTCTTTGCTTAACTCTAACAAGGGACCCTATTCTGGTAAAATACATATAACATCAAATCTACCATTTGTGACATTTAGGCCATTCCCGATGGTGTGCAACCACCATCACTATCTAGAGCCAGGATATTTCCATAACCTCAAAAGGAAACCCCATACCCATTCAGCAGTCATGCTCCATTTCCATGTCTCCTTAGCCCCTGGTAAAAGCTATAAAACAAGGACAGAGAAGCGTTAACTGGACAGCTTTAGACCCACACTAGTAAGAGGAAGCCTGCTAGTCCCAGTACAAAGCACTTAATCGCTAAGCAAATTAGCTCCCTGCTTGAGAGACATTTCCCCACCACCCAATTCACAGTAACTATGAAGGGCTTATTTTTTCACTGATGCAAAAGATGGCTTTCTCTGAGGTCTCATTACATGAGGGTCACCAGTAGAAACCCATGTCACCTGGAGTCCTCCCTCCCTCCACTGGTTTTTCCTACACCCACCCTGTAGGGAGGAGGGAGTCATTCTAGCAGTTGGGGTGGGGGGGTGAGTCCCCAGACCCTACAGGAGGTCCCCACAGTGTATTGGTCCTCAAGGAAATGGCCAGGGCCAAGGGATGCTCGAGGCCAGTCCAGGGCCTTTACGTGGGGCAGAGATGTGGCTCTCAGACAACATGCCCATTTTTCTTAACTTTGGTGCTTGTCTGCAAGGTGGTGTGACTCCAAGCTGGGACAGAATTCTGGGAGAGGTGAGCTTTGGGATTCCACTAAAAATCTCTGTGTAAATGGCTTCAAGGGAAGAAGCTAGTCTGTTGCCCTATTTGTCTTTAATCTGCAGAACTACTTATGATTCCAGGCCCAAAGGAGAGAGATTCTGGGAATCCAGCTCATGCTTCTGGGATGTCTATTGAGGCTGTTTGGGGAAACACACACCCAGCATATCACTCCTTAAAAACAGAGGATTCCTCATCTTAGACCAGGGGTCCACAAACATTTTTCTGTAAAGGACCAGAAAATAACTATTTTAGGCTTTTCAGGCCATTGAGTCTCTATCACAACCACTCAGCTCTGCTGTTTTCATGTGAAAGAAACCCTAGACACCATACAAATAATGGGTGTGATTGTACTGATGCAACTTTATTTACAAAAAATATCAGGTTGAATTTGGCCCCCGGGCCATAGTTTGAGACCCCTGTCCTAGACCCCAGCGAACTCCCTGTTGTGTGAAGTATGGAACCTCCCCAAGATTTCTGTGCATTCCCAGAAACTACAGCTCTTCTGGCCTCTCTGTTCCTGTCCAGTTGCTGAAACTGCATATGCATGGCCATCTTTGTTTTCTGACCACCTCAACACAGAACTGGCAGCTTTGGGGAGTTTCCCCCAGATAATCCAGTCTTTCAAGCAGCATTTGTGAACAATGTAGGAGACTTCTTTGCAATTTCTGTGGAGGGCAATGGGGTCCCATGTCCTCTGGCAAATAACGTGCAGACACCTCTAGTCATTCCTACTTTCCCCAAATTCCTCCTCGGGCAGCCATGCAAGTGGGGAGGAGGCAGGGGAACTTTAGCCTTCCAACAAAGCATGAAGCCTGGCTGTTTCCTTTCTCTTTGCTCCTGAGACTTCATTGGGAATTTTTAAATCCCTGTGCCTTTAGTATTCAGAAGCGTTTCTTGCCTCCCCTGAGCTGGCCACAGATCAACATAGAGGTCCTTGAACCGTGGGGAACAGTGATGGGTGAGGGCCCAGTCCTACATCAGACACTCACCTCTTACCCAGGCATTCTCCACGGTAAAGGCAATACTCTGCTAAGAGGAATTCTGACCAATACTTTCCCCTGCCCCCACCCTCTATATCATGGTACAAAGATGGCATGGGCTTTGTTCTTAGGAAGTCCAAGTCTAATACAAAAGGTGCTCCATTCAGGTGGGTTATAAAGTTGTGGAATAAATGCACAATGCCCTGTGGGAGGCAGACAAAGGAGTGATGCAACCTCACTGAAAGATTCACAGAGGAGCTGGGTTCTATGGGGTTCCTGGGACGCACGTGAAACTTATCTGCCTTCAAATATTTGGAGAATTTTCTGCGAGAGATCAACAATTTAGTTTCTCTAAGAGCAGTGGTAGAATAATTCATCCATCCATCCATCCACCCATCCATCCACTCAACCATCTATCTATCCTTTCATCCATTCAGCCTAAAAATACATATTTCAGATCCACTGGGTACCATGAACTGTAAGCCAAGTGGCAGAGAGAAAAAGGGAAAGGAGGCCAATTCTGAAGGAGTTCAGAGGAGTGTGGTAGACAGGTATATTGGACAATTAATTATAAACTGAAGAGGTGAGTGGAATTTTGCACAGGGTATTAATGAGAGTGTTGAGGATGAACAAGTAATACTGTTGGAAGCTGCTCTTGGAGAGGTCAAGGCTGAATAATCTTAGAGACACTAAAAGGCATTAACCAGGTACAGAGGAAGAAAGATCAGGGATGCTTCTGGTAGAGGAGAGCACAGGAGCAAAGCCCATGAATCAGGTAGAAGCACAGGATACCCTGTCACTTGGTGCTGTAGCAGATGAAGCAGGAGGTGAACCTGGGAAATGAGGAAGGGACCAAAAAGCAAAGGCCAACGTGTCTTACGGGACTATAACTCTTAGAGGTTCTAGGCAGCCCCTGAAGTTTAGTATTTTTAATAAATTTTTGTTTTAGAAGAGTTTTAGATTTATAGAAAAGTTGCAAAGATAGCACAAAGAGTTCCCATGTACCCTGCATGCAATTTTCCCTACTGTGGACATCTTACATTGCTATGGTACATTTACCACAACTAACGAACCAATACTGATGTATTATTGTTAACTAAAGTCCATATTTTATTCAGATTTCCTTAATTTTTATCTAACGTGCCTTTTCTCTTGCTAGACCTCATCCAGGACCCCACATTACATTTGGTCATCATGTCTTTTTAGTCCCCTCTGTCTGTGACAGTTTCTTAGATGGTTCCTTTATTTTTCTGATGACCTTGATGGTTTTGAGGTGTTCTGGTCAGGCATTGTGTAGAGTGTTTTTCAATGTAGGTTTGTCTGATGTTCTTCTCATGGTTTAACTGAGGTTATGGGTTTGGGGAGGAAGACCACAGAGGTCAAGTACCATTTTCATCACATTCTATCAAGGGCATGTACTATCAGATTGATCATTGTTGAGATGTTCACCTTGATCGCCTGGTTGAGGGAGAGTTTGTCAGGTTTCTCCACTGTAGAGTTACTCTTTTTCTCTCCTTTTCCACACTGTGCTCTTTGGAAGGAAGTCACTGTGTACAGTCCACACTGAAGGGCTGGGAAGTTATGCTCCGCCTCTGAGAGAGGACAGCATATGTATCCATGGAGAACTTTAAGCAGAAGAGGGATCCTGGTTTGAGGGCCAATGGGTGGAGAATTCAAGAACTTTTGCAAGCCAACTTGAAGCAGATTTGGTTCACCACCAGGAAAAGCACCCTCCTCTTAAAATTGTTTGGTTGTGGGTTCAGTGCAAGGATAAGTAAGATTCTTTAAAGGTCTCCATCATCCAGGCAAACATCATAGCCACCACTTTAGATCTTGTCTGAAAAAAACCCAGAGTGCTATTCTTCCATGCAGAAGTTTGTGTTTTAACCTCAGGAGTTGCCGCATTGTGGAGTGTGTGTGTGTGTGTGTGTGTGTTTCCCCAAGCAAATGACCCAAGAAGGCACCCTTGGTGAGGCGCTTCACTGTCACTGCAGCAAATTAGTTTCTTCTTTAATCACACAGCAACCTCTTTTCTTCTCTCTCCCCTATGACCATCAGTTATGTCACTCTCTTCTTCTTTGTCGGGCATACTTTTTTGGGGAGGGTATGGCCTGAGCCCTCCTACATCATGAAACCTTCCCTCCAAGGGTACAGACAACTCCATTGATGAGAGTGTAACTCAAGACAGCCTTTTTGGAGAGCAAACTGGCAGTACCTTTCCAATTTAAAATGCTCCTATATTTTAGCCAAGCAATATAAATTTTTCCAGTGGAGTTATTCTTATTGTTTTTTTTTTTGGTTTTTTCTTTCTTTCTTTTTTTTTTTTTTTTGGTCTGTTTCTTTAACAATGGACCAGGGACAGCTTTCCCTTTGGTTGATGTTTATGTTCTCTTTAGTTTGTTTTTCCATGCTTTTTATTTGTATCCCAAAGTATTGCTATTTTGGTAGGCAAACTTGAACGAATGGGTTTAAACTTATGTGTACGGCTTCATGTTAGATATTTTACAAGAAGGAGAACTGCCTGTGCCAGGGTTAGGCACTTTTGAAATTTGTATAGGGTCCAGCAGTTCAGTCTCCAAAACAGCTAGATGGATGTGCATTTATCACATGATGCAAGAGTACTGCCTTATACCTCATCCTTACTATAACTATAATACATGCAAGGCAGGTATGATTATTCCCATTTTAAAGATAAGGAAACAGAGGCTCGGTGAGGTTAAAGGCCTGGACCTGGACTGCCTCTACTCTTATTGCAAAATCTAGACAATCATTTGATCCCTTTGCTGAGTTCCTTCCAACACATAAAGCCTCATGACACCAAAAGAAGCCCAGGAACAGATATAGCACCCAGATTTGTAACAGGACCCATTTAATCTGCTTTATGATACTGTGCTAGACTTTTTTTCCATGTTCATAGTCATGAAACAAATGCCTTACCCTACACTGTGCTAGAATTTAATTATCTTTTTTTCCCCCTTGCTTTCGTTATATTAAATTAGTATCCCACTTCTTCAAACAGTCTGTTCCCACTTTAGGGGGTTGGGGGTAGGGCGTTCTGGCCCATCAGCCCCGGGGGAAATGAGTGTTCCCTCTGTAGCAGAGTGGATCCCAGGCTCTCTGGTGTCAGCTTTTATGGAAAGGATGTTAAGAAAGACAAAAGGCCACTGCCAGTGTGTTATTAATGTTAAAAGTTGTTGATGCTCCATGCAGTGTGTTTTTCTAATTAGAGCCAAGCTGCAGAGTACCATTTCCATAATCAACATGGGAACGGAAACTCAGCAAAATTTCATGTATTTGCAATGAAACTGCTCCCCGGCAACATAAAAATGGCTTTTATAACATAAAGGCTGTAATTAGAATAAGTCAAATCAGTTGGAAACGATTAAGGCCGGAGTAGGCAAAGCTGCCTTCTAAATATTTGTCTGGAGATTAGCCTACTCCTGCAGCTCTGAGAAGCATCTTTGATTTACTTATACTGCTCAGCGTGGCAAAGATAATCCCGCAGAAGGCAAATGAACACAGATTTAGATGTGCTGGTTGGCCCTTTCTGCAATTTGACAGGAGGCAGCCCCTTGGAAGCAAAGTTGGAAAAAACTGAATAGAGGGTCACATTAGACAAATTGCTGTAAAAAAAAAAAAAAAAAGGAAGAAAAGCAAACCGTGATCATTAATTTAAATTCTTTTAAAACGTGCTTGGTCTTTGAAGCTCTTAGGATGCACTTTAGAAGTCCACGTGGAATCATTCCCGGCACGTCAAGGCGACAGTTGATGTGCGTCTCATTGTATTTAAAATTATAGTTCTGAGATGGGCCTCGCTCTATGTGGCTTGTCTGACATCAGCTATTAAAATACAAGTAAATCTTGGCAGGTGGAAATTTAAAGAAGAGAGATTATATAAGAAAAATCACAATTATTAATATTAATTTGCTAACCAGGGCACATTGGCTAGCGATGGTTCTTCAAGTCCTCTAATAGGATGCTGATAGGAGGGACGCCTTACTCTTGCCTGACATGGGGACGGAAGTCATGAAGGGGATGGGAGGAAGTAAAAGGTGCCACTGAGGGCTGCACACACTCCATGGTTTGGGTCCTTTGAGGCCCAAGTGGCCGGGATGACACTGCAGGTGTCTTCTGTGACATCCAGACCAGCAGTTTAGCCCTAGGCTGGGATGGCAGAAGAAGGGCACCAAGGAGAGAGGGCAGGGAAGTGACCGCTCTTGAGACCAGGCTGGAACATACCCAGACTCTTGCTTTCCTTTTGAAGGGCGTAATTCATCCTGACAGGCTCCCCACTCATTTGTAAGCCCTTCAGAATCCCAAACTTGTGCGCGTGCCTGCATTTAGTCATTGAAACTGTAATCAGCCTAATGCATTCTCTTACTGAATTTTAAACCAGCCCATTAAAACTCCTTTAACGTGCTAAAGTCAGCTTCAGAGAGGGTTTCCATTTCATCTTTATTGAGCTGAGGCTATGGTTCGCTCTCCCCTTGCTCCACGGTGAGCGCCTGTCAATAATTCAATAGCGTAGCCTTGACAGGCCCAAGCCCAACCTAGACTTTCAACCGAGCCAAGCAGCTTGTCAAAGCGTGAGGCGCTGTCAATGGCCGACTGATCTATACTGCATGAATCCCCCCTCAGCTCTTGATGTGTCCCTGGGAATAAAAAGAAAGCCATTTCAGAAGTCAGCCCAGTGAGAAGCACCTGTTTGTAGGGAATCTTTAATGAGGGCAGGTCGCGCCGTGGTGGAGTGGAGTTCCGCGGAAGCCACTGCGTCTTGTTTTGTTGAGCCAATGCGGGGGTCTCTCCAGGTGCGCCTAGGGCGCGCGGAAGAGCGCGCTCTCGGCTCTGGGGGATGGATGGATGGATGTCCTTCTGGTTGACTCTCCCGGATGCAGGTCTTTGTGTTGTGCTTGTCTTCCCTGTTCTGGGAGACCCTGAACCCACAGATCCAGTTCAGGGATCAAAAGATACAAACCACATGATCATGCAAATGGCATGGCCTTCCCCACATCTCCAGGGCAGTGATTTGAAACGTTCGGTTCCATCTCCTGGTAGAACATCGTGAGTCTGCACAGGCTAAAGGATTCCCTGAAACGCAGATAAGAATTACAGCCTCACTTTTCTTCTTGGATGGAGCAAAACGCACCCATTTGTTCTAAAAAGAGAACAAAGCGTTTGTATTCTTCCAGTCTGGCCATGATTTTTTAACCCAGAATTATCCATCTAGCTGCTGCCATCTTGGAAAGTTGGCATTAACAAGATTTGGAAGTATCTCCCCTAAAAAGGGGCCACTAGGAGAGCACTTTACCCATGTTTTACATGCAGAATGTCTTGAGTCTCCACACTGCTCTGTTTTTTTCTGAGGATAAATTTTAGCTGGATTAAATAACTGTTTTAAAGGCACTATTCATGCAAGCATGGTCTCATTTGTGACTGTATTTGCATTGCTAATGGACGTGTCTTTTCCTCATGCAGAGTCTTTCCAGAGCAGCCACCCCCAAATTTATAGATTTCTTGCTTGTCAAATTGGGGTTTGTGGAAGAGGTGGCATTAATGTAGATGAAAAAGAGAAGTGGCGATGTGTTAAAAGCTAATAGAAAACAGTTGTACTGGAATAGATTCGTGATGTCGATTCCTGGGTTCCTGCTTCCTTTAACCACAAAACAACCGAATCATTCCTGATAAGGTCAGTCATGCCATGGGGCCCATGGTCTCCCCAAATCAACAGCACAGAGTTTGTTTTACCCCAGTCATGGACTTCTGGGGTAGGGAGAGGTGGGCATTGAAGAACTGACAGTGGGCCAAAGCAAGGTTGTTTGTGCAGGAAACTTTCCAGGCCGGGAAACGGAGAGAAAATGAATATGGTGATTTTTAGGGAAGGACCTCTCTCCCGGGTGAATTTCCCCCTTGGATGCCTCCAACCCAGACAGGTGATGGAGGTGCAGGGAACCAGGGTGATTTGGCCAGAGTCAGGCAGTAAGTGGCTAAGCGGGGTCAGCAAAACTCAGGTTTCTAGAAAATTAGGGCTTAGAGATCCTGTTGTATTTATACTTTTCGTTTGGAGAGCTTTTTTTTTTTTTTGTAATTCATTCATTCATGTATTTTTTCAATATTTTTTATTGAAGTGTAGTTGATTTATAGTCGTGTTAATTTCTGCTGTACAGCAAAGTGATTAGTTTATATATGTATGTTCTTTTTTTAAAATATTCTTTTCCATTATGATTCATCATAGAATACTGAATATAGTTCTCTGTGCTATACAGGACCTTATTGTTTATCCATCCTATACCTAATAGTTTGCGTCTGCTAATCCCAACCTCCCACTCCATCCATCATTCATTTATTTTTTCGTTTCACACATTTTGCTCAAAGTCTCAGGTTAAGACGTAAAAGAATACCACTCAAATGAAGTATTTCTACTGGGGGCTGGGTGGGAGGAAAGAAGAAAAGAGAAATGAAACCAGGGCTTTACTTTCTCGTCGCCACCCCTTCCTCTCTGTTCCTTGTCTTTAGCAGCCCCTATGGGGTTGCATAGACCCCTCGGGGTCCAGCATGGCCCAGTGTGCCGACTTCTAATCAAATGCAGCTGGGGAGAGCTGGGGGATATGACCTCTGGCACCTCGGGAGATGGGGCTACACCGGGGCTCTCCCACTCCACCACTGGCCCCCGAAACCAACCTCTCTTGTTTTATTGAAGCCCATTGCGGTTAGGGAATTGATTCTGAATGCACATGACTTGGCAATTCTGGAAGCTCTAGTAGGCTAATAATCTATGTTTTAAGAACAATCAGCGTCAATGGCTTTGGCAATGATGGAGCTATTAGCATATCAGTTCCCTTTGAGATGGTTAAATGCTTTTGGAATCTATAAGCCCTACCTAATAAAGTTTCTTGTAAAAGGATTAGAGTCGTAGAATTTGGGTTTGAGAGATTGCTTCCGCTAGCCCCTCACTTTACAGAATTGCAGAGAGGGGCCTATAGGGGTTCATCGATGTACTGCCGTCACCAAGT
Source organism: Hippopotamus amphibius kiboko (assembly GCF_030028045.1). Taxonomy (NCBI): domain Eukaryota; kingdom Metazoa; phylum Chordata; class Mammalia; order Artiodactyla; family Hippopotamidae; genus Hippopotamus; species Hippopotamus amphibius. Next base: position 127,176,091 of record NC_080194.1, read on the forward strand.
AGTGGTAAGGCTGGTACCCATGCCGCTTTTAATTCAGCATCTTTCTCAGGTCAGGTGTCGTAAACCTGAAATCTGCACTTTTCTTTCCCCCGTAGATTTGTTTTCGCTTTCTTTCTGTTATTTGCTGCCAATATTGAAATACCTAGAGATCTCATTTAAAATCCAGATTTCTGCCTTCTATGAAACATCAGACTATTGGCATATTGGGCGACTTCCCCACATGTCAGCCATCAGCTCCGGCTCTGCCGCATCTGCCTGCTTAAGTGGGGCATGAACTTTCCAGTTCAACTCGGTCCCTGGAACTCACTCTTAACCTTGACCCAGCCTGCTTAACTATCCACTGGTTGCCACAAGCACTTGGGTTTGCAACCCTGTCCTCCTGCCCCTCGAAAAATAAACTTGCCCAGAGAAACTGGCAACAGGAAGGCTTTGCATCGGCATTAGAGCTGCCTGTTCTTTGCAGCCATGCCTGGAGAATCCAACAGTTCTTTCTCAACACAAATAAGCTTCTTCCCAAGTTCATGTAGAGAATGGCATCCTTGGCACAGAGCAGAAAACATCTGGTAATGAATCCATTAGCCAGTCTGTTGCTCGGGCTGCAGGTGCCCAAGGGTCTGAGTGCTGGGCTGAACAGGATGCATGAATGAGACCCCAAAGATTTTACCTTTTGGCCCTGGTTCTGCCAGAGCTCTGGCTTGGTCCTCAGGGCTCCCATGACCGCAGCAATGCCAGGTGTTATCCTCAGGTGAGAAGCCGGCCCGCCTTCAGGATTCTCTCCTTCCTTTCTCTACCGCATCCCTCTCTCCAGCACAGCCATCCTGACGCACACAAAGGAGAAGATGCAGATTATCTTTGGCAGACGCAAGGAGCCGCATTTGTCGAACCCTGAGCCCAGCAACTCTGCGAACAGACCTGCACACTGTACAAAATCATTAGAAGCCCTGTGTCTGAGGGCTCACGGAGGTTGGGCAGGAAGGTGAGAGTGAATAAAAATGAGGAGGCTCGCAAACTGCTTTTGCCCAAGGGCTGGTTTTAATGAGCCTGTCCCTAATGAGTTGTCCCTGCAACTAGCTTCAGGCCTAAACAGATGAGGCAGGGATTCTGCTAAATTTTTGATAGGATTTGCACTGGTTTTATGAGAAAGCAAGCAGTGGAGAGTGCAAAGTTGGGTCATGAATCTTTTACAAGGGCGGATGGTTGTCCATCTTGTCAACTGGAACGGGAAAGACCTGGTTGCTAGTAGAAACCCTGGTCTTAGCCCTCCGTCATCAGCCACCAGATCAGCTCATTTGATCCAGGTGGCTGAGTGATTTTTTTTTTTTTTTCCTGATTCAAGACCTGGTCCGTGGCATCCAAGAATTCATCTTCAAACTCGATCAAGATGACTTGAGTCATTGCCTTTTTCTGGCGAAGGATCTTTTGTGGAGCTCAAGTCACATTTCTCCCAGGATGCACTAGGAAGAAAACTCCATCAAACACTCTGAGCAGCATCCTTTTCTTCTTTGGGGCAGCCCCCTTCGTATCAAAATTACAAGCCTTACCCTTCTGATACATGAAAAAACTCTGACCAAGGATAAAATGTCATTCTTGATTCATAGGGAGATGTTTTTCTAATATTTGTCAATTCTGGGATTGAGCGGTACAGGAGATTTCATATACTACCACTTTTTTTTTTTAATATAAAAAGCTGCCAACAAATATATTTCTCCGGTTTGATTCATCCACCAAGAGGCAATTTTCTTGGTGGCTTAGAAGGTTATAAAAAGTGCTTGATCAGCGCCCTTTACCGGGCTGAGTGAACTACCTGCCCCTCCTTCTAGCTCACACACTCTCTTTCACATTAATCATGTAATTGATTTAATAAGCTCTAGCTTCAAGCGCTTCTTTTGTCCTCCCCTCTTTTTCTTCTCCCCATAAGGTTTCAGTTCTGCCATTGACTGGAAGGCTGAGGCTCTTGAATTTTGCCAGGCATGAAATCCAACAACCGGGTTTGTGTGACAAACATTCTCATCATATCTTTTTGTCATAAATATCTCCTCTTCTCTTACACTTATTTTCCTAAGCTATTTCATTGATAAAGTTTAAGCATCATAAAAGGTTCATTCTATTTCTGTTTTCATCTAGTTTTGAGGGGTAGTACTTTACAAACTTGTAAGCATTTCATAGGTGGTGTCTTGGTTGACACCAAAACTAAAACTCCTGAGAATTAGCCAGGAGAGGCCTGTTACCTCTATTTTATAAACAAGGAAACCGATGTACAGAGAGATGAACTGACTTGTTCCAGATCTTATAACTAGTGAGGGATGTGCATGGGGTGAAAATGTTGACTTCCAAACTCCTTGCAATAAGGCATTGCTGTTTTCATATTCCTATATTGCTTAAGGCATCCTTTCGCTGGGCTGAAACAAATAGACTATACATATTTATCTTCAAGAGAACACTTCTAGTTTGTTGATCAGGGAATAGTTGAAGTTGTTTTCTGCGGTTGCCTTAAGTTAGATGCGTTAATATATAGATTTAAGTAAAACAAGACCATATGTGCATAAAACGCTTGACGAATCACAGAATACTAAAGCAGTATAGGCTGGGATTCTTATTTCAGATTATAGGTATGCAGCTCTGTAGTGTGAAGCCTCATGGAAACGTTCCCCCAGTGTTTCTGAAAGTGGGGTCCAGCTGCTCGCCACTCAGAAGCCAATGAAAAGGCAAGAACGGTGGAAAGGAAAGTGTGCTTTATTCTGGAGGCCGGCAACTGGTGGGGGGGGGACTCCTGTCTAAAGGCCAGCTCCACCTCCCCACTGACAACCAATGGGTCAAGAGATTTTAAAGGTGAAGCGAGGGGGCTACATGTAGAAACAGCATAGTCAGCTCTGACAGTTATCTTGAAATTGGTTCTGCGGTGGTCTGATCAGTGTCATCTTGATTGTTTTAAGTACAGTTGGTCTTCAGTTCCAGGGTTGCTTTGTTCCCATTTCTTTGAGGTGTTCTTGGAATTGTTGTAGCTTGTGTTGTAGATATATTATGGTCATCATGTGGTTAACTTATTCCACCTTGTGGGGGTTTCAGTATCTACAAGACAGCTCACAGGATATGGCTCAGAATATTTTCTATAGTCCTTGAAGAACTAAAAGTCCTTGACTTTGTTTAATGACTAAACTATTATCATTTGGTCTTGTTTGACTGTTTTGCTTTGTTTCTGCATTTTCTCACTTCTCTGATTAAACTTATTCTTTGGCTAAAGTTTTTCTACGGACAAAAGGCAGGCAGAACATATGGGGTGGGGGGCGGGGAAGGACCATAGGGCCCTGCTCCATTTCACCAGGAGTTTACACATGCAGTACCTTATGTTCTGACCTTTCTACTAAAGGGTAATCTTGTAATGGTGGGTGTGGTCTGGTTGATATAGAGTCCATGAGATTGGGACAGGGTGGATTTTTTACAGAGATATCTGTCTTCCAAAGTTCCTTATCTAGATTGTAGAGTCTAGAGAAAGGGCTCCAATGTGGGATGCCATTGGTGATACTGGGAACAGAGTCAGAGATTTAAACACCTGGGGAGAAAATGAAAGGCAAAGGGCCGCTGCTATAAATAATGACGATGTCCTGCAAGAGTGCCTCTGGTCATGCGCTGATTGGTCAGGGTGGGCCTCTTACTCTTTATCCTGACCTGTGTTTGAAGGGCCCGGGGTGAGTGTAGATAGTAAGATAGTAGTACCACTACCTGGATGAGTCAGAGTTCCCTGGAGAAACAGAATCAATACATATAATGTTGTTGTTTTAAGGAATTGGCTCATGGGACTGTGGAGGATGAGAAGTCTCACAATCTAGGCCGGAGGCTCGGGAAAGCCGGTGGTGCAGTTTCAGCCCAAGTCTGAAGGCCTGAGAACCAGAAGGGTCAATGGTATAAATCACAGTCCAAGGACCAGAAAGCTGAGATGAGGTGATGTCCCAGCTCAAGCAGTCAGGCAGGGAATGAATCCTCCTCCACAGGCTGGACGATGCCCGCCTGCATTGGGGAAGGTGAAGTGCTTTACTGAGTCCACCCATTAGAATGCTAATCTCATCCAGAAACACCTCACAATCATACCCAGAAATAATGTTTAATCTGGGTCCCCCGGCCTAGTCTGGCTAGCATGTACACTGAACCGTCACACTACCCATGAAAGTTGACCGTGAACTCTGAGTCTCAACAAATCCAGAACCATGGTGTGTCATATGCAGAACTTTTCCCAACGCAATTACTGAACCTGACTTGGGATGTTTTTCTTTTCGGTGTGAAAATGAGCAAGATTCTTTACTGCCTGGACAGAGATTGCCTCTTCAACTGGTGATGCTGGTACTGGGGTTAGGGGAATGGGCTGAGGGACAGAGAAGGATGAAGCATAGTGCCTGGTGGGTACCCCTTAGTGCTAGTGCCTGGATTCTTATGAGTATTACAGACAATGGAAGGAAAATTGATAATAAGAAAAAAGAGTGACAGCATGTGCTTCAGTATGGGTGGGGGCTCTGTAACCTTATCCCATCAGTCATGAAATTCCCCACTTCTCTCTCACTAACCTGGAGGCCCCGTGGGTCCCTGATCTCCCCATGCACCAGCTCCATTAGAATAAATGAACACAGGAATCACAATATTGGCCCCAGATCTGCATAATTAGGGCAAGCTTTTGAGAGCTGAAGAGGCTCATCAGATGAACTTCTCAAAATGCATTTGATACAGCATCTAAGTGTAGTGACAGGTCCATAAATCAAGTGAGATTGCAGCCATGAGATTCAGAATGTAAAATGTCTTCTCCCCAGCAGACTCATCCCCAGGAAGCCCTTCCCAGAATGCAGAGGGTGTTTCCCTCCGGTCCCTCAGAAATTCAGAACCCAAGGAGATCTCCTGCATGGCGCCGCATTTCTCTTCCTTGTCCTTGCACAAGGGATGACTTTCGAAGATGCCCAAAGACGGATATCCCCAACGTGCCTAGTCTATGACCACAAATATTCACTGAGCCTATTGTCACCAGTCCTCACTCATGACAGTTGTTTAATAGACATTCATTAAGCGAGTGCCCTCAATCGGGTGGTAGATACTGTCCACTTTAATTTACTGTAGTACCAAGCTGTTAAGCTTTGTTTTCCTTCCCATATCTTTCCTTTTCTTGGCTACACAAGGAGGCAGGAATCTGCTGGTTTTAACCTCAGCCTGGCCAACAATTTGCAGGGTGGTCCTCCTAAAGCCATTTTCCTTCTTTGCTGCTCCATCTTATCTGAAAGCTGGGTGAACTGGGACCTAACTCCTTGTCAAAGGTACTGTGTGAAATGACTAATTAACAGCAGACACAGAGACAGAACTGTCATTGACAGATAGGGCTTTTAGTAACAAGTGGTTCTCCTGGAAATGTCTGGCCAGTCCTTGAGTCTCCCTAGACCCATGTGAATTTAGAAGAAGGATGACCTTTGTCATCTCCTCCGTGATTGAGTTACGTGTCACTTGAGTTTGTAAACTTGGGAGTCTCTTCATCCAAGCTGTCCTGGGACAGACAGGTGCGTGATCCTAGTTTCAGAAATTTAAGAGGCGTAGAACCAAGGAGCCTACGTTTTCCTAGTACGACCAGACAGAGGTTGTCAGCAGGTTCTCCCCTAAATGGTGTGGGCTAAGTACCCACATTGGCCCATAGCTGAGCTGTAATTGAGTTGGGGAGGGGAGACTGATATAGCATTTCAATCATACACCAGGCAGTGTAGACATAATCTGACCAGTTGTCCAAGCGCATCTTTTTCTAGACTATTCAGTGCTGCCCCATCCCATCAGACCAAGCCTCTGGAAGCACGTGACCATGACTTCCCTTTACACCAGAAACCTCAGGAGCTCCCTACTGGGCAATCCCCAGGACAGACTCCAGAAACTCCAGAATTCTTATTCTCATAATCAAGACCCTCCCCTGTAAACCTAAACTCACCTTTCCATAAACTCATGTCCAAGCAGAGGTGGATCTGGGTTTTATGAAATGTGAGACTTACACAATTCGAGATCCCCCTTTAAGAAAAGGGTACAGAATGACTAGTTAATGTGAGCTGTGGCCATGGAAACACGCTGCCCTAAGTGATGGTCTCTGAAGCTTAAGTCTCATCACCTTCCAATCATCCATCCACCTCTGTTCTCAAATGAAATTTTACAGCAGTGAACTAATTTTATGAAGTGGTCATTAACTGGGCTCCAAACTTCAACTTGGATCTCCTGCTTTTCCTCTCTGTGACCCTCTGCCTCAGTTGGACGAATCTTCTCTTGATGAAGAATTGAGTTTATCAAGAGCTAAATGCATTGGTTCAAGGTCATAGTGCTTCCTTAGGGAAACAAAAGCAGACATTGTAGTTGAATTGGCCTGGTTTATAAGAGATTCCTCAATGTATATTCTTCAGGTTACCTGTGTTTGCATCACCTGGGGGCCAACATCAGCTTGTTAACCATGTAGGTCCCTGGGCCCCACCCCTTCAGAACTACTGAATCCAAATCTCTGGGCTTAGATTGTGGGGGCTTCCATTTTAAGAGCCATCCACCTCCCATGATTCTGAGGCACAGAAAAGTTTGAAAATCACTGCTCTCTAGGCCACTGAAGGCTGCTCTTAAGATGGAACATTTAACTGAGAATTAAAAGATGAACAGAGGTATCCAAGTGTATTCGTTTCCTAGGGCTGCATAACAGATGACTGCACATGGAGTGGCTGAGAAAAAGACACTTCTTCTCTCTCAGTTCTGGGAGCTAGAAGTCTGAAATCAAGGTCTCACCAGGACTGGCTCCTTCGGAGGGCTCTGAGGGAGACCTGTCCATGCTTTGCTCCCAGCTTCTCATGGCGGCCAGCATTCTCAGTGCCCCTTGCGTAACTCTGCCCCCATCCTCACATGACCTTCTTCCCTCTGTATGTCTGTGTCTTCACACGCCTTCTTGTAAGGACTCTAGTTGTGGAATTTAGAGCCTACCCTAATCCAGTGTGATCTCATCTTAATTACATCTGCAAAGACCCTATTTTCAAATGAGGTCACACTGCAAGGTTCTAGGTGGACAGGAATTGTTAGGCAGATATCCTTCAACCCAGGACACCAAGCAAAGGTAGTAAATGCAGGAAACGGGCAGTGAAAAGAGATAGATGAGCTCAGAACCAATGAAATCTCAAGGAGTTGATGAAATGGACAGATGGGTCGTTTTCCCAGACTTTCTAACACTCCAGCATGTGTCAATTCCTGGACTGGGGGAAGGGAACTTCCAGTGTGTGGAAGGATGTTTGCACAGCTTAGATGGGCTGTGGTTGTGCAGTGTGGAAGGAGTTCTAAGGAGGCCGTGCATGAAATAATGGTCAGGAGACAAAAAGAGGACGAGCACGGTGAGAGGGAGATTGGGTTGCCAGTCCCCAGGGTTTCCATACAATTTTGGAGAAAGCACTGAGCTGAGAGAGCCCTGAGCCAAATATTTGGAAAATAATCTAAGATGAACCTGGAGGGGATGATATTTGCAGATTTCAGAAAGAAAAGTAATCCTAAGATCTGGAGACTGTCCTAGAGGGACTCACCCTCTGTCTTCCTTTGCCTGATTAGTGATCAGAAAGCACTGGCTGTGTTCTGAAAGGCAAGAAATTCTATGATCTGGGGAAAATGCTTCCTTTCCTAAATTCCATATTTCTGGAATGAGATTCAGATCCTCTCTGCTTACTCTTAAGATCTCTGGAGAGAAAAGTGATGGGACGTTCTTTTTATTCCTTGATTTCCCTGCAGTTAATGCTGCCTGTGGGTCTTTGCACTTTGGCTGTTTTCTGTTCCTGGAGTGCTCTCCACTCAGATCTTCCAAGGAGGGAGTTTTCTCAGTTGCCACTCAGGTTGTGGTAAAGTGTCCCCTGCCAGAGGGCATGGATCCCTGAGCCGTGAGCTAGCCCATCACCCTCTGTCGTAGTTTTGCCCTGTTCCTAAATGGCTCTGTTTATTTATTTCCTTGTTTAGCACCATCTCTTCACCTCAACATCAGGAGACTTTAAATCTCTACTAGATTCAGGCCTGGGTACTGCCCTCCCCCTCCCCTGCCATGCCTAGGACAGGGGCTGGCGCACAGTAGGTTCTCAGGGATAACTTGTTGAGTGGATACTTTTAGCTGGGGAGAAAGAAACATGTTTGTTTCCTCCAGGAAGTACAAGTACTGCCTCTGTACCATAAAGAGAAATGCTTCAGCGGGCTTGCTCTGATGACATCTGTGACTGTAAGTATGAACTGTAAGGCGTTTGAAGGCATTGGAGGAGGAAAGTTATTAAAAGACAAGAGCAGGGAGAAATGGAGAATCGTATCTCTGGCTCCAGCACCAGGGTGCTGCCCAGTCAGAGTGGAGAAGAGACACCGGGGAGAGGCATTCAGGGCAACAGTGTCGTCCGAGCCTTTCTGGGTGCGGATTTCAGCTTCTGTTTGTCATCCTTGCTGCTGATGTGGTAGGATCAGGTGAAAGATGGAAGAGGAAAATTGACAGCAGAGATGATTGTATTTGGAGAACCCTGAGGGAACTGCCAGAGACGGGTAGGGAGGAAAGAAAGAAAGAAGGAAGGAAAGGAGGGGAGGAAGGGAGGGAGGAAGGAAGGAAGACACCCAGGCTGAAGTGTAAATAAAGGAGACAATTACAGAGAGCCAGTTCAAAAGGAAGCCTCTGTGGAGAATAAATCCTGCCCCACCCCCATGGAGAATATTAACTCTGTAAGCACTTGAAGATAATCCCCCTTGGGTTATAGATGAAGAAACTATGGCCCCAGGAGCCTGTTTTGGTCCCTTAGAGACTCTAACAGAATCCCATAGTCTAGGTGGCTTGTATACAACAGAAATTTATTTCTCACAGCTCTGGAGGCTGGAAGTCCAAGGTCAAGGTGCTGTCAGATTCAGCATTGGTGAAGATCTGCTACCTGTTCAACCTGGATCAAAGCCAGCCATCTCCTTTCTGTGTGCTAACATATGGTGGGAGGCGTGACGGGGCTCTGTGGGGCCTCTTTTACAAGGGCACTAATCCCATCCACAGGGGCCCCACCCTCATGATGGCCTCACCTCCCAGAGGCCCTACCTCCTGACACCATCACAATGAGGGTTAGAATTTCAACAGTGAATTTGGTGGGGGGAACACAAACATTCAGTCTACAGCAGAAATGGGTGACTTTCTCAATATGAAAAAGGAAATTGCTGACATGTCTGGGACTCACGTGCTCATCCCAGGAAGCTTCCCCCTTTTCACTTCTCCATGTGCCTTTAAGGTGAATGGAAGGGCATTGGCATCTGGTAATTGCCTACTGGGTGCCAGGCATGGATGTTAATGATTAGGTCTTCAGGCTGGTGGAGTGGGCTTTGCGGGGAGAAACTGGTGATCCCACTAGACATTGATGGAGTCCTGTGACAGCAGTAGGATTCAGGGACCTGCTTTGGGTGGGTGGGTGGGGGCTGGGGGCGTCATCTGATGGAATCTGACATCAGCAGTGAGAGAACGAGAGAGCTGGTGGGTTTCAGGGGAGGGATCTAGAATGTGTTTTGGTAGCTCGGAGGCCAGCCTGTGGAGAGACCTCTCCCTGTGAAACAGAGAGGAGACTGTCTCCTTCCATCACTGCTCTGATGAGATAAGACCTGGGCTTTGCTCCTGAGTAGTAAACTCAGAGGCCACTGAGAGTCCCTGAGTGACAAGGAGGGGCCTGACCTGCCAGGACAGACAGGCAGATGGTCAAGGTCTGGAGGGAGGAGAATCCTGCGTAGGGCAGCCTGCTTCCTGAGGGAGGGGGATGCACCTACTTGAGGGGGGTGTGGGAGGTGAGGGGCACCGGTTTTCTAGGATTTCTATGGAGGTGTTTTGGGTGGGACCTCAGAGATTAAAATTAGATTGAATTCCACTCAGTTCTATGAGCTTTTGTTATGCACTGATCCTGTGCAAATCCTGCAGGGGATGCCTTGAAAGCAAGAGTCATTTCTTTTCACTGTGATAACTTTAGGAAATTGGAGAGAAAGCCCTGTTCCCTCAACCTGGTTGGCTGAGGTGATGGCGAAGTTAACTTGGGTGGGCTGGCCCTTCCCTGCATCCATCAGAGGCTTGAGACCGCAGTGCATGACATAGATTAACACGTTAATTTGTGAGATCCCTAAACCCCTGCTTCCCCCTTGCTCTTGGAATCCAGTTTGTCAATTCCAAGGGAGCTGCACATGTTCTCTGAGATTGGACTGTGCCGACATTTGGAAATGAAACTATCCTGCCTTTCATTGAGTCGCTGGCTTTCCTTCCCGTCTTCTATCTCTGAAGGAAGGGCTCCCGGAATCATTCTGAAAAAGGAAACATTTATTTTATCTTGCAGAGGCACAACCAGATAGCCATCGGCTTCAGCTGAGACCACTGGCCAGCCCTCCTGCTCGCTTCCCAATTCCCTAATCTAATCTAATGCAGTGGGGTTTGTGGGGGTTCATTTAAGCAGCAGAAGCTGTGCTATAATTGTTACTTGTGCCAGCGACGATTTGTACCAGCTGCGTATGGGAGGGGGTGGGGGAGAGAGAGAAACAGAGAGAGAGACAGACAGAGACTAGTAGTATAACCACAGAGAAAGATTTTTATTCTATTACCAAGACAATATAATTCAAGAGTGGCTGCAGAGCAATTGGAAACTAAGGAATGGGAAGCAATGCAGTTATAGTAAAATGTCAAAGTATAATGAAACAGGGGAACAGCACTGCTTTATGACACAGCCAAGTTACAGGCAGGTGGCAGCTGTAAATATGTATATAAATAACAATATGGATAAAATGTCAGGCCTTCTAGCTGGCTTGGTTAAAGCACTTTAGTAATATTCTATTTAGGGTAACAATGTAACTTGACAACTTCCACGAAAAACACATCATTTGAGAATGAATCGGCCCACATTAGTAGGTAGGTGATCTGAATTGCACTAAGATCTCAGAACAAGAGAGGATGCCCGGGTATGTTCCCATCCTGCCTAGAATGGCTGATCGCTTCATATTATCACGTGAGGTTAACTTGGTTCTCTGGCATTGGAATGCAAATGTTTGCTTTCCCTCTTACTCTGTTATCAGTAACACACACACAAAATAAATAAATTGTCATTATCCTAGACCTGGGGACTTCCCTGTGGAAGGTGTCCATCAATTTCTTTATTCACTCAGCTAAATGTATTGAACGCTTTGTATGTTGCTGAGGAGCCAAAAGTGAGCAAAATATGTCTAATCTTTTTTATAAGATTACAGGAATCTTTTAGTCTAGTAGGAGAAAAATACCTGAATGAAATAGTCACAAAAATAAATGTAAAATTGCTAGAGTAATACATGCTACAAGTTCCATTTGGGTTGGTCATGGAGGGCTTTCTGAAGGAACTGATGTTTGAGTTGACATCAAAGGGTGGAAAGATAGTAAAATTAAGCAGGTAATGAGGGATGAGAATGGCATTCCAGGCAGTGAGATTGGCATGTGCAAAGGGCCTGTGGTATGAGAAAGATCATTATCCTTATAATGAAGCTGGTGAGTGGTCCAAGTCCATTTAGGATATGTAGGGGGCAGACAGGGTCTTACAGGTTGTGATCAGGAGTTGTGCCTTTACTGCAAGCATAGGAACCCATCGGAGGGCACTAAGCATTGTGTGTAGGACTAGGACTGAGGAGGGGGCTAGGACCAGCCCCATCTAGGAGGCATTGTGTTCATATTGCAGTCATCTGGGTGCTCTAGGAAGACAAAAGCTGCTTTGCTGTATAGGTACTGCATGTGGTTTCATAAACATGTTTTAAGCATCCACTTTATACCAAGCACCATTCAAGGCACTGAGGATGCAGACACACAAGGGAGCATCCTTACCCTTGAGAAATTCACAGGCTGATGAGATGGAGGTCACATTAACCACTGATTTGAATATCAACCGCTTTGATGAAATTGGGATCACAGAGGAGGACCTTCAGCCTTACAGATCACTTCCTAGAGTGGATGTTCTCGGCATAGATTCTTCAAAGAAGGAAAGATGTTGTCCTGCAAAGGTGTGGAGGAAGGGTTGCTGTCTCGGCAGGGAGAATGGCATGACTAAGAAAACCACAGTCAGTGGCAAGTGGGGAAGATCCTCAGAGTCAGTAGACAGAATGCTGGTGAAGAAGATGGGGACCCTGCTCCTGGAATGGACCTCCCTGATCAGTGTCATGTGGAGTCTCCTAAAATTGTATCATTTCGCTGGAAGATAGCCTCCCATGCTTTTAAGTCAAATTCATGTTTCACCCTTTTTCGCTTGCCCTATTTCCCAGTCATATGTGTATTACAGGCTCCTATACATATGGCCAAGTTGGATTCATGCAATGCAGAATCCCCACGCACGGGAGAAAGTATGAATGAAAGCCATCTTTTGGGTTCTACCCTCTGCATTGGTGCATGAAGGCAAGCTACACAGAGATGCATGAAATCAACTGGTTAGATTAAAAAATCAAAAGGACAAAATACCATCCCAAACTCTTGTCTCCTCAATAGCAAACATTTGGATGGAACTTGAGATATGATAGAGGAATGAGGTTTTGCCTCAACCTAGATCCAGCCATCTTTTGACCTACACATTTCCACCACGAACATGTGGAATTGCCAATCTGTGTTCTCTCTCCTTTCTGACCTTCCTTTTGACCTTCTGGGTCCCAAGAAAGTCCTCAGGACAAGGTGGACCGAGGACCGTTCCACCAATGACCACAGTGATGATCACCGTGCTCTTCCCACACTCTCTATGTGGGGTCAGCCCTTGGCCAAGCCCTATCCCATAGTAAAGGCCATCTTTCCATGCTTTACTCACAGGTTGATGCATTTATTCAACAGCTATTTATGTTCAACAGCACAAATTATGTGACAGATATAATGCCAACAGTGAACAAGACAGGTGTAGTCTCTGCTATCTTGGAGCTAAAGATCTAGAAGGGACATGTTTTAGTTTTTCATTGAAATGGGGCAGTGTCTTCCAAACAAACAGCTAGAATCAAATAGTAGGAACAGTTAGATTTTGATCAGAAATTCTCTATTCTGAGCCCCTCCGCCTATCAAATGGTTAGGTTTTAGCTAAAAGATATCTTTTTTTTTTCCTTTGGAATACCCACAGATGCTTTCCTCTGATACTTTACCCCCTTTGTATTTTGATACTTCACATGTTTTGAACAGCTTCATTCTTCCAGCTCTCTGGAATGTGTTTTGTTTTTTTATCTAGCCTCATTTTCTCTGCAGGAATTTAACAGACCTCAGAGCTGTTGGCGAGGAAATATTAAATATTTATACAGACACAGGCATTTTGTTTGGATGATATAAGAGATCTTATTCACACTTTAACGAATGCTAATAACTAACATTATTGAGAGTATGGGCCAGTGTGCAGTCTAAGATTCATTCCCTCCTTTGACTCTTACAACAACCCTATTAAGTCAATATCATTAACATCCCTATTGTGGAAATGTCAAACTGAATCCCTTTCATTGAGGGCAAGGCCAGCTTCGTGGGCATGTTCCCTGTATGGTCACACAGGGCCCTGGGCTTTGAAGGGCCCTAGATATAGTCTAACACTCTGCTTGGGGTTCTTTTTGAATTATTCTTCATAATTAAAAGAATGTGAATACTCTTAATATTTTTTACATCATATATGAGGCCCTGCATTTTCCTCTTGCACCGGCCCTGGAAATTCTGTAGCTGGTCCTGACTAAGGGACAGGAGCAGAGGTCCATGCAGGGTTGATCCAACCACAAAATCTATTCCTTTAACAGCTCCCCTACATGAGGGTCCCCACCCCCAATATTTCATGTCAAGGAAGGGCCTCTCCTAGGGAAATCCGGAAGGTACCTGCTTCAGTCTCCAGCTTGTGGGTGGATTCTCACAGTGAAGTGAATTACCTTTTCATGTGTAGTCGCTCCAGTACATCTGCTATGTTGATATAGCACTCGTTTTATGGGCCTGGATTAATTCCAAAGTAAATACGAAGTACTCAGCTGAAAAACTGTAAACACAAGACACAACGGCGACGTGCATCTCCCAGTCCTAGCAGCGTCTGCCAAGGACCCAAGTCCCTTTGCGCTTTATCCTGTTTGGTGTCACAAAACCTTTGTGTCATCTGCTCAGAGTAGTAATTGCCAATTTGATTTTAGGATCTGTTGGCCAGGGGGACATGGTGGCTGGGAGAACACACCTCGACATGCATTTCACCTCCTCTGCCTGCGCTGGTATCACTGGATGGTCATTCTGTGGTGCCCACCTTCCTGAGAGTGCTGGGCGTCTATAGGGCCACCACCATGTGGTGCTCTTCTCATGGGGGCCTCAAATATAGCAAGCAGGGGGCATAAATCAACTCTGGGTCTTCTGTTTAAGCCCTGTGGGCTGGTGCAAGGCTACATCAGCCCGGAGGAAGGAGCACCATTTGGTAATTCATCCACTGGGAGGGATGCCTTTTTATAATTCAAACAGTGGTGTCATGCCTACAAGTAAGTAGCTCTGGATATTCAAGGGTCGAGCAACAGACCCTTGGATCATTAAATAGCAAATGCCATCTTCATGTCTGTGTCCTGGGCCCCTGGCCTCCTGACATTGGCGAATTTGTTCTTATTTCCAAACCGATTATTTCAAAATAGAGTTTGTTTGTCAGTCTTATTGTCATGGCATTAGCATCGCATGAGTGGAAAACACACAAGAACACACACATTTATTCATATATAAATATACCTCACCTGGTGTTCTTCCCTCCTGTTTAATTGCATGGAAAGATGGCCGGGTTTCCTGATGCTGTGACCTTGGGGTAGTCCCTGGAGCTCTCTGGGCCTCTGTTTCTTTGCCTTCATCCTGTTTTTGATCATGAATATTATTTGTGAAGTGTTTTTAATAGCAGGGATCAGACCTCCTTGCCCCGGTTCAAGGAAGTTGTCTCTCTTCTCATATCCTCAGCCTGACAGGGCCCTTCCCAGTCCTCCCAGAAACATCTGAAAACAAACCCTTCTCTTCTTGGCTTCAGTCCAGTTGGTTCTCCTAATGAGCACATGGCCTCCCCCCCAGCAGCCAAAATGATCATAATTAAGAAAATTGTTTTCAGTCATTAAGATCGACATCTTTGCTATGATCTGACAGCCCCTATAGCTTCATTACCCCTCTTCCACCTTCTCATGGGCAGCCAGAAGGATGTTCCTTGGCCCCTCCAATAATCATGCTATCTCTGCCACAGGACATTTGCACACACTTTTCCTGCTGCGTGGAGTGCTACAGCCCCCAGTCTCCATCTTAGTCCCTGGCTGGCTCTTATATTCAACCTTCTTTGACTCAGACATCACTTCTCTAGGGATATACCCTCTGATTAAGTCTTCAATCAGATCAAGACTCCCTGTTCTAGGTGCTAAGTAACTTTCTGTACTTTTTCTTCCTGGTGTGCACGATGTGTCTCTTTCACCAGATCATGGGTATTTTAAAGGCAGGGATCTTGTGTCTTTAGCACCTCAGTGCATCCTCAGAGCCCACACAGAACCAGTCTCTAATAGTCATGAATGCAGGAATTGTCTGATTCTGTGGTTTGCCACCATCACCTGGGGCCTGTTGGGCCACTGGTTCAGTCTCCTCTATGCCCAGCTGCTCACTTCCCCACAATGGGGAGCATCCATTTCTCAAATCTCCTCCTATCCATCTTCTGAGAAAGACAGGGAGCATCTTATATTCACATTCACTCCCTTACTTCCTTCTCAAATTTCTCATATATCATCTTTTCAGACAGGACTTCCCTGAACCCTCCATTAAAACCAGACCCTCTGCTCATTCCCAGATATCCTATTCCCCTTCTCTATCTGCCATTTTGTCATATTATTCGCTTATCACCATCTGATACACTACATGTGTAAGTTTTTTTAATTTATTTGTCTGTCTTTCCCCACTAGTATGTAAGCTCTACCAGGGTAGATATTTTACTCTGTTTTGACTGTTGCTGTATCCTTGGAGTGCCTGTCATAGAGTAGGCACTTATTAAGTATTTCTTGAATAATTAAAATAATGGATACATGGATGGGTAGACAGATGGATGGATGAATGGATGGACAGATGAAGGGGTGGGTGGATGGATGGGTGGGTGGGTGGATGAATGGATGGATGGATGGATTTAGCCTTGGGCTTTAATATCAATAGTAATCTCTGATTTCTAGATTTTGGATTTGGGGATGAACACCGATCATTGTTATATTTTGAGACAGATTTTTCTGGGGCAAATCCAGAGACCTTTTTGCTTCACTTAATAATGGGTAATTACCTGGCCCTTGCCATTTTGTGCAAAAAGATATTTGCTTCTGTTCTCCCTTTCTTCTCTGGCAACTTGAATATTGTGATTGAAGTAAGAATTTCCAAAGACCTGTTGGAGTGGAATACATGTAAAAACCAAACCACAGATTATTATACATTTCATGTTGCCAGATTAAAGCCTTACATCTAGGTTGGGAAAGCATTTAAAATTTCAGCCGTTAATTGGAAAAGTTATTGATATGACAGCCATTCAGCTTGGATTTGGGAGGGACAGTTCTAGTTTCAAATATTGTACTGTGTTGTGTCTGTAAATCAAGGAAATGACCTAGAAATTGCAATATTTTGGCATTCCAAATTATTGCTTGCACCTGGAAATGACACAAACAAAAAAATCTTTCCCAAATCTAAATTGGTTTGGAAAATATAATCAGCATAGTTTTCAGACTTTTTTTCTAGTCTGTTTTCTTTCAAACCACTATAGGCCACAATATACTCACATTTATTTTTAACTTTTATCGACCTACTGAATGACTTTTGTTTTCTACCGACAACTTGTTAAAGGCAGGAATCATATTTAAATAGTGTATTGGTTGAGTCTTTTTGAGCAAGTAGTTGAAAACTCAACTAAAAATAGCTTATGTAGAAGGGCATGTATAATCTCACTGAAGAATTCAGGGGATGAGGCTGTGCTAGGGTCAGCTAATTCAGATAATTTAGCAATTGAACATCAGTAAGTTTTCAGGGTTTTGCTATATTTCTGCTCTGCCATTCTGCCATTCTCATTGTGTCTGTTTATCCTCTTAGGCTGGCATTGCTCCTGGTCCCAAGATAGCTGCCATTGCTCCAGACATCACACAAAGAGGGTAACACATCAGAAAAGAACAGGAAATGCTCTTTTTGAATTTTTCTTCTTATGAAAAACTCCCTAACAGCCCATTCACCTCTCCCAGAGATTTTATTTGACATCATATTGGCCAGATATCATTTGCCTTAATTACTTAGCAAAAGAAATGAAATCCCTAAGACTTACTTAAAGCAGTGATTCTCATAGTTGAATGTGCTTCAGAATTCCTTGGAGGGCCTAAGGAAACACAAAATGCTGGGCCTGATTCCCAGAATTTCTGATTCAGTTGGTCTGGGGTGGGGCCTGAGATTCTGCATGTTTAAGTTCCCAAGTGATCCTGATACTGCTGGTCCCAGAACAACACTTTGAGACTTACAGACATAGAGCAATCCAGATTTTCCCCCTCTGGCATTGGGGAGAAGCTCAGCTTCCTTGAAGGGCTTGGTTGTCAGGAGATGAGTGAAGTATTTGGGTTTCCGTCAGCCAGAAAATTACCTCTTGTTTAGTTAAACAAAATCAGCTGACACAATTGACATCTTATAGCAATAACATGATATTTCATGTGGTTAGTAAGAGTTGGCTGAGGGTGAACTTGACTTTGGAGACTGAATTGTGTCTAAATGTGGATCTGCCACTATCCACAGACTTACAACTTACATTCGACTCACTATAATATTTCTGTTTTATTTATTTGTCTGTGTTTATTTTTCCAAGAACTAGAAGTTTCATTTGAACTCACAGCCACTGCTTTCATTGGGTTGAACAGATATTTTGGAAGATGGTGTGATAATGCATAACTAGAAGGTGAGAAACTGGGGCTCATGGTGGTTAAGAGTTTACCTAAGTCCTCATAAGTAGTGAGCGTTGGTGTTAGAACTTACATCTATGCTATCTTATGTCTCAGTAAGTGTCTGAGACCCAGAAAACACGAGCCTTTGGAAGACCTCATGAGAGCTCTCAGCATCCACAACCTTCAGATCCCTCTCCAGAGGGTCTCCTTCCTCCTTTTGAGCTTCTTACTAGCTTCTTCAGCCACCTGTAGAGGTGTGTAGATGACAGGGAGGATTAGGGAAGGACCCATGATGATTTTTTCCCACTTACATGCCCAAGGACATGCCAGTGAGCTGAGGGTAAGATAGACTCTTGGACATCCTCTCTTGGGGTCTCCTCCTGGTGTTTGACCAGACACATACACAAGGCGTGCAGGGCTCCCCCACAGCCTTCTGAGGGAAGCAACTGGTCACAAAGTGAGTTTTCCAGGTTTTTTATGATTGTATTAGTTGCTGCTATAACAAATCCCAGCAAACTTGGCAGGATAAAAAACACCCATTGAGTATCTCATATTTCTGTTTGTTATAAGTTCAGGTTCAGCCTCCTCTGCTTAGAATTTCACAAGGCTGAGATCAGGATGCTAGTTGGGCTGTCTTTCTTTCTGGAGGCTCTGAAAATGAGCCCACTTCCAAGCTCACTCCAGTTGTTAGTTGAATTCAGTTCCTGGCAGTTGTAAGAACTCCATTTCCTTTCTGGCTCTTGGCTGGGAGATGGTCCTTGCTCTGAGGAGCTGCCTGCCTTCTTTTTTGTGCTGTCTACATGCTCCACCCTCCTCCAGGTGCTCCACCCTCCTCCAGCAACTGTGGGTCAAGTCTCTCTCAGAATTTGAATCTCTCCAAGTTCTCCTTTTGGAGAGATTTCTCTTCTGGAGAAGGTTCTCAGCCTTTGCAGGCCCCTGTGATCAGATTAGACCCACCCAGGTCAGCCAGGATGATTTCCCCATCTCAAAATCTAAGAACTGAATCACATCTGCAAAATGTCTTATGTTGTGAGATGTGACATATTCACAGGTTCCAGAGATTAGGGTATGAACATTTAGGGCAGAGGGACATTCTGCCTACCCAAATGATCTCATAATAATAATAAATATTAACCAGCATTGCCCTAATAATGATGATGGCTAATATTTAAAGCGTAGCTAGGTGCTAGGCACTGAGATAGGTCTTTGAAATTGATTGGCTCTTTTAATCCCCGTCAGAAAACATCAAAGAAGGGACTATTATTATTCTCATCTTACATATTTAAAAAAAAGCTGAGACACAGGACACATCAGCATCTTGTTCTGAGTCACTCAAAATGTAAATTAGGAGCTTGGGATTAACAGGCACACTACTATGTATAAAATCGATAACCAACAAGGACCTACTGTATAAGCACAGGGTACTCTACTCAATATTCTGCAATAACCTATATGGGAAAAGAATCTGAAGAAGAATGAAAGTATGTGTATATATAACTGAATCATTTTGCTGTACCCATGAAACTAACACAACATTGTAAATCAGCTATACTCGAAAAAAATTTTTTAAAAAAAGGTCAATATGAAACTGAGGTTCTACTTGGGAAGGCTGCCTACAGAGACCAGGCAGTCAATCCTTCCACAGCACTGCCCAAGCCGTCCGTGCTCCCCATATGATCTGCTCACTCGTCTATCGCCACTCCCTTCCTGAGCCCTGGGCTCTGATTGCCTTAAAGGTAGGATTCCATTATTTGTCAAGTGTCTCTGTCCAAGGCACGCCATGGGTGCTGGGTGAATTGTTACTACACATACACCTGTGCAAATATCTGCCATGGTGGACACTGTCAGGCATTGGGGTCTACCGTCTTGGGGCAGGCTGCGATCGCGTCTCCTGGGCAGACGTCACTGTGTGGTTGGGCACGCACACACCTGGGTGTATCCATCGGCACAGCAAAGGCTGGATGAGACAGCCCTCAGGAACTCCAATTGCCTCCTTAGCCTAGCTTCGGCCAAGTTCTAAAAACTTCTCAAAAACACTCACGAGGAGCACCTGGGGCTCCCCTGGGCGGATTCCATGAGGTTACTTAGTCACATCCAAAAACGCGGTGACGTGATCACCATTGCTATGGCACACCGACCCTTGCAAAGGAAGATCATTGGAAAACAGGCACATTCAAGATCAAAGCAGGCGTGGGGCACTGCAGGATGATGGTCACTTATGAAAAATGGATCAAGAGGCTTTTGACTGTCGTAATGGCAGAATGACATTGGGGACAGCCGAGGCCACCTCTGTGTTCTCAGCAACCTCCTCTGCTTTCAGAGAAATACACAAGCAGGGGATGCTAACACTATTGTTAAGACTCCCTGAATGCCTGGTTCTCAATTTCTTCTATTAAATGAAGTGGTATCTATAATGTCTTCTTTTTCCTATAGATTTGCTCCCTGAAATACATCTTGAATGTTTTCTCTTCCATCCCTTGGGATTACCTTCTGCTAGAATATTCTCTCTTCCAAGGCATGATCAGGCCCCTGCCCACCTCTTACCCCAGTGTCCTCCAAGCCCCAGCCACCATGGTTTCCTTCCAGTTTCTGGAGAACCCTAAACTCCTTCTTACCTCAGGCCTTCGTCTAGATGTTTCCTTTTGCCTGGAACCCTTCTTTGGACAAACTCTTTACAAACTTGACTCAATCTTTTTAATTCACTCTGAGCTGACATGTCCTATCCTCAGAGAATCCTTCTCTGCCAACCCTAAATGAGGTACAAACCCATCACAACTTGAAGTTAGTTGATTTTTTCTTTTGGCCTCTCTTTTTGTATTGGGGTGGGATCCTCTATGGGTCTGTGAGCTCCATGATGGTGGTGATCTTGCCTGCCTTGTCTGTTCTTGGGTCTCAATGCCTCTCCTGGGGCCAGGCACAGAGTAAGCTGAATAGATGTTTGTGGAATGACTTCCGAAAAAACACCATTATCTCTACTTTCCCATAAGAAGTCTTGTGCATAACTTAGCTCATATTCTGTTCCCAACTCCAGGGAGTTACTTAACTGCTTCCAAGATTCCTCAGGAATGTTCCTTCTGCCTTTATAAAGTCAGCTTCTATACTGGGTTCTCAGAGTATGCCCTGGGGGTCTCCTGCTTCTGAGTCACTTGGAACATTTATTAAATGCAGATTCCTGGGTCCCTCTTCAGGCTGGTGAATCAGAATCTGTGATGCTGAGCCACAGGAATGTTATTTACAACACGTAACCAGGGCAACTCTGATCTACATGGAGGTATTAGAATCACTGACCTGAAGTGTTCAATAACCTGTTATCTGTCCATAAAGATATCTTCTTGCCCAACAAGAATATCTCTCGGTGCTCAACTAAGCAGTTTTATTATTAAAAAAAAAATGACAGACTGGATAACAGGAAGCAGACATCTCTCTAACAAATTTCATCCTTCCAATTTTAAGTGGAAAATGTATCGGCTCCGTTTTCTGATCCTGAACTTAGGTTGGAGTAAACCTACTCAGGGAATTTTTTCTGGCTTAACTAGCCCTGGGGCTGAGCACACACGGAGCAAAAGGCTCCTGGTTTTAGCCAACGGGGAAGGCTGTCTGGGTCAGCAATAGACTTAAACTGCCGAAAAGCTAGCCCGGTTGTCATTTGCATCTAATGAAAGCCGAATTTACAGAACACAAACCCTAACAGCGCCACGCTGCAGCACTGTGTATGGAAATAATGCCGTTGCTTTTTGCAGGTTGTCAAGCCTCTGCTATCTAATAATGGCAATGAAGGTTAAATTAAGTGAATGCTTATTGCGTGCCAGGCTAACCCTTCTAAGTGTATTATCTCATTTAATTCACATATAGCCCCATGAGGCAGGTAGTAATGTTTGCATTTTCCCGGGAAGAAAAGAGGAGCTTAGTTTAAGTAGAGTTGCCCAGGTCTTACAGGGGGTAGGGGAGACCAGAGGTGAAGTTTGCTTTAACCCTGAGGCTGTCTTGCTTTCCTCCGAGCCTCTCAAAGAAGGCAGGGCTCTGATTATCTGGGGTGATCATTGCTTTGGATCCCAGCTCTGCACATGCTACCTGTGCACATCTGTAAAATGGCAACAGTGAGACTAACCTGTATCCACAGGCAGGAGAGGAAAATGAAGCATCTGTGTGATGCATGGGCAAAGGTTCTCCATCCAGGGAACTGTGTTATTATCCTGGTCTCATTGTACACGGTGTTCACTTGGGGACACCACGCTACCAGAGGAATGAGGACAGATTAGAGCAGAGAATGACCCAGATGGCAGAATGACCAGGGTGCACGTGCACTCAGGCAGGGCTGGAGAAACTGATGCTTTGTAGCCGCAGAAGTGACTCATCTCATCTGCAGGTATTTACAAAGCAACCCCTGTGCTCCAGGGACAATGTAAGGCACTAGGAAAACAGAGGTGAATAGATATGGTTTCTGTGCAGCTTCTGTGTATTTAGCAAGCGATGCACATAACTAAGTAGATTATTTAAAACTGTGATGTGAAAGATAAGCCACTCAAGCATATTGTGGAGGCGACTGAAGGAGAGTCTCCGAGAGAGGAAATCAGAGTTCTTCAAGCTCCAAAGTGCTCCAATAAGAGTTACAAATTAGGCACAACTAGAAAAGTGGGGGGAACTTTCTAACCATCCCCCATGACTTGCCAGGTGACCTTGAAGTAGAGAACAGAGTCTAAAGAATGCTGTGAGGCACACCCGTTGCAGGGGCCCCTCTACATCCAAGGCTCATAGGTTGCATGATCTCCAGGGTCAACCCTTGACTCTGGAGATTTTATGTGCCTGCCTTTTGGTGCCTTCTTAAAAGCAGGCACTTTGGATGGAGAGGAAGGTAGAGCATAACAGCTACAGTGGTTGGAAAATCCCAAATGCCCAGAGAGAACATTCAACCCCTAGAATATTAGAGAAGGCAGTATAATATAATGGGTGAGAACATGGATTTTGGAATCAAATTAACGCTGGTTCAAATCCCAGTTCTGTCATTTACTAGTGGTGGGACCTTGGGCAAGATAATTCAATGGGTAAAAATGTAATGTGATAGTAAGGGTCACCTTGCTAGGGTGTTTGAGGATTAAATGGGATTGTGTACCTACAGGAAAGTGGAGCTAGGAATTCGGGTCTGTCTACACTGAAACAATGTATCCTTCACACAGTGCACATGGCATCCTTCCTGCCCCCACTGCAGCCCTTTGGGAACCACTGTTGTCCTGCCTGACTTCAGTCTCTAAAGAATCCTCCTTTGTTTCCTGAGAGCTCAATCTATAGCCAAAGTAATGAGCCTGATCTGATTCAGTCCAAGAATTCTGGTCATTGAACTTGACTTGGTATGTCCATAATTTGTACATTTTGGATAACAGGTTATTGCTAAGAGGAGAATCTTTAGCTGAATCCAATGCATTCACAGCAAGTGAAGCAGGAGGAAAATGCCTAATTCCGGCTTGTTAGCCGCTGAGCTTCTGAGGACAGAATCAGCTTAGCCGCTTGCAAATAAGCAAGCATCACAGAACTTGGTTGAGCTGGCAGGGAGGTAACAAGCTGTGTATGAAAACCCTGGGATTAAATCTCAACAGCCAAATTGCTCAGTGCACAGGATCAAAAGAGCTGCAAGGGGAGAGGGACAATGTACCAGCTCCCTCCCGCACAACCGCCTGACCTTGACCATCGGGAACACCCCAAAGTGTGTGTGCTTTGGTGCCTTATCAAAAAACAAGGCTGTGCTTTAGATTATAATTAAAACAATAAATTCTTCTCCCCTGCGTGCATCCCGATTAGAAAGCTGATACTGTGTCAGGCTGTTGGGGAGATAACTGACGCTGTTTCTCGTGCTCGCCACACTGCTTCTTTTTGAGTCGCCCCGATGGTGTTTTTTTAAATGACAACTTGCAAATAACACATTGGAGTTTCTTTCCGTCTATTTCTCTGTTGCGTTATTAACACTGATACTCATGGAACTTTCAGGGTGTGAGAGCTTTCATCTCGATGTGTGATGTAGGTCCTGGCATGAGCCATTTAGGAATCTGGGGAACTTGCCGATCAGGAAAAATGTCAGATGACACGTGTGATGCTTTAAAGTTTCCCAAAGACAAGCTGTTGCGGACTGTGGTAAGTGGTTTCAGAGCAGCCCCTAAGCAGGGATTTAAAAGCTTCTCTGGGTCCTCACCCATGTTTCTCCAAGCATCAGGAGTAAACGCTTTCCTATGGTGGATCCCACTGGTACTCGAGCCACAGTCAAGAGTCGGGATGTTGCTGGAACCGTGAGTCCCAGCCCAGCGAATGATCTGATTTGTGAATCTGAGGCTTTGGGAGCACAGGCCCAGCCGGACTGGGTAATTTTCAGTTCCTGAACCTAAGAGCCTAGATCTCACTCTTAGATCTTTGCGTGTGAAGTTCTCTTGTCTGAAGCGATCTTACCATTCACCATTCTCTTGGGCAACCCCAGTTCATCCTTCACATCTAGGCTTAGAATTATCTTCCTCCATGAAGGCTTTTTTTTTTTAATAAACATTTTGCTTTCGAATAGTTTTAGATTTACAGAAACGTTGCAAACATGATACAGAGCTCCTATAATACTCTCAACCCAGTTTATTCTGCTAATATCTTACATTTTTGTGGGACATTTCTCACAACAAACGAACCAGTATTGAACATAGAATTTACCATCTTAACTACTTTTAAGTGTACGGTTCCGTGGCATTAAGTATATTCGCATTGTTGGGCAACCATTACCACCAACCATCTCCAGAACCTTTTCATCTTCCCAAACTGAAACTCTGAATTCATTAAACACTAAATCCCTGGCTCCCTCTCTCCCAGACCCTGGCCATCACCATTTCTGTCTCTGTGAATCTGACTTCTCTAAGTACCTCGTATAACTGGACTTATACATGATTTGTCCTTTTGTGATTGGCCTATCTTGCTTAGCGTAATGTCCTCAAGATTCATCTATACGGTAGCATGTGCCAGAATTTCCTTCTTTTTAAAGGTTGAGTAATATTCCATTGTGTATTCAGTTGGTCCTTCCTATCCATGGATGCAGGACCCACAGATACCGAGGCCGACTGTAAGAGATTTGAGCATCCTCGGACTTGGGTATCTGCGGTGGGTCCTGGAAGCAATCCTCTCCCTGCCCCGCCCCCCGCCAGATACCAAGGGACAACTTATTTATACCTCATTTTGCTTATCTATTTATCTGTCTGCGGACACTTGGGTTGCTTCCTCCTTTGGCTTCACAAGGTCTTTCTTGACCTGATCATATTACCCAGCTGCATCCTGTGGTCCCCTCTGTCATGGTGCTTATCTTACAGGAGTGTGGGAGCTTATTTCCCCATCTGCCTTTCACACTAGACTCTCAGCTTCTTAGGTACAGGTGCCACACCAGCACGTTATTCACCCTTGTTTCTCCATAACCTAGAAATATGTCTGGTTCACGTGAGGCACTTGGCAAATATTTGAAATGAGTGACTCATAGGATGAGTGGATGGATGGATGGATGGATGGATGGATGGATGGATGGATGGATGGGTATAAAGATGATGGTGGGCCCAGGCAGATATCTCAGGGAATGCAATTTGATTCCTGCTATTAAGTCCAATGGGTGAGCATGTGATTAGAAAACAGGAGTCCAGGGCAAAGGGAAAACACAAGATTAAACTTACATAGAACAGAGGGCAAGAATGGAACCCAGGGCGGGGGGTAGGGGAGTATATTTTGCTTTACATTTTTATGTACTTTAAAAAGTTGTGCTTAGCATTTTAATAAAATAAATCAATGAAAAACTTTCCTATGGTCTTTTCTGACTGCCAAAATGAATCCTAGTGACCTTGTAAATATAAAAATAATACACAAACAGATAGCTCACAGGGGAAAGGAAGGAATAAAATGAAAATTAAAATTTTCTCTTTGCAGAGGTAACCCCATTAACTCCATTCTATATGTTTACAACCATTCTTGGGGGAACTTTCCATAGCAGGTGAATATACATATGCTCTTTTTAATGGTGCCCACTCATCTGTAGCATGCAGACAGCATCATTTAAGTGTTCCTTATCGGGGAGGACGTTTAGTTTTTGCCTGTTACCAGCAGAACTGCAGCGCCTTGGAGGACTCTTGTGAGTATATGCATGAGGTAAATTCTTTGAAGGAGAACTTCTGGGCTAAGTTTTTGGAAGTACCTACACTTTGCATTTTGGTAGATGTTACCAGGTGCGCCTCCCCAAAGTTGAAACTGGCTTACTTACTGTGACTTGTTTTATTGCTGTCAGTCATACACATCAGGCTGGAGAATCTGGTCCAGTTTACATCCGACTCTTACTAGGACTCTTCAAGGAATGAGTCATGATATTCCCTCATTTATAATAAATTCTGAAAGGGGGCAGAGATGGCTCCTTTACAGGTAAAGCTGTGCACATCAGATCAAGAAAGGAGAAGGCCCAGAGATGTTGAACTCAAAACAGGATTTGAAGTTCCATCCATTTTCTTGTCCTCAATGGATGTATTTAAAATGGAGGAGACAGAAGAGGTTAAGACCTTCAGTCACCTTCCCTTAAGACTGATGGGTGATTCTCCTCTGTTTGGGAGCCCCAGGGTCTAACCCACAGCTCGGCTGTCACTACTGCTGGGAAGAGGTGTCACTGGGTTGGCATGCCCTATATTCTGTGTTATTTCCTGCTTCCACAGGTCAAATGTCACCCCTGTTCAGTATGGGCTGAAGAAGCTGATGGAAAGGAGTTTGGGGCTGACTGTTTCCCAGAGTACAGAGGAGGCAGTAGGTGAAACAGTGGCAAAAACAGTTTAGCGTATGCTTGACACAACTTAACGGCTATGTCCAGCTTTCTGCTTCAACACACCCTGCCTGACATTTGACACTAGAAAAAAGAAATCAAAGAGCATGGAGCATGTGTCTGATATCTTCTTTTTCTCTGTCATGCAGTGGGAAAAAAAAAAGTAGCTTCTTTTTTAATTCAGAGATAAAGAGATATAGAGATAGTCACAGACATAGAAAACAAATTTAGGGTTACCAAAGGGGGAAGGGGTGGGATAAATTAGGGGTTTGAGATTAGCAGGTACGAACTACTGCATATGAAACAGAAACAACAAGGTCCTACTGTGTAGCACAGGGAACTATGTTCGATATCCTATAATAAACCATAATGGAAAAGAATATGAGAAAGAATATATATGTACACGTATATTCTGTATACACAACTGAATCATTTTGCTGTACACCAGAAACTAACACAACATTGGAAATCAACTATACTTCAATTAAAAAAAAGAGAGAGATAGAGATAGACATAGGCCATGTTTCTCCTTTAGGACAAGATGTAGCTAGTCTTCTACAAAATTTCACCTGCACCCTTGGTGCTATGAGGGGAAGCTCTACATAAGCAGCATAAACGTGCCATTTACATAGCACCTTTTTGCAACTGTCACACCTGATTCTTTATGAGTTAACTCATTTGGAAGTCAATTTTCTCCACCGCTGCTGCATTGTAAAGTCTAGAAAGCAGTGTTATGAAACTTGCAAAGAAAACATTACATCATTTTGATATAAAGCACTTTATTTTTAGAATAGTACATTTGTGCAGTACACAATGCAAGCGTACAATATCAGGTTTACTGTGAAAAGCCTCCTTCCATCCCTCTCCCCCAAGTCAGTTCTATTCCCAGGAGGTTCCACTGTTACCATGTTTGTGCATCCTTCCAAAGATAGTCAATTAATACACAACCATATTCTCATACATGATAGCATGTGGGCACATCACATTAGACCCAAGTCCAGACTGATGGCACAATTATATCATTACAAACAAAAGGCACAGAAAGGAATATTTGTTCTACAGCACTTTTAGCTATAAATAGTATTAGATAAAAATATGCGAACAATAGGGTGAATCCATGAATATTCACGAATTCCTGAATACCATGAATTGTACTTCTTTTAAGTATATATTGTTTTATTTACAGCAAACACAGTCTTAAAAGGACCCGGAACATAGTAGATAATCAATAAAAGTGATTTACTTCTTTTCCTCTTTGCCTGCCTATGTTATAATTTACTGGGATAACTCCTCAAACAACAATATATATTTTTATGCTCTATTTGACTCGATTTAATCGCTAGATAGATAGAGCGAGAGAGGGAGAGAGAGAGGCGAGGAGAGAGGAGGCAGTGTGTAACCTGAGAGTAGTTTCTTTTTTTTTTAAAGATTTATTTATTATTTATTTATTTGTTTTATTTATTTTTGGCTGTGTTGGGTCTTGGTTGCAGCACATGGCATCTTTGTTGAGGCATGCGGGATCTTTAGTTGTGGCAGCAGGCTCTCTGGTTGAGGCACACGAGCTCAGTAGTTGTAGCGCACGGGCTTAGTTGCCCCACGGCATGTGGGATCTTAGTTCCCTGACCAGGGATCGAACCCCTGTCCTCTGCATTGTAAGGTGGATTCTTTACCACTGGACCACCAGGGAAGTCCCAAGAGTGGTTTCTTATTTATGAGTATCCCCCACCCCCACTTCTTCGCTGCCTTCATACATGCGTGGAGCATGTGGACATTCATTCTTTTTTTTTAATTAAAGTATAGTTAGTTTACAATGTTGTGTTGGTTTCAAAGGTACAGCAAAGTGATTCAGTTATATATATATATATATTTTTCAGATTCTTTTCCATTGTAGGTTATTACAAGATATCAAGTAGAGTTCCCTGTGCTATACAGTAGGTTCTTGTTGTTTATCTATTTTACATACAGTAGTGTGTGTCTGTTAAATCAGGGCATTCATTCCTGTCTCACAGTTGCTTTCTTCCTGGGCAACTCCAGTGATTAAGACAGTGATTTTAGAGGATGTGTCAAATGCCCAAGCACCTTGTAGCTCTCAAACTTTTTTTAAATCCCCTCAAGTACTGTTTGAACCATCTATTAACTGGCAAACAGTTGAGATGTTAATTAGAAATCAATGTTATCTTTTCATTAAAAACACCTCCCCCCGCCATCTTCCCAGCTATTACACTTTTGAAAAAATGGCCTCTGCTTACCTCTTAGGGTTTCCTTGTGCACTTCAACTTCACTACGAAGATAATCTATCCATACCTCTAATTCTTAACAATTAAGGGTGGATTCTCCCTTTAGCTATTTGAATGCAATTGGACAGTGCCTCATTTAGCTGGTGCACAGCCTGCTCTAAGGAGCCCGGCTCTTGGGTCAGACTGGCTTCACTCCTTATTACTTGTGTGCCTTTGGATGGGTTAAAATGCTTTGCCTTTCTAAACTTTAATTTTCACTTCTGTGAAATGGACCTAATTGCAGAGATGAACTCCTAAGATTTCGGGGGAGGATGAGATGAGATGAGATGCTGAACCTAAAGTGGTTAGCAGGAGGGCTCTAATCATGGAGCCCTGTCAGCATTCTTTCTGTGGCCGCTCTAATTATGAATGCTGTTTAGTTAGCCAAATCCATTCACCTGTTTCCTCTCATTCATTCATCCATTATTTATGGCGTGCCTGGGCGGGTCTGGGTACCACTGCCGAGCCACCATCTTCCCCTGTGATTCTTGCATGTCATACCATTGTGCGCCAAATGATCGCCACCCTAACCAGGTGTTTGCAGCAGTGAGGGATTGCTTACTAAGCCAAGGAGTCCTCTGAGAGTTTATAAGATCTTAGAAAAGACAGATGGGTGCCTTTTTAATGACCGTAGGCTCCTCTCAAGAGGTTGTGTTTCCTGCAGAGACCCTGGAGGGGTATCTGTGTTCCTCTCTGTCATTTTCTGTTGGTTCACAGGAGCTGGGGAGGGGTTACTCAAGAGAAAAAGGGAAATGTGTATGATTCCACTTTCTATGCTGGGTGCGACTACTGATTAATAGATTTGGAAGATGCCTCATGGGTGCATTCTGGTACAGAGATGTAGCCAAGATCCTACTTCTGGAGTTTGAACCCTTGGTTATAATCCCGGCTTGGCTACTTGCTCGCTTGTTACCTTGGGCAACTATTAAACCTACTTGGGTCTCAGTTTCCCTGCATGCAAATGAGAATTGGATTGTCCTAAGGCATTAAAGTGGCTAATGCAGCACCTGAGACATTTTAATGTCTATGAATTTTATACAGTTATTGAGCACCTAGTGTATGCCAGGAACTGAGTGGAGAACTTCTTTACAGAGAGCCAGCTGCTGGGCAGTAGCTCATAAAAAAGGCTTTGGGGTCAGAATATCTGAGTTTATCCTCACCACAACAATTATCAGCTGTGGTCTTACTCAGTCTCCTTAACCCTTTCTCTTCTTCAGATCCTTCATGTGTAATATGTGAGATTTCAATGAGATTATGTATGTAAAACACTGAAAAATATCTGACAGGTATGGAGCACTGAATAAATGTTGGTTATTCTTTGCCATATGGAAGCATCAGAACTGCTAGATGGTGTTACCCATAGTGAGTCAGCCCAGAGC
This sequence comes from Hippopotamus amphibius kiboko, assembly GCF_030028045.1. Taxonomy (NCBI): domain Eukaryota; kingdom Metazoa; phylum Chordata; class Mammalia; order Artiodactyla; family Hippopotamidae; genus Hippopotamus; species Hippopotamus amphibius. The sequence continues at coordinate 127,206,429 of NC_080194.1, forward strand.
AATTAAGTACCCTGCCCAGGTTCACGTGACTCACAAGATGCAAGAAGCAAGCCTGAGTTGGCTTTGTCAGTTCCTCTGCAGGAGCAAAGGCTAAATGAGCAGCATTCTGAAAACGAAGTCTTCCTCATCTCCAAGGGATAACAATGTCCAGTTGTCCCTGGAAATGTCACCGTTGCGGCACATTCTCTAAACTGTACAAAATTAAACCCCTCACTTCATTTCCCCAGAAAGACCCCTCTGAAGCCTCACTCTCTACCCCGGCAAACCTGTACCGCAGAGGCGAGGAGGTGTCAGTGGGATTTGGTCTCTCTACAAAATCCCTGCAAAGATGTATGAGGCTGCATATAAATTGCATTGAGTTTGGCTGGCCATGGGCTAGCATTGCTTTTATGCTGAATATCAGTGAAAAGTATGAAATGGAGATTACATTTTCAATTCGGGCTTTTTTCCCAAAGCTCTGCAGAGATGCCCTCATTCCCATCCATCAGAGCAGAACTGCACTGGTGTGGCGTCCCAGACCCTCCTTCCCTTCCTGGGAAATATATGCAGCCCTTGCTGTCAGGCTGCAGCCGTGGGTAACACTCTTCTTAACAGCTAGTTTCTTCTTCTTCTCCCCCAGATCCCTGCCTTTTTCTCGCTACTTTTTGTTCTTAAGATCTCTCACACATGATGATCACAAAACCAACCACAAAAAAGATAGCGTTCTTGCGGATGCTGAAATTGGTATATCTGTCTCTTGGGTTGTTCAGGGCAGAAGTAAGATGTTGATGCAAATGTGGTTCATCCACCGACAATGAGAAACATGCTTATTACTTCTTTCTGAAATACATATATTCATACCGGCTATTTCAGTTCCTTTCCCCAAACAGCCCTAAATCATTGTCAGTGCTCAGCCCCAGCCTGGGTCTATGAGACGAGTGTTTCCCGGTGGGGGGTGGGAGGGTGATTATGCATCTGGCTTTACATCAGCAGTAGCTTCAATATTTCAACAGCCCTTTCTCCTCATGTTCTTGCCTCTCCCTCCTGCCCCCTGAATGTGATTGCCTGGCTGACTCCCCAAAGAGAAAATGTGCTAAGTGAACTTGACAGATTCCAGGCTGGCTCCATATGGCAAGGCCTGAGTTACATGTTCCTGGGATCCCCAAGCTGCTCTCACCTTATTAAGATGGCAGTAACTACATGCAAGTCAAGTTCACTGCATCGGTTTTAATTCTTTGGGCCCTGGAGACTAGCCTCAGACTTCAAGGTGGAACTGGAAGGCAGCATCACCTACTGCAAATTTGACTTTTTCCTTGTCTTCCCAAACCTATGGCTGGGAGGAGGCAGGGAGGTGAAAAAGGGACCTGGAACTCAGAAAGATGTTAGGAAAATGTGAAGGTGAGGTGAAAGCGCTTTCTTAGGGCTGCCAGCAGAGTCTAACAAAAACATTTCGGTATTGTGTCATTGTTGTTTATTGCTTGATCTGTACTGTCTGAACCTTTGGACTCCTATGCATCACTGAGACTTTGATTCATAAGTCTATAATTTGCACTCCTCCCTCTCCCCACATGGTTTTAAAGACATGGAAAAAGTTAACTCCAAATCAAATAAGTTGTATTTCAGATGGATGAGCGCTTGCAACTCAACAATTCAGCACTGGAGTTGAAGACCAGATTTTTTTTTTTTTAAAGATAGGAACTTGTTAGAATGTGTCTTTAAAAGAGAATTCTTTGATGGCTTTTTCACTTTAACCAGGATATACAGAAAGTGCTACCTTTGTATGACATAGTTTTCCATATTGTGAGAGCATGATCTTATGTAGAATGGAGAATACTAAGAGGGCAGAGAATCATCTTATTCAAATAGATAAAAGGGATAGCAATAGGAAAAGAAATGGAATGCATTCCCAGTGGGGCTCAAAAATCCAAAGGGAAGGCTCTTTTGGGGAGAAGGGATGGGGAGATAGGGAAAGTTAGACTCAGAGTTGGTCTAGGGATGGGAGCTGTCCAGCTGGAGGAGGTTCTGAAATGTTCATGATGGGGTTGGGACTTGCAGTGGATGGACAGAAGGCATCTCTTGTATGATGTCTGATGTTCCTTCCTGGTCTGTGGTCCTCAGATTTTAGGCATTGGCACACTCACAGTGAGATGGACTTAGATGATTTCCAACGCAAGCTGAATTGATTGTAGTTGTAAATGATTCAGGTGATTTCAGAAGCCATTTTTGCGAGCTTTTTACTAAGTGCAACAAAAACCTCAAGCTCTGGATTTGGGGACTTGAATCAGTTTCCATTTCTTTTAGCTAAAAGTAACCGAAAACTGACTACCAGTGAGTGTATTAACTCAAAAAGACTTAAAAAAAGTTTAACAAGAAGCCTTAAACTAAGTGGTCTTAGAGTTGGTTAATTAGCTTAGTGCTGTCATTAAAAACTCTGGTTGCATCTTGCCATTACCTCTCCTCATGATAGCAAGATGGTTGCTGAAGGTCCGAACATCATGTCCCCACACCAGTGCCTCAAGTGTAAAAGGACAGGGGTAGCGCGTGTACTTTTTGCAAGATTTTGCCTTTTTTTCTGAGAAGGAAAACTATCAAGGAGACATGAAATTACATCTTATTTGCTGTAACTGGATGACATACGTGCAAAAGGTAATTGGATGACCCTAACTGGTTTAGATCGATCATTATTCATTCCCTGGATCTGGGTAAGTGGCCCCACCTTCCTGAGATCAGAGAGTATTATCCCTTTACCTGAATAAACTGGAATTCTATCAATAAGTTAACAATGGAGTGGATGCTGGGTAGTTAGCAAATAGTGTCTTCCATATAAATCTACCTAATGTATATGGTATGGAGCTCTTCTTAAATTTCAGCAGAAGGGCTTTTTTTTCCAATCAGTACTCTCCTAGGATTCACAGGCTTAGACCTTAACTTATGTACCCAGGGGACAATATCTAGCCTCTTCCTTCATGTGAATGTAGAAGAGACATCCTTTTATGCTTTCAGCTTCTTGGTAGTACCTTTTTCAAAATGCCAGCGACTTCCTCGTAGGGCTTGGACCTGTCAATGGATCAAGGTAATCAGGATAATGAAGATATCATTTTAATTTTCCCAGTGCTTGTTGTGAGCCAATATTGTGCAAAATATTTCACATATAGTTATTATTCATCTCATCATTGCAGCAGTCTGATTTCGTGGAAGAACAGAGGGTTAGGGGTTACTGTTACCCTAATGTCTCAGAGAGGTAAACCCTGAGCTATAAGTTGGTTGACTCAAACCCAGTGCATTTGACCACTCTGAATACTACCCTAGCAATTTCCCTCTTGATTATATAGGCATTTCAAGATGTGGACAGGCGAGGGGGAAGTGACAGGCTGGCCTTGTGATGGCTTTCTGTTGGTAGGAAGTGAGAGAGCCCTGAGTCTCATCTTCAGAATTTGGAGGTGATCTCTTCACTCATCTCTACATTTCTTCCAGGCTCACCTATGAAGAGAGGGAAGTGATGTGATCTGCACGACCTCACTCAGGCAGGGGTGGGAAAATCTGACTCAAGCCCGGATACTTGACTCTACAATGTGTGCCCTTTGACTTGCCCCTGCCCCAGGACACTTTAGCAGCTTTTGCGACATTGTCTACAGGAAGGGACGTAGGCGCCTTCTTACTCCTGGGGTCTAGAGTATGGACTGACCTTGTGCATCTGATCAGTTGATTGATGAGTGGATGTGACTCTCGGCTTTTGTTCCAACTCAGGTGTAGCCTTTGGAAGTAGCTGTAGTCAGAGGTTCTTTGTTTTCGTGTTATAATGGTGTCAACTCCCCCCTTTCCCCTCCGCATCCCATTTTTAGCAGAGCTCTAGGTAAAAAGTATTCACCATAAGAGCCTTCAATAATTCGCTTTCATAATAGGCATTTCCAGCTTAATTGTGGTGTTTTATATGAGATTCTACCCTCCCCAATTTGTGCCTGCCAAGGTTTATGCAATATACTCGGAAAATGCTGGTGCCAGGGTATGGTCAGAAGTGAGCCTCAAGCATAGACACTAGTTACAGCCTGGGATTAGTCCCTCGATGGCCGTGCCCAGAAAGCCCGTGCCTTTTTCTTAAACTGTTTATTAAAGCTCGTCATATCAACTTTTTGAGGAAAGGTGGAATATCTCAGGTGTTTGACTACTGGTTCCTGCTGTGTCTCTTGGGAGAGCTACATAAACCCTGGTGAGTTTCAGTTCTCTGTGCTTCAAGTGGGAACGTTTGTCTCGGCCCCGCTACCCCACTGGCTCTTTGTGAAGCAACACAGGGTCATGGCCCAGGCAAGAGGTTTGGGACACAACAGATCTGCAATCCAGTCCTTCTACTGGGTTTTCTCTGGTCCTCAGTTTCCCTACCTGGAAACTAGGGCTAGTGATACTAGCCGTGTTGAACTGTTTAGAGGATTAACAGAGATACTGCCTAGAACATCATAGGTTGTCAGCAAATATTTATCCCAATCCCACAAATGAGAAAGTGGATACAATAGTCCTTTGGGAAAATAAACGTGATACAAACATTAGTTTTTTGTGTTCTAATTATCACCAGCTTATATTATTTTCTCCTGTGCTATTTACTTCTTGAAAGCTGCAAACCCTGTTTTCATCAGCCTCCTTGTTTCCAGCACAGACTCATTTTCAGTTGTGGATTCCCTCTTGCCTGAAGGCCTTGGTGCCACATGAGTAGAGTCAGCTCTGAGAGCCATGTGTAGAGCCAGAAGCACAGGCCACTTTCTGCTGCTAAGAAATCTTCTTCCCTCCAAGGGCACACGTATGCGTGCCTGCAAGGGAATGTGGGAAACTATATGTGAGAAGTTGTAATTAATGATCTGCTGGGTCTTGACACTTATTCGAGGAAATACTAAGCCACTGGGAATCAGGGCAGCCTCTTGGATAAAAGTTATTCTCCTGGGGCTGCATGTCTCCACGGAGATGTAGCAGATCTTCGGAGGGGCAGGTGGAGACTCAGGGGTTCCCGTCTTCTCTGTAGCTTTCAGGGCTGTCACACGTTTACTTGCCATACATGATAACAGGGTGACATGGGCAACGAATCCTGGTTCTTAAGACACATGATCTTGGGTTTGAGTTTTAGCTCTGCCTCTTACTCCTTGTGATGTCTGATCACGTTACTTTACTCTCTGAGCCTCAGTTTTACTAATCTGGAAAGTGGGAAAAGTGCCACATAGTCTGAGAGGCTATTTGGATTAGAAATTGAATAATAATGTACTTGGAACACAGTATGGTCTCAAAAGTGCCAGGGATAAGATATTAACCAAGGCAGACATAGTCCCTATCTTCAGGCACTTACGGTTTTGTGGACAAAGTTATGTTACATATATAACATCTAGAGTTATGAATATTTCTGTAGATATTTCTGTAGAACTTATACATTTATTTCTAGTGATATTAGCTATAAATTGCTGCTGAGTTTTCCATATATAATAGAAAAATTATATTTATATAATATAAATGGCTCTTTGGTGACACTGAGATGACTATTTAGAGTAAGTTACTCTCTTTTGGTATGTCAGCAAGAATCTGTCATACTTCAATTTGATCCTGCTTGCTGCTGGGCTATTTTGGAAGTTAACCTACACTTTCAAATGATTATGGGCTGTTCAATTCCTGAATGAAATCCTGCATATCACAACAACAGCGAATATCTCCTACCGAAAAGTGATTTCGTATTCCTAGTACCAAACTTATAAGACTGCTTTGACTATTACATGAAATAGTACTTGTAAGTCACTTGGCTCAGTGGCTTCACATAGCAAGGACTGGTTATGGTCACGATAGCAACAAGCCCTCCTGCTTTACGGTAATTACAACAATATTTTAGCATCCACCCCACAGTGTAGCAGGGAGAATTATATGATCTAATACGTGCAAAGTGCTTGGTACAGTGCTGTCACGTTCTAAGAGCTCAAAAGAAAGCAGCTACGATTGTTGTTAATTGCATCTTTAGAGCAGTCTTCCCAGGTGCATTAGGTAAGAGTGCCAGCTTCACCTTACAGGTGAGGAATACAAACAGGGCTCACGGGGACTGGTCTGGCTGACACACATAATAGTGAATAATCATTATTATGTAATAAGCAGTAGGCTTATTCCTGACCTTCCCCTTGTACCTCTTCAGTCTCTCCCTCAATTTTCCTCTGGTTTTTTTTGTTTGTTTGTTTGCTTGTTCTTGTGTTCTTTTTTTTTTTTTTTTTTTATCAAGAGTCAGCTACTAGCATTTTCGTGTCTTCCCTCTGATTGCCTGGGGTTTGTTTGGGGAAGCAATCATTAAAGACAAAGCTGAGCCCCAGAGACACAAATTCTGGATCTGCTTCACTAGAGAACCCAGTGGGGAGAGGCTGGGCCAGGCAACCTTGGCCTCTCCCTAGAGGCGCCCCTGCTGGGGGTTACAGCCCACGGCCGATGAAGGAATTTTCCTTCCTGGGTGTGTTTGCTTGTGTGCTTGGATGTGCTGGTAAGCCCCTGCCTACCCACCTCTATGCAAATTTGTCCTCCCACACGCTAGGGATGTTCTGTCCCCAAATCCCGAACACCATGTACAGGGCACGGGCTTTCTATTGCAGAAACAAGATCTGAGAGGAGGACAGCTTTGCCTGCAATCATCTCTTTGTAGACTTTATCCTGGGTTGGAAAAGGCCTGCACCTGGAGATCAGCTCTGTAAAGGTGTTTAGCCCAGTACACTGGTTTCCCAAGGCCATGAACCTGGGCCCCTCAGCCTGGACCATGGTGGGAAGAGAGGGAAGCCACCCCATACCTGAGTCCCTCCAAGTGTAACAGGGCTGTGTTGTCATTCCAGAAGCAATGCACAGCCCTTATTCATCAGCTGCTACGTGTCTGTGGGCCTAGACTTGCCAAACTATTTTGAGTCCCTACTGGGCTTTGCAGGAGACTTGATTGTTGACTAAATGTATTGACTTTAGAATCCGGCCGACCTAACTCTATCCCAGCTCAACCTTACTGGGCACTTGAACTTGAATGGATTGTACCTATTCTGTGAGCTTCATTTCACTCATCTGTAAAAGGAGGACAGTAATGTGTATCTCATAGAGTTCTTATGAAAATAGAAGTATGTGATATTATGTAAGCACTTTGCACAGTGCCTAGCACCTAGTAAGCACTCAGTAGACAGTAGACATTGTGTCCATGCAATTTCCACCCAGACTCTGCCTATGATGCCAACTTTGTCACCTACTTTTGTACTCCCTGTGTTAGGCATGTAGAAGGACAATGGTCTTATGGGAATGACGGATGTTAGGCTATTAGTTTAGTGTCATACATTTTGGGAAATGCTGATATTTCAAAGATGGTTTTTCTGGAGTTGAATTTAAGTCCAACCAACCAGGAAAACAGGTTACTGGGGTCATACGGTTGTGTAGCCAGGGTTGAGAAAGAAGCCTGGGGATAATAAAACCGATTGCTTTTCATTCTCAGAGATTCTACTTGAACTGGTTGTAGTGGAGACCACGTATGAGGGTGTTTTTTTTTTTTTAGTTAGTATTTACGTGCAATAAGTTTTGTCTATTTACATGTACAGTTTGAGGATTCTTGGTAATTGTATACAATCTTATAACCTCCACCATAATCAAGGTATAGAATAGCACTTCATTTTAAAAATTTTCCTTGTGCCCATTTTCAGTCTGTTTTACCCTGGAATTCCTAACCCCTGGCAACCACTGATCTATTTTCTCTATCGTTTTGAGTTTCATATAAATGGAGTCATTCTATACAAAGCTTTTTGTGTTTGACTTTCCGCACTTAGCATATTTTTGAGATTCATCCTGATGTGTATATTAACATCTTAGTCATTTTCACTGATGAGTAATATTCCATAGCATGGATATACCACAATCTGTTTATCCATTCACCAGTTAAAGGACATTGGTTTCCCATTTTCGGCGAGTATGAATGCAATGAAATTTTAGCACATACCTCTGTGTGGACACAAGTTTTCATTTTTCTTGGGTAAATCCTTGGAAGTGGAACTGCTGGCTGCCATGACAAGTATAGGTTTAACCTTGTAACATATGGCGATACTGTTTTCCAGAGTGCCTGGTGGCTGTACTGTGTTTCCTGTCCAGCACCCATAGGGCATCAGGTATTTTGTTTAGTTTTACTTGGTTTTTAATAGCTACCAGTGTCCTAATATAGATCCAGCATCAGGCCCTCTGGCCTTTGCTTTCTCTGGTTTAATGGCCACTTTTGGACACTCAGATAAGTGATGATATTAGCATCAGGACAATAAAGGAGGCATTTGTCCCAACTGATATGTTTTGACTTGCTCAAAACTGCTGAGGAGTGAGATACTGTCTGGATTTCCACAATCGAGATGCATTTTTACGTGTCTTGCACATCAAAATTTGTATGCAGGTTTAAGTTTCCTAGCATTAAATCATCATTTTTTAAAAAAAATCAGAGGATTCACTTTATTTTTTTTAATACATCTTTTTTAAAAATTAGTTAATTAATTGGCTGAGTTGGTTCTTCATTGCTGCTGCACATGGACTTTCTCTAGTTGCGGTGAGTGGGGGCTGCTCTTCATTGTGGTGCGTGGGCTCCTCATTGCAGTGGCTTCTCTTGATGTGGAACACGGGCTCTAGGCAAGCAGGCTTCAGTAGTTGTGGCACATGGGCTTAATAGTTGTGGCTCATGGGCTCAGTAGTTGTGGTGCACGGGCTTAGTTGCTCTGTAGCATGTGGGATCTCCTTGGAGCAGAGATCGAATCCATGTCCCCTACATTGGCAGGCGGATTCTTTTTTTTTTACACTTCATTTTATTTTATTTCTAATTAATTAATTAGTTGGCTGTGTTGGGTCTTCTTTGCTGTGCTCGGGTTTTTCTGTAATTGTGGCAAGTGGGGGCTACTCTTCGCTGCGGTGCTCAGGCTTCTCATTGCTGTGGCTTCTCTTGTTGCAGAGCACAGGCTCTAGGTGCCCAGGCTTCAGTAGTTGCAGCACGTGGGCTCAGTAGTTGTGGCCCACAGGCTTACTTGCTCCATGGCATGTGGGATCCTCCCGGAGCAGGGTTGGAACCCTTGTCCCCTGCATTGGCAGGCGGATTCCCAAACACAGCAGGCGGATTCTTAACCACTGTGCCACCTAGGAAGTCCGGATTCACTTTAGATATGTAAAGATAAGTCACACTCTGTCCTGTAGGAAAGTGTTCCCACACCCTGTACTCAGGTTGGTTAGTGAACGTTTGTTCATTACATGTTCACTACATATATGTTCATTACATGTCCTTTGATGTGTACAGTCACTGTTACATCATGTCCACTGTGATCTGTTTACAGCTGCAGTGACTAATTCTGTTTACACACACACACACAGATGTACACCGATGTGCTGTCTCACCCTCACCAATTTTCAAGGCAGACCAATTGTGGACTCGTGAACGGTTTGCCTTGCTATGCACTGTTGCTTGCACATTTCTGGAAGACATTTTCCCGTCTTCTGCACTTTGCCTTGTATTTTCATTTTCTTCTTGTTGAATTACAAATGGATTAACATACTTAATAGGTTTTCCCCGAATCCAACTGGATGCTTCGACCTCCCACATGTGCTTTTTTTAGTTTTAAAACATGACAGGGAATGAGGTGAATGAACTGAAGATGCAGCCTTTGTCTTGGGGGGAGGCAGCTCTCTGCTCCCAAACGGGGTGTCCCCACTCCACCAGGTGACGGATTCTAAGGAGAGGTTTGAAATAGAAGGCTACATTTGCATACGCCTAACGAATGTCTACTTTTTTATTATGTGAACATTATATCCCTTGACTATCATTTGTGGTTCCCCAAATCAGTTTGGTTCTCAACTTTAGGATATTTCAATAGCAAATGTCAGCCAAGGATAGCCTGTGGGCCAAAGCTGGCCTGCCACCTACTTTTGCAAATAAAGTTTTACTGATACACGGCCATGCCCATTCACTTACATTTGTCTGTGGTACTTTCTGCTTACAATGGTCGGCTTGAGTGGTTGCAACAGAGATGCTGTCAGCCTGGAAGAGCTGAAAGTTTATAGGTGTCTCTTCACAGAAAGAGTTTGCCAGCTTCTGCTCTATCATATGCTTGGTGTGTCTGCACCTTCATTGGAGTGTCTGTGTGCATCCTTGCGTCTGTCTCTGTTTCTGTGCGGGCAGTTTATAGGTGGCCAGTTACCTTGAGCTAGCCACCTAAGTTCTCTGAGTTTCACACCCACATCCATAAATTGTACATAATAACAGCATCTCTCCTGTTAGAGTCATTTGAGGATTTGGGGGAAAGACAGGTGATGTGCCCGGCACATGTGGTGTCCAGGTCACATAAGATGAGCTCATTGGATGGAAGCTTGGCCATTATTAGTGTAGAAGGCACCTGTCTCGGTCGGGGTGGTATCCTCACTATTACGGGGCCGAGGTTAAGAAGTAGACCATTGGGCTGAGGCCTGGGGGACTGCACAGACACCCAGGCCTGTTTCTAAGAGACAAGTCAGGCAAAAGTCAGAATTCCAACATCAAGGCCTTGGTGACCCCTTCAACCTCATTCTGCCTCCTTGCTGCTGCCCCTAAGTCCTACCAAGCACATGCCCCATGTTGAGACATTGAACTTGTGGTTCCCTGAGCCTTAATTTCCCTAGATTTGCACAAGGCTTACTCCTTCCCTGTCTCCCTTATCTCAGAGAGCAGCTGCCTCACTGTTACTTCGTGCCCTGTCCTCATCACTCTTCTGGGTCACCGTATTCTCTATCTGTGTGTTTATGGGTCAGTTTCCTGCCTCCTTGGCTCACAGGCACTCCGCAGGCATTGAGAAATGTGTCTTATTCTCTGCCCAGCACAGAGTCCTTGGGCTGGCATGAGATAGGAGATTGATAAATACTGGTTGAATAAATGAATCAATGGATGAACATTCCTGAAAGGGAGTGTTTCCTTCTCTGCTGTCGGGATCTCACCTGCCATCTCTCCCTCCCTCCCCCTTCCCCTTACAAAGACAAACCATCCAGGAAGATCCACTCCCAGCCCTATTCACATATGTGAAACACACACCCAGACCACATGCCGCACACACGAACCCTCTCCTGCACTCCCCTGCCCTTGGGCCTCTGCAGGCAAACACAGACATTCTCCTGGGAGATCCCGACGCAGCCTTTCCAAGTGCCCCCTTCATTCCCCACTCAGAGAAGCTAACAGCCTCTTCAGTAAGATCTCAAATAGCTTTATTGGAGAGGTCCTGGGTAGAAAAAAGCTGCAGCTTAATGAAGGCCGTTTAACAGTCAATTCCAAGGAAAAGCAAATCTTCATTACCAGCATCTGGTCATTTCTGTTCGGGGGTTTCCACCCTTTGGAATGTATACGTGTTTTGTTTTGTTTTGTTTTGTTTTCAGAACCTCTTTTCTAATTAACTCTGGAGCCTAGATTACAGGAGTCCGGCCTTGAGAATGGATGGGGGCATCTCAGCCGGAAGTAAGCACTGGAGGTGACGTTTAATTAAAGGGAAGCTGTGAGAGGAAGAGGCCTGAGCGGGCTCCAGTGCTAATCCTCTTGCCTGGCTCCCATTTCCCCGTGTGATTGTGATTGATGAGCTGGTCCCCCTTACATCTTTATCTGCGGCACTAATACCCACGAGCAAAAGGGGCTCCAGCTCCCAGCCCGTGCACTTAGCCCGTCGGACTTTTGAGCTGGCCAAAGAGCTGGCTGTGGAATTCCTTTTCCTGTCTCTGCTTTTCTCGCCTTTTCCTTTCTCTCCAGTATTTTATAGACTGATAGAAAAAGTGACAGATAGATAGATAGATAGATAGATAGATAGATAGATAGATAGATAGTAGATAGATAGATGATAGATAGATAGATAGATAGATAGATAGATAGATAGATAGATAAAGGGAAAAATGGATGGATGGATGGATGGATAGATGATAGATAGATGATAGAAACAGACAGCTATAACAAAGATATATATATACACATATATACATACACACACATATATATGTATGTGTGTGTATCTATCTACCAATCTACCTATCTATCTACAGCTATGTAGCTATATCTATATCTGTGTCTGTCTGTCTATGTGAAATCTTGCTGTGACTCTCAGTTCCATGTTTGGGTCTGCCTTTTCCTGAGTCTGCTTTTCTCACTCTGTCCAGATCTTTCTGTTGATCCACCTCTACCTGTCTCTGTCTTACTTTGTGTCCTTTTGTCTCCCTGAAGCCTGCCCTATGAGGTAATATTAGGGAGCCTCTGGCTGAAATCTTTTTTTTATTCAATAGTATCAATGTTTGAGTAATTTAGAAGCTACCTTTGGTTAAGCCCCTACTAAATGCCAGAAGCTGCCTTTGGACAATTATTTAATATTTGTTTGTATAATTGCTAACACTGATTAATCTCTTAATATGTGCCCGTCCCAGTGCTAAGCACTTTTTGTACCTAATCCCATTTAATCTTCAAGATAATCCTGTATAGTAGCTACCCTCACATGCCCATTTTGGAGATGAAAAAACTGAGGCTTAGGGAGAGAATTATACATATTTTAATCCACACTTTATCACACCAAAGTAAGACTTTATTTCCATCTTTTAACGTACAGTGATTTGAAAGGGGGAAATGGATTGTCCAAGGTCAGGGAGCTGGAAGAGTGAAATTCTTGGGCTCTTACCCCAGATGTGTCTCTCCCCCAAATGCTCTTTTGAATAGACCAGAAGGTGGGTTTGTGCCTTCCAATGTTTCCCTGTTTTCTCTTCCCTTTTAAAATCTATGTCTGGTTGTGTTTACTGAACATCCCTGCCATGTGGCAAAGGGGCTAGCTTCCGAATACAGGAGGCTGCAGAACTTCTGTCAGTCTTTTGAGCCAGAATAAATTGGCAGAAATGTCTGATTTGACTTTTTCTCCTCCTTCAAGGCAGATGCTTTTCTCATTACCGAGAAAAGGATGACACTTTGTCTCTCCAAGAGCTCAGACATTCATAATAATATCCGTGCAGTTTCTGATCTTGGATCCTCTAGCTAGGGTGGGCTGGGGAGGCTTGCCATGCTCTGCTGAGTGCTATCTCGGGCAAGATGAGGCTTGCAGAGTGTGTGTTAGAACTCAGGGCCACTCCCCAGAGTGGATTGGTCTAGGACTCTGGTTTCACTGTGTGAAGTTCAAATTCTTTTAGCGAGACAGGCTGCCTTTTTAATTGGAGGGGTTGAATCCGACGGGGAAGGGATGGATAATGGACCCACACTCTCCATTTTTATCTACCAATGAGGAGGTATTAAAATAAACTATGACTTTTTAAACTCTCAAATTAACTTGAGTTAGCAAATTCTACTTTGAAGAAGAAAGCGTGAGCTAAAACTCTGTTTGGAAACATGGACTGTACTGGTTCACAATTCCAAATCTGGTTGAAGGTAGAGGTTGACACCTGACTTGGTCATGATCTTCTGGCCTTGGTAAAATGAGCCTTCCCGTGGTCTCAAAGAGAGGAAACCACAGTAAATGAAACAAAACCCCACCTTTATGCAGAAGCAGCTCTGCCTTTTCTTCTTGGGTTGTTGGGCTCTGACACCAACGCATCTTTGTTCTTCTAAGAACCCATGGAAACTTAGACCATGTCAATACCCTTTTCCCTGCAGTGGCCTGAAAAAAACCTACTGCCAATCTCTTCATCATCATACATTTTGAAAAGTCTAAAAATATACTGCTGAACTGCTTTCATAGACAGTGAAAATAAAATGTATTTGAGGGTTTAAGGGTTCAATAAGATGAGTTGAATTACTGCCCTACCCCTGGTTTAGAGACCCATCAACTGGGGATTCTGAGGACACCAAGAAGTGACCCACACTTCCTATCCCCTCTGATATAAAGTGATCAGCCCTCTAACTGTAGCAAGATATTCAAATCATTAGATTTTCTCTGAAACCAGTTCCTAAGTCATCTACCACCCCATCTTTGCTTGCCTGGTAATGCTACATCCCTCTTCCTAAGAGTCCCGTCAACTCTACCACTCTCTGTGACCATTTGGTTGACTCCAAATCCTTCACTTCTCTTTTACTACAACTTGTCATCCTGTGTATGGCCTTAATTTGACTTAATATCCTAGTAAGGGATTCTCCTTGGGTTTTACCTGCAGATTCAGTCTGCTCCTGGGGTGTACCTCCATCAGAAGTAGATGCAGTCCTTGAGGGTTGGACCAGACACACTGAACATCAGACAGACTGGTGCTGTGGTCTCTCTCATTTTCAGAATTCCTTTGAGAGATTGCATTAGTCTTCCTTCTTGATCATTGGGCTGGGGTCAAGGCACATTTTTAAATGGTCTCTTTCTCTTTAAGTTTTTGCTTAATGTAGTATTAAAATGTTTTTGTTGGACTCTTTATTCTTAACAAGTAGTTTCATTATGACTATATTTGAGTCTGTGGTCCACGAAGTCCTTGGGCTTTTTTCCCCCCAAACTGACACATCCTCATAGGTAACAGTCTTATAGCCATAGTGTTTATTCCCCTCAAATTTTTAGAAGAAATTGGACTCTTTTGGACTCTTACTTAACAAAATTTCAAGAATTTTAGTAATTTGAATTTTAGTAATTCAAGTTCAGTAATTTTCTTTGCAATCTTCTATATCTAGTTAATTTTTATTCCATGTGTCTCCTTTTTATTATCCTAAATATTAATGAATATAGTCTATGCTACTAATTCCTAGGCTAAAAAGTCTATTCAGTACACTTATTTTACTTTTCTAGCATCAGAACCTGGTGGTTCATGCTTCTACATCATGGAACCAGCTCAATTTTCAGCATTAAACTTACCATGCCGAAAGGTGGATGAAAGCTCTACAATAAACTGTCTACTTAGCATGATTTTGTCTGCATTCTGCATTTGGCGCTGATTCCCAGCATAATCCAAACAGGCATAAAATTCAGTTCTTTGGGATTCATTCACCAATCAGAATACAGTAAAAGTTATCTGTAAAAAATTCAAGAGGAATATAGATTATCAGAGAGAAGTCAAAGCAGAAAAGTCTTTGTATTTCTGTCCTTGGTGCTGAAAAAATGGAAAAAAAAAATCTTAGGGCAACTTCTCTGCTTTAGTAAATGTAATGATGTGACTATTTGTAAATGACTGTATAAGAGATCACACATTTTTCTATAATCATTATTTAGTCTTATTTTCCTAGAACAATAGATACTATTTATGCCATGGAAGGTGACTAATGCCTACTCCAGAACTGCCCTGTCCCATACAATTGTCACTAGCCACATGTAGCTACTTAAATTTAATAAAATTAAATAAAATTAAAATTCAGTTTTTCAACCCCACTAACCTCGTTTCAGGTGCTTGGTAGCCACATGTGACTGGTGGTTACTGTATTAGACAGCAGAGACGTAATATTTCCATCATCTTAGAAAGTTTTATTGGACAGTGTTTCCCTCAAATATCATCATGATTGATTTGATAACATCCCCCCAATATATCTACATCCTAATCCTTGGATCCTGTCAGTGCTGTAAGTGTTACTTTGTATGGCAAAAGGGACTTTACAGATGTGATTAGGTGATGGATATTGACCAGGAGGGGATTATCCAGCATTATGGGCCCAATGTAATCACAAGGGTCTTTATCATAAGAAGGAAGCAGAAGTGTCAGAGTCAGAGTTAGAGGAAAAGGCAGTGTGATGGCAGAAGCAGAAATTAGAGTGATACATTTTGAAAGTGGAGAAAGGGACCACAAGGCAATGGATTCGAGTGGCCACTGGATGCTGAAAAGGATGAGGGGACAGATTTTCCCCCAGAGCTTCCAGAAAGAACCCACTGACACCTTGAGTTTATGTCAGTGAAACTGATTTCAGACTTCTGGCCTCCAGTATTGTAAGAGAGTATGATTGCATTGTTTTGAGCCACCAAGTCAGTGGTCAGTTGTTACAGCAGCAATAGGAGACAGATACAATCTCACTAGACTCCTGCATTTCATTTGGATTCTTATAGTTTTGCTGTCTCCGCAAGTAGAGTCCAATCAACCCCTTGGGTATTTGAAGAACCAAGCTCATAAGCAATGGCTCCTTTTTCAATTGAGATCTTCATATTGGCTTGGGAATGATTTCTGCTCTGAGAGTGGATAATGGGGGCTCAGACAGAAAGTCCTGACTTAGCAATGTCAGCAAGGAGTGAAGGGGCTGTAATACTTGAAAGTGAGACAAGATGATAGCCTCACTTTCTATTTTGTGGACTGGGGTGGTTGTCAATTTCAATTCTGCTTGTGAACACTGTGTCTGTATGGGATTGGCAGAGCTGAAAACATAGGTGACTATCCTACTAAAGGATTTTAGATGGATCAGAATCAAAGCTCAGTCCAAGACTTAGAAGGTACAGTTCAGGGAGAAATCTCTTCTGCCCTTCCTGCCACTGGGGGCTGGTGTGTTATTTCCAAGCCTACTGTGCAGTTGTGGGTGTGATGAGTCAAGCTTATTCTCTGCTCCCTCAACCTGCTCCTTTCCTCCCAGGCTGGGTTTTGACGGATTATTTTTTTTCTGGAAAATTTTGCTTCACCCACTGTGCACTGTCATCCAAGTTATGTCTCTTTTAAATAACAGTAATAATAATAATAGCACATATACCATAACTATTACAACGAATATAATTGAACACTTATTTTCAGGATGGTGATAGGAAATGTATATGCATTGCCTAATTTATTCCATAAATAACTGCATAAGGATATGCTATTAGTATCCCCATTGTAATAGAGAGAAACAAAACACAGAGAGTTAATGCTACTTACTCAAGATCATGCACCTAGTTTAGAGGGAGAAACATGATTTAATGAACTTGGAGGGCATTATGCTAAGTGAAATAAGCCAGACAGAGAAAGACAAATACTGTATGTTATCACTTACATGTGGAATCTAAAGAATACAATAAACCATGAGTATAATGAACAAGAAGCAGACTCACAGATATAGAGAACAAACAAGTGGTTACCAGTGGGGAGGGGGTGAGCAGGGGTGAAGGAGTGGAAGTACAAACTACTGGGTATAAGATAGGCTCAAGGATGTAGTGTACAACCGGGGGAAGATAGCCAATATGTTGTAATAACTGTAAATGGAGTGTAATATCATAAAAATTTTTTTTTAAAAAGAGGGAGAACCAAAATTTAGACAGCAGGGCTTCTGGCTCCAGAGATGGCTTGCATTTTATTATTTTATTTTATTTTATTTATTTATTCTTTTTGGCTTGCATTTTAGAATTCAGCAAATCGTTACCCTTCCCAGACTTCCAGCTCCCTCATGTCAGGAACCACGCTATCTTCTTTTATTCCTTTTCCCTGTCCCCTCAAAGAGCCTAGATAGTTTCTTGGAGAACCAGCAGAAGCTCATTGAAATTGCTCATTTAAATTTATTTTTGAATTCTCTAGATTATTATTTTTTAATAAATTTGTTCATTCTTTTATTTATTGGTTGCACTGGGTCTTCGTTGCTGCGAGTGGGGGCTAGCGGTACACGGGTTTCTCACTGCCATGCCTTCTCTTGTTGCAGAGCACGGGCTCTAGGCATGTGGGCTTCAGTAGTTGCAGTGCATGGGCTCAGTAGTTGTGGCTCACTGGCTCTAGAGCACAGGCTCGTAGCTGTGGCACACAGGCTTAGTTGCTCCGTGGCATGTGGGATCTTCCTGGACCAGGGCTCAAACCCGTGTCCCTTGCATTGGCAGGTGGATTCTTAACCACTGCACACCAGGGAGGTCCCTCTCTAGATTATTAATAAGGGCTCCAGTACAGAGGGGAGACCGACAAGGAAGACTTCGCAAAGAAATCCTATAGAACATGGTGTAGTGGGAAGACCCTAGGCTGGATTCACATTCTGGCTCTAGCTCTTATGAGCAGTGTGACCGTGAACAAGTCATTCCTTGACTAGAACCTCGGTTTTCTCATCTATTAAATGGGGATAATAATATATAACTCAGAGTCCCTATGAGGCTTTAATGAGATAATGGGTATATAAAGGGCTTTATAAATGGCCACCATCATCATTATCGTCAACATTATTTCTCTACCACCCACAGACTGTATTTAAGAGCTTGTCACGGAACTTCCCTGGTGGTCTAGTGGTTAAGACTTCGCCTTCCAATGCAGGGGGTGCGGGTTCGATCCCTGGTCAGGGAACTAACATCCCACATGCCTTGTGGCCAAAAAACCAAAACATAAAAAACAGAAGCAATATTGTAGCAAGTTCAATAAAGACTTTAAAAATGGTCCACATCAAAAATACATTACATACATACATACATACATACATACATACAAGAGCTTGTCACATGTAAAGTTCATAGTAGGCCTGGTTTGCTCGAATGTACTTAGATTCCAACAGTGTAATCTTCAATAGAGGTGTTCTTTTTTTTACTTTGACCACTTCAGCATTCTCATGAAGAAGACAACAGAACACAAAAACTGTTTCCTTATTTCATGTAGTTTTTTATTTTTATGTTATTTTATTTTTCTGATCTCTATCGGAGTATAATAGCTTTACACTCCTGTGCCAGTTTCTGCTCTACAACAAAGCAAGTCAGCTGTATTTGTACATATATCCCCACATCCCTTCCCTCTTGAGCCTCCCTCATGAGCATTCCTCCCACCCCACTAGGGCATCAGCAATCATTGAGTTGATCTCCCTGTGTTAGGCAGTTGCTTCCCACTAGCCATCTATTTTACATTTGGTAGTGTATACATGTCAACACTACTCTTTCACTTTGTCCCAGCTTCTCCTTCCCCCTCTCCCCGTGTCCTCAAGTCTGTTCTCTACATCTGTGTCTTTATTCTTCCTCTGCCACTAAGTTCATCAGTACCATTTTTTTAGATTCCATATATATGTGTTAGCATACGGTATGCAATTTGCTTCAAATTTCTTTCCTGTGGTGGGGAGGGGGTGTGCTCATTAGAATCCTATTAAAATAAAAATTTTAAAAATCAGTTATTTACAGTGGACACAGGAGTGTTTGCAAACGTTAAGATTAGAGCGATTGGTATCCCTATTGATGCAAAGAATTAGCCTTGGGAGTGGGTGCCTGATTCCATCTGCCCTTCTCCATCTCTGCCCCTGCTGTGTCATTTCACTTGTGGGTGACTGCTGTCATCTTTGCTCTTCCCTGTCTTCACTGTTTTCTTTCTCCAGCGCATTAGCTGCTCAGTGGCCAGAATGCTCTTTTGCTAACACAGATCTGACCATGTCATTCCCATTCCTGGAACTCTTCAATGCCCTCTCATTTCTTAAAGGATCAAATCCAAACTACTTTACATGGTATTCCCTGTTCTTTTCTGTATGCCTTTAACCTTATTTCTAGCTCCAGTTCCTGCCGAATCCCCACCACACACACACTTCATCCATATAACCTGTTCTCTGTGTTCTTTTATTCCCTGAAACTGGTCTCCACGCTTTTCCTCTGCCTGGGATGTCCACCTAACACACTCCAACTTCTCCTTTAAGACTCATCTCGACCATCACATCCTTCAAGAAGCATTCACTACACCTTCCTCTCTGCCTCCCATAATAATTTGCACTTAGACTTATAAAATCCATGAAACTTGCTTTGATCATTGATTTTCCTGCATCTGTCTTTATCCATATTTTAATCTCCATTTGAGCACAGACTGTTTTCTCATACCTAAATATATTTTACATTCATGCAAAAACAAATGCTGATTCGGAGCCTACCAGGGGCCAGGGACACTGAATGAAAGTGTCCTTGTGCATCTCTCTGTACCTAAAACATAAGCAAGAAATACATCTTGAGTGATTGAATGAACGAATGAATGAATGAAAGAAAGACATCCAACCTTGTGTCTGTGAGATTTAAAAAAGAACTAGTTCCTTTCTGATCAAATCCAATGGATAACCTTGCAGAACAAGATCTAACTCAGAATGTCTGCTGATGCCTTAAGCACCCTGCATACTGGAGCGTGTTCAAGGTTCTTCCCTGACCTCACAGACAGCGAATGTCTGAGCTCTGTAGGCTATTTGTAGAGAGTTTATTTCATCTTTGCAGAAAGCTGCCCAGTATAAATATTAGTCAGTTGATTTCACACAGAGTTAAAACAAGCTTTTAAAAGCCTTTTACCTCTCCTGTCCCCAAATAGGTACTTTAGACAGATTCTCAAGAGCCTTGGAAGCTTTGTTGGATTCGGTAAAGTGAAAGTTATGTTCAGTTCAGAAGCGGCCTTCTGTGAAGGCTGTCTTGGGGTTGATGCTGAAATTGTGCAGAAAGGGTCAGGGAAAGTGAAGGATTTTAACATCGCAAAGATTGGGTGAGGAGTGGTGGGGGAATCGAGCTTACCCTCTTCTGGATTCATTTTAACAAGGCTGTTTCTGAAGCTGTTTCCCTTTGGTGCCAAAATGGTAGCTTGGTATTGTGAAGCAGCAACGGCTTCACATTTCAGTGGGTCTGAGTTCAATCCCCACTCTGCCCATCAGTTAGTCAAGGATAAACATGAGTCCAACCCACTTCTGCAAACCTTGAAACAGTGGGTATCACCAGCACGGTCCAGCAGAAATATAATGAGGACCACAGATATAAGCTACATACATACTCTTTTTCTTTTTTCTTTTTCTTTTTGTAATTCTGCTAGCCACATTAAACAAAGTAAAAATAAATAAATAAATTTAATTTCAACATTTTATTCAACCCAGTATGTCTCAACACAGAACCTAAAATGTTTTATTTAATCCAATATCTCCAAAGTATTATCATTTTCAACCTGGAATCCAAATAAAACTATTAAACAGATATTTTGCATTCTTTTCCTTGTACCGTGTCTCTGAAATCCAGTGTGCATTTTGCACCTACAGCCACCTCATGTCGAACTAACCACATTTCAGCTGCTCAATGAGCACACGTGGCTACCGGCCAGCACATTAGGACAGCCTGGGTCAGGGGAACCGCAGTGCCTGGAGGGAACTCTCAAGTCCTTAAACTTCTCCAACTTGGATTCCAAGATCTGCTTCCCAGAGATCAGATGAGATTTCATGAAAACCATTATGTACCCCAACTTCCTTCTTTTCAGTGTAAAGAATGGAATAAGAGGACAAGACATTGCATCATTTTTAGCTGGTTTACTTGCTTGTTGTATTTCTATCACTGGACCTTAAGGTCCATGAGGTAGGGAGTGACTTCATTTAACACTGTGTCTCCAGGGACTAGTACAGTACTAGTACATTAGTACATGAGTAGGTGTATTTGTTTTCTAGGGCTCACATAACCAAGTACCACAAACTAGGAGGCTTCAACAACAGAAATGTGTTGTCTCTGAGTTCTGGAGGCCAGAAGTCCGAGATCAAGGTGTCAGCAGGGTTGGTTCCTTCTGAAGTCTATGAGGATGAATTTGTCCCGAGCCTCTGTCCTAGCTTCTGGTGGTTTGCTGGTTATGGTTGGTTCTCCTTGGCTGTAGAACCATCACCTCAGTCTCTGCCTTCATCTTCACATGGTGTTCTCCTTGTATGCATGTCTATGTTCAAATTTCCCCTTTTTATAAGAACAATTACATCAGATTAGGGGACAACCCCACTCCGTGTATGACCTCGTGTTAACTAATTACATCTGCAGTGACTCCATTCCCAAGTAAGGTCACATTCTGAGATAATGGGGCTAGAATTTCAAAAATTTGATGGGGCCAGGGGACACAATTCCACCTATAATAGGATGTGTTCAATAAACCTAAGTCAGGTACATGAGTCGATAATACTTGAATGTAAGTACAACTTTTTGTGTACTTCGGGTGGGCTCCAAGAATATTGCACCCTGTCTGAAGAAGACAGGCAGGTTAAAAATCAAACAAGGAAAACTGGATGTGAAGAGGATGTTGCAGATGGGCAGTTCCACTCTGCGAAAGCACATGCTTTGCAGTTACCATATTTGAAAATATTTAAAGCTGCTTCTTGAAGGTCTTTTGAATGAAACTTACTTAATTTCCATCAGCCTCAGTGTTCCTAGCTAACACTGCCTCAGAGTTGTTTAGATAAATTAACGTCAACGTCTTAAGTTGTACACAGAGGGATCACACAGTTTGGCCAGACTTACACAATGTTCGCATCTAAGGTAAAATGTCTCGCCATTACGCAAATTCTCTCCTATATACAAATAAGGCAGCCTTCTTCCATATTTTTGAAACCCCACTCTCCTCTTTGGATCCATGCTGACATTTTGCAAAAGCTCTTTTTTAAGTCAGTCTAGGCCCGCTTTACTCCAAATTGTATGATCTTCTCAGTTCAGCATTCATGCAGGTAGATATCCTTAAAATATTATGCAACCTTAGCTACAGAAAAATAATACTTGTGCACTGATCAAACATATGTGAAGAATTCAGGGTTTTCCAGTCTCCAGTGGTGCTTTGGTTGAGGGTTCAGAGACCCTTGTGTTGGGGCAGGGCCAGTTACTGAACTTGATTCTTAAGAAGATGGAGCTCTTTGGTTTTAATCTCTCTTGACTTATCCTTTAAAAAATAGTGATAACTTCAATACTGGCATTATGCTAATACTGGCATTAAGCAATACTGGCTTATGCTAAGTTGGGTCGTATTGAATTTGTGAGGCCAATAAAGTTTTATCTCCTCTTTGTTCTGATGAGAATTTCAATTGTCATACTGTGCATGTTTATTTCTCTTTTCTCCATATAAAAGTTTATGCAATGAGAATGGAAGAAACCCAGAAATGCACCATGCAATCAAGCCTATTGATATAGCTAGACTTGTTGGTTTATATGGTTGGAAAACTTAGGAAGCAGTTTGGTGCAGTGCAAGTATATCTAGAGTTCAAATCCCATCTAGAACATTTATTTGCTGTCTGAACTTGGGCATGTCACTGAGTTACCTGACCTTACCTTTCTCTTCTGTTAAATAGGTATAAATGGTACCCATGCGACCTTCCTTCCAATGTGGTTTGGAGGCTCAAACAGAACATGTTTAAATGCTTCCGGAAGCCTTTACATCCTGTCCTTGGCTAAGTTAGTGTGGTGATAGTGGTGGAGAGAATGACGAGCCTCCGTCCTGTTTAATTACCTAAACTGACCACCTAACTTACCTATTTATTTCTTCTATTTCAAGCATTTGAGTTTCTCATGGGAAACGGTAATGTCAAAGAGTGTATTTTCAATCATCAGATCCCTCTCTTTTCTTTTTCCTCTCTCTTCCCTTGACTAGCTTAATCCTAGCATGTACCATCACTGCATTTACTCTTCGATTTAACCAAAACATTTTTGTGCATTTATTCTGTGCATGTCATTCAAATACTCCCAGGAATATGGTACTCAATCACACAGACCTGGGTCTCTTCCCTCAAGGGCTTTACAATCCAGTACCCTCCAGGTCTCTATCTCAGCCTGCCCTATAGCTCTGAAAATAACCTCACTGCTTTCTTTTACTTCTTTTTCATTGATTCTGCCACACTGGGTATGAGCTATTTCCTTCTTCTGCAACATTAAACTGGCCTTTCCACATATTATTTTGTCAACCTATTTCATACCATCTGGCTATTTTCTGTTCACCCTTCAACTCTAGGTTTAGACATCAATTCTTCTGGAAAGCCCTCTTTTCTCACGGTACATACTCCCCATCAACTGTACATTCCTGGTCTATTCTGTGACTCCTACCAACATATAGCTGCAGAAGTTCCTGGGCTATGTGAATCTCCATCATCTCTGTAGCCCCCGAATCTAGTGCAGGACCTGCCATCCAGAAGATGCCCAATACTTTGCTGCTGAAACAATGGCATGAATATCAAGTTCTTGCCTATTTGAATAGTTCATTGCCCTTGCTTTCTGGCAGTCTCTCCTAATTTCATTTCTTCCAAGTCTAAGTATAATTCATTTTGTGACAGCCTTTTCTTTCCAGTTGGCAAACTATTACAGGCTAAAACTTATGCAATGCACAATGAAAGACAAGGTCATATTTTATCATCTTTGCCTGTTGCCGTAACCATATTAGACATCTTTCTACAAGTGAGGTGAATGAAAGCCAACAGATATTTATCATGTCAAACACCTGATTACAAAATACGGACGAAAAAGAGGGAGGTGTTAAAGAGGAATATGGCAAGTCCCTGCCTTTAAGGAGTTCACAATCTTATGAGAGGCTGATAGTAGGGAAATTGGATAACTGAAAATCCAATCAAAGATTTGGTTCTGGAAATCCATCATAAACAATGTGGGGCTGGTACATAGTTTCTGTATCTTAACAGTGTCATGTCTCCTCAAGGTCATGGGCTGTTTCAGCTATGTTTAGGGTCCAGCTTTGAGAAGGAACCAAAGAAGAAAGAGAAGAAGTGTTGATTCATGTCCCTGGGACATACACTTTCCTGATAGGTAGAAAATTCAGTTTTCATAATGGGATGTGAGTGCAAATGATTCTGAATCCATTCATGTACAAGACAATGGTATCTACTTCTTGCATTGGTTTGTATCTAGGATGTTTACTTTTCCCTTCACTAGACCATTTCATTATCTGTAACACAATTCCAATGGGAAGAGTATATGATTCTCTTTCTAGCAGTGAGACTTAATGCTCCCAATTTCCCAAATCTAATGGCAGACCCTTGGTGATGTTCTTAGTGGGATGCTGTACTTAGCAACATCCACAGTGGAGCTGGTACCTCTCTGGGCTACTTGGTTCTGGCTGTATGTACAGCAATCTCCTCTCTTACAAAAAAAACAAACAAAAAAAAAACAAAAACAAAAAAACTGCCTTACACCAAATCTATTAATTTCCTATTTTAGAAGCAAGCAGAGAATCCCCTGGATAGCTATGATGGAATAAGTAACACAGTGGTATTATCCCAAGTCATATCTGCAGGGTAACTGTAAGCAAGCTATTTAAGGGAACACAAGCCATTCTTTTCCTTTTGTGGATTTGGTTAAATGTAGTAATATTAGCAATCGTGCAAGTCTTTGAAATGCATCTTGAATATAAATTTGACACTGATGTTACCCTGGTGGTGGTGGTTGATGGTGTGAGAACTTTTTTTCTCTTCTTTAGAAAATAGCTGGCTGTGAAAGGAGATAGATTGTGATAGTGAAAGTCTTCTCAGGATTGAAGGCTTCCTCTATATCCAGGAGATGAAGGATCTTTATTTAATAATGATTTAAAATACGTTTATCTGTTCTTTCCCTTATGAAAACAGTTTTTGCTAATATTTACTTGCTTGGTTCAATTGTCAATTAGTACATCTGCCTTTCTGTCTGCACCACTATATTTGGGACAGGGGTGGGCAGCTCCAGCTGTCATTCAGAGGTAGACAGAAATGGCAGTGAGGTGATGGTATTGATGACAAAAAATGACAGCTGAACTTTTGCTGCCCTAACTTCCCCTTGTGTTTGCAGCCATGTAAAGTACTGGTCCTACAAGGTCAGTTTCTGGTTTTGACAGTTTCCTATAGTTATGTGAGAGGTTACCATTGGGGGAAACCGGATGAAGGACACACAGCAGCTTTCTTGGTTTTTTTTTCAACTTCTTGCTTTGGGGTCAGAATTGGATTGGTCCAAATATGAGTTTCAGCATGCACTACTGGGGCGACCTCAGATTATTTGCTTAGCCTCTCAAAGCTGCCCATCTGTAAAATGAAGATAATGATTGAGGCTGTGGGGCGCATTGAGGGAGTTACACTTATACAACATTTAGGGCAATGGAGAACTTATGTTGAGAGCCGTTCTAATTATGTCCTTGTTGTTATTAATAATGTCATAATCACCATCATCATCATTAGCACTATTACCCCACTTGGATTCTAGATCTTGGGATGGCAGGCATAAGATCTTGTGCCTTTTTGGTAACCTCCAACTTTGGGTAGAATGCTTCAGAAAATATTTTGTGATTGAATTATTCTACCATAACCTGTACAGATATCACCCCTAATCTTAGCCAACGAAGAGGTCAATCATTGCATCCTCAAAAGGACTTCAGCTTTGGAGAAACACATGGATTTGAGGTCTGCATCTTCCACTTACTAGCTTCCAGATTTTTTGCTTCTCTACCTGTGAAATGGGTATGATGAAACTAAGTTTAGTAAAAACATAGCTCCTTAGAGATGAAGTTAGATAATGTATATCAAGTGACTACCATTGTCTAATGCTTAGAATGAACTGAAAGAATAACAGATGCTCTGGCTGCTACTTTTTATCAATAATGGGCAATAATAAGGCATTTATAGCTATTTCGCAGACAGAGAGGTGAAGCCCCATGCTTCATGGCTTTCCAACAAGAAGTCCTTCAGGACAATGTTGCAATATATCTTTTTTTTTTTAATAAATGTATTTAGTATTTATTAGCCGCATTGGGTCTTCATTGCTGCGCACGGGCTTTCTCTAGTTGCGGCCATTTGGGGGCTACTCTTTGTCAGGGTGCGCGGGCTTCTCGTGGTGGCTTCTCTTGTTGCGGAGCACAGGCTCTAGGCGCACTGGCTTCAGTAGTTGTGGCGCATGGGCTGAATAGTTGTGGCTCTCAGGCTTTAGAGTGCAGGCTTAGTAGGTGAGGCACACGGGCTTAGTTGTTCCGCGGCATGGGGGATCTTCCCAGCCCAGGGCTCGAACCTGTGTCCCCTGCATTGGCAGGTGGATTCTTAACCACTGCACCACCGGGGAAGCCCATTGTTGGGATATTTCAATGGGGAAATTTTATTCCACAGTGCGGAGCAACAGTTGGTGGTTTGACCTTGTCTCTCAGTGCCCTGAGGTGCTGGATGATTCAAAGCATGTCTTGGTCTTAATAGGGCTAAAGGGACTCATTTGGGAATTTTTCATGCAGCAGAACATTTTGAATACATGCACGTGCCACTCTTTGAAATGCTCAAGGCAATAGCAGTGAGAAAAATAGCAGAGGTTGCTGCTCTCATAAAGCTTACAGTCTAGTTGGAGGCAAACCTCAAAATATATGTTATATAAAAATAAAGATAATGTC
Source organism: Hippopotamus amphibius kiboko (assembly GCF_030028045.1). Lineage (NCBI taxonomy): Eukaryota > Metazoa > Chordata > Mammalia > Artiodactyla > Hippopotamidae > Hippopotamus > Hippopotamus amphibius. The sequence goes on from NC_080194.1 coordinate 127,233,312, forward strand.
AAAATCAAGATGTACATCATATCAGACTTTGACAACGATTTCAAAAGACAAGTCAGGGCCCTCTGAGACCCTGGGGCTGCAGTGAGCAAGAGAAGGAAACCCATGTTCTTAAGTGCCTGACACTGTTGTCTGGAAACTTCGCTTGCTCCAGAGGCTGCTAATTTTTTAAACGACAAGCACGTTTCTCTCTGGACATGTATAACCTCATAAGCAACCATATCAAGACTCCTGGCGAGTGCAAAGTGCCACAGATAGTTGATTGTCACTAACTTTTAAGGCGCTGAGAAAAACAACCTCGACTGCCTTCTGTGACTCCAAATGGAAAGTCCGGATGGAACATTTTGCAAACATGACACCTCATCATGGCAAGCCTGCCGCCCACTCAGCTGGTTTGTATTTCTGGGGCTGGTGTTTGTCAGTGGCGGCAAGAAGGCTCCTGGCCTCTTTCCCCGCTTCCCGCCGAGGCCGAGGCCGGGGAAGTGAAATGAAACAAATTGCTTCCACTTGAATCTGTGACATGGACGCCTCTTCTCTTCGTTGTTTGTTTGTTTGTGAATTATGGCCTCAGAGCAGTTTCAGAGTTCTTTGTTCAAGAGATGCTTTTCTATAAGCCACTGTAGTTAAGAAACCAAGGTTTTGTATGTTGACCTAATTGAGGTCAGATTTGAACCCATTGCCAATGGTTGAAGGATGTGGAGCTTAGGAGTCTGATGGATTTGGGTAACTAACACTTACTCGTTGTGTGAATAGGAGGAAGTAACTCCACCTCCCTCGAAAAGGGAATGACAGTATGTACCACTGGGTTCTTATTAAATAAAATAATTATAAATGAAAAGGCAAGGCTGCTTTGTTGACTTTTGTATCCCTGGTGCTTAGAACAGTGACTAGTAACATGCTCAAGGAAAGTTTTCTCATTACCGTCACCTTCATCTTCAGTACCACCATCATCTCCATCTTTATCATCTTCAGCATCACCAACATCTCCATCCTCACTATCATCACCATCATCTCCATCCTCATCTTAGTATGTATTCAGTAGCAGGAATTCTTCAATAAGACCAAATCAGCATCAAGTTCTGGTTTTGCCACTAATCAAATGTCCTAACTCCCATACTGGGAAATATTTTTTTTACCTGTTTGAAGCCTCAGTTTTCTTACCTTTTAAAGAGACCATAATATCTATCTCTTGGAGGTGGTTGTGGGATTAAAGTGCTTGGCACACGGTAGAATCCAACACACCTCCTCGTGTATTCTCTAGAGGAAGCACTTTGCCGGAATAGAAGGGGGACTGATTTCGTCCCCACAATGGGGCATATATGCTCACAGAGATTTCTAGATTATAAAACACATTCCTGTAGATTTTATCCCTAGAGCATCACAGGAGCCTCGTTGAGAAAAAGAATATGTATTATTATTTATATTAATAAATGAGGAAACGGGGTACATGGAAGTTGAACGACTTGCCAATTGTTCCACCATTATGCTCCTGACTTTTCAACACTTGTCTCTGATTCCATAGTCATAGCACCAATAAAAGGTTAGATGGTAACAAACAGGGAAATTACCCAGCATAGTGTTTTTTATTTTATTTATTTTATTGCAATCCATAAAAGATTTTATGTTGCAACCCAATTCACCGACATAAAAGTTTCATGAAATAGTTCTCTACTTTTCTAGTCTATTCTTTTCCAGTGTGGTATCGTTTATTTCATTTAAAGAATATTGGTGTGATAACCCCCTGCATGTTTTACATCCCAAAGGATCACACCTATAGTTTGAAAAACAATAACGTTACCCCTTCCCCAAGATTGTGTATGGGGATAATCTGGGGCACCTTTACACAGTGCCCAAGCCTGGCTCCCGCCCTCGGAGATTTTAAGCCAGTGGGTCTGGGGTGGAGTCCTAGTATCTGGCTCTATAAGAACACTTCGGTCTCTGGAGTGTTCTTCTAGAGCCAGATACTAGGACTCCACTCCACTAGGCTAAGGAACAATGTCCTACTACATCACTCTGCTTGCTTCCACCTGAAACACTCTTCTCTGTTGGATGTTTTGACTTTTTTTTTTTTTTTTTGCATTTTCCTTGTCACTTCCCAGAACACTCTTTACCAGGGAATTTGTCTCGGTCTCATCCCTTTTGCTTTCTAGGAGAAAGCAAGACCCCCTATAGTTTGGGTGAAGGACAGAAGTTTAGCTTTTCAGGTGTCAGGAGGACAAGGAGCTTATGGCTCATGGGAATGACTGCTGAGTCCACCTACTGGGCGAGAGTCCTGGGAAGAAGGGGCTCTGATCCTCTGATAATGCGGTTCTGAGAGGGGAGCTGACATGCCTTTAAGGAACCTGAAAGGGCTGCTTAATTTAATCCTGCATTAGAGGCATCCCTGCAGTGTGATTGGAAATGGAAATGTCAGGATGGCACAAATACTGTTTATCCAGATTTTCCTTCCAACCCTGGTGAGCTGAGAATTTGGAAAAAAAAAAAAAAAATCACCCAGGGGCTCCCTGAACTAGTACCACCAGCAGATCAGCAGGAAAGTGGAATTCTTCTGGGCAGTCTCCTCCGCCCTCACCTCCTCCTCTGTTATACAATTTAATTACAAGTTTAATCACTTCAGAAACCCCATCCATTCCCTCCAGTGTAGCGAGATCCCTCCTTTCCAAGCAGGCATCTTGGTGGTAAGCAGCCGTCCACGGGAAGAGTGGATGGGACTCTTGAAACCTCTCCCTCGACAAGCCAGCAAGACATGACTAAATAAAACCTGAAATTGTGTTGACATTTCACTGCGTTTGTTGTAGTTTTAATAATAAAGGAAGAACAAAGTATTTGTAGCTTTAAAAAAAGAGGCAGCATTTGGCATTGAAATCGCTGGGGATTTTTTGTATGGGGTTTTATTTTTGCTCATTGGGAGAGAAGAAAAAAAAAACAATGAGCTAGGAAGAGACAGAAGTTCAAGACGGAAGAAACAAGACAGGCTCTGCTTTTCCTTTGTCACCTTGGTCACCACTGGGGTTCTGTGGTCAACGGTGGGTTCCTTTCTTGAAAGCCTGCAGCTCCTCTTGCCTGTGTGGTCCTTCGGGACAAAGATGGTTTTGGATTTCGCTCACCACGTTATGGAATGTGATGGATGAATCTGTTTATACAGCGCGTCTTATGAAGCAGGGCGCTGTGTGTGTTTGTTTTCCTGTGATTTGATTTCTATCGTGATCTTCTCACAATTACCCTGCAAAGTCACTTATCATGCTCCCCATTAAACAGAAGCAAAAAAACCTGGAGCCCAGGGCATTGCAACAACTTGTCAAGATCACACAGCGAGTCTGCCAAGGAGCCAGGCCTTCACATCTTCCAAACACTCGCCCGTGACAGTATTTTAAGATCAATTTACAATTAACCACTCAGCTTTGTTATAAATTTATCTGCAATGTTCTCACGGTATTTTTTTTTTTAAATTTGCCCATCACCATCTCTCGTCTCTCTTTGAGCTCTGTCTTCATCCCTCTTCTGTCTCCTCCCCTATTCCCCCCAGCATCCCTCCCTCCCCTCCTGAAAGTATAAAACAAAATAGGATGGTCGCAAGCTTCCCAGTGGATTTCCTAACTTTGCATACCATATATTTAGTTTAGTAATGAAAAATTCCAGCTCCAGGCGGTGCAGAGGATAGCATTTCTAATGTTTTTTAAACAGCTATTAATGTAGTCGAGCGCTGTGTGGTTTTTTTTTTTTTTTTCCTCCCTTCCTCTATATAATCATCTGCTCAGTGTACACTCTGAAACTGAGAGCAGAGGCCAGAGGAGGGGCAAACTGTGATTGATGGGCCAGGCTCAAGGAAGGAGTCCCATCTGGGGTTGGTTTGGGGAGCAGTCAGATGTTGAGGGGGAGGTCAGCCAGGCGGCCTCTGCCCCCCCTCCTTCCACACCCCCGCCGTCCCCACGTTGCACAGCGCACACACCCTCGCTCGTAATAGAGGCTCCCTTCGGGCAGATGCTTTGTGGTGTGACACTAGAACAGCTGCTAAGTTTATGGAGGAGAAAGGAAGCAGGATGGTACAGCAGGTATTTTTTCCCCCATTTTCTATTTCACTTGAAATTGTGATTTGAATGAAGCGGAAGTCTTTCCTTGTATTAAGTCTCTGTTACTCTCTCTGTGATGTGGATTCTGCTCCTTGAATCATTCCGGGGGGTGGAAAGGAGAGGATTTTCAGCCAAGTGTGTGTGTGTGTGTGTGTGTGTGTGTATGTGTGTGTGTATGTAAGCTTTTCTGCTTGATGGGTGGAACTGAGCCGGCCTTAGAACCAGCAGGTTAATGATGTAATTTTGCATTTTCCTTCTTGGTTTCAATGCCCCCAGGGGCATGATGCAGTTTAGTTTTCTTCGGTCCAGCACTGGAGGCTTTCTCTGAATATGTGCAATTTCTTGCCAGAGAAGTAGAACAGACCAGGCTAAGAAACTAAAGTAAAGCAAACTGTCAGCAAGGCGGAAAACTGCAGGCAACGGAGAATAGTTAGTTTCCTCCTGCAAGTCCGGATTGGTGGGGGCTCCTGTGTCAGGAGAGCCTGCTTCCCAGGCAGTGGAGACAGATGTAATCAGCTGGTTTATGAGGGTTGAACCATTCCTGTGCCTTTCTTCATTATAGGGGCTGTGTTTGGACCAGAAGAGGTTTGGGGGTGGGGGGACAAGAAATGGACTGAGGACAAATAAATTCCAGAAGCAAAAGGAGAAAGGATGCGCCAGAAGTTTGACCATTAGAGCTGGGAAACACACACACACACACACACACACACACACACACACACACACGCACACTCCCAGAAGAGAAAGAAAAACTTAAAGTCCACCTTGGCAGGCACTTTCCCCTGCTCAGTGAAAGTCAGACAGTTATGGTGAAGAGAATAAATCCATTTTGTGCTCTGCCACGTAAAGACTATTTTCTGCAGTTGAAAGTAGTTTGCGTTAGATTTTGAGCCAAAGTAGTTTGCCAAGTCTGATGGGCTGCCACTCTTATTCGTTTATTAGTTTCCCCAAATTACTTTATTTAAACCACTCAGGGCCATGCTTGGGGGAAGAGGGATGTCTAAAAAAAACAAAAACAAAAAGCGCCTCCAGTTTTCTCTGACTCTGTCTCCTGAGAAAATTAAGGGTGTAGGATGTTTCAGTGACCAAGGAAATTCTCCTTGTATTTGAGGGGCGCCTTTCTGAGTACCTGCATGCAGCAGAGTCCCCACACCTTGCTAATGGTCAGAGTACTGTATTTGTCTTAAAATAGCAATAATTCCCTGGCTATGTCATGCTTCCGTAAAATATTTAAATTGAAATGGCATTTTTTTTTCCTTTGGTGCATCAGACTTGGTTGCATTTTAATAATCCTTTTTCTCTCTGTAACTGGAGTGCAAACTACCCATCAGGGTGTCTTGGGTAATGAGGGGTCCCACGTCATCTGGCTGCTGTTGGGTTGCTGTTCTAATTGAGGTTTGGTGCATGAGGATGAAGAAGCTTCTTCTCCATTTATCCCAATGGATGTTCTTGATTTCAAGCTCCTACCTAGTTCTGCAGCAGCAATGGTGGGTTTTAAAAATGAGATTTTGGCTTCTTTCCCCCCTTTTGTGTATTCAGCAGCTACTCAGGAAAGTCCAGGCACTGAAAATTTGATGCTAGGTTGGCAAAATCACTTGAAGCACTCCCTCGATGATGTGGGGATCCACGCAAAGCAGAATCACCCTCCCCATACACGCAGAACACCCACAAGCACCCTGACTCGGTAAACATCAGAATCTCTGTGATCATTCCACTTATTTAAGGAAAAGTGGGGGTTTGGCATTAGAAAAGAAGAAAGAAGGCAGCTTCTGCAAATGAGGGAATGTCTAGCCAGAATGCTCCAAATAATTGTTGCCTGTCATCGCCACCGACGTGAAATTGGCTTTAGCTTTCCACTAGGACCTTGTTCCCGTGCCTAAGATTTGCTTTGACCTGGAGTGGAAAAGATACCCTTAACGTGAATATATTTTCCCAGAAAATCCTTTTCAGGCAAGCTAAGAATCCAGGAACATCGCTATGGAGGAAAGAAAGACATCTCTGAAGCCCTTAGAAGGTGAAAAAATAATTCCAGGGGAAGTACAATTGATCTTAATTAAATATTAGCTGTAATTAGCCCAAAGTGCAAATGATGGGAATATTAATTAGGGTCTCTCTGGAATGGCTGTCAGTGTTAATAAGTAACTGTGGGGGGTCCCACCAACATCTGTTTGAGAACTCCAGGAACGGGAGTGCATCCCGAGCTCCATGGACTTGAATGCTCCCTGTAGGTTCCTTGGCTACTATGGACACCGTCTCTAGAGCTGGACACCTTGGGTTTGCCAGATTGGCACAAGCTTTGGTAGAGGTTGGTGGTTTGGCCTGGCTCCGGTGGTGCCCCGACTTGGTCCCTGTAGCCTCAGAGGCTTCGGAAGCCTGGCTTTGGGCTTGAGGTGACAGAAGTTTCCCAGGCTGCTGCTCTAACACTCGCCAAGAGTTACCCATCCCTCCCCAGTCTGGCTATTGGAACACTGGCCTCTTTAAATCAAATACCTTAGCACCTGCCTTCCGCACAGGGTGTAGCATGCTACCAGGTGGAAAACAGGTCTCAGGGTCATGGAATATGTGACAGAGAGTGGTTTATTTATTTAAACTTGGGAATGCATCTCCCCAGCACGGGATCTTTTAGCCAGATGAGAGATACCTTGGTGTAGGATAAACACGGGGTCTGGTTCAGCTCATGGCCTCCCTTAGAGGTACCTGTGGCTGCAACCTCGCAAGATAATTTCCCAGCTCTGGGCTGCACAGTATCCTTCACAACAAAATAAAGTGGGATTAGAGATGCAGTGCATACAAAGTAGAGAGTCTAGACTTTGGCACTATTAACCTTTGAGGCCAGAGACTCCTTGGTGGTTGGAGGGGGCTGTCCTATGCATTGTAGGGTGTTTAGCAACATCTCTGGCCTCCACCCACTAGATGCACCCACGGTGGCACCACTTCTTCCCCAGCTGTGACAAACAAAAGAGTCTCTAGTCATTGCCTAATGTCTCCTGGGAAGCAGTCACTCCGGCCTAAGGACTGATAACAAAGCACCAAGCACTGTGCTTGGCACCCAATAGGTCTGAGTGTCACTCGCTTTGTCTTCTGAGCTCTGGTTTGGAGAAAAGGATGCCTTTCAGATGGAGCACAGAAGTCTGAAGCCATCATAGTTCTTCTCACAAGCTCACTTCTGCTGAGTTTGAAGCATGCGTGTTTACAAGGCCGATCTGGTGATGGAAAGCACATTCTGGAAAAGATCCTACAACACCCTTCTTTCACCATCCTTAATGCTGCCAATCTCCAAGTCTGGCTGAGCCACCCCCTCCTAGGTTGAGGTAGAAGACACCCCCTTTCTCTCCCTACTTCACCACCAACTGTATTTCCTGCCCAAACTATTTGTGCAACAACGGCTTCTTAATTGATGTCCCTGTAATTCATGACAACTCTGCCATAATGGTTAAAAAACCTTTTCTGCAAAGGGCCGGAGAGTTAAATAGTTTAGGCTTTGTGGGCTATATGGTCTCTGTTATAGTGACTTAACTCTGCCATCAGAGCATAGTGAGGGTGGTTGTGTCCCAGTAAAACTTTATTTACAAAAACAAGTCATGGGCCAAATTTCTTCCAGGGCTCATTTGCCTCTCCTATTCCCCCCACCCCATCCTGTTGCCAAAAGAAGCCTAACAGAGCCTAGAATTCACTAGCCAAACAAGCATTCACTTAACAAACACTGGTGCATGCCGACTTTGCAGCCAGCATGCTGCTGAACCCTAGTGATGGAACAGAGAATGCGACACAATCTCCTGCCCTCAGGATGCTCACAGGCAAATCAGCAGGTGATGGCGGCACCTGGAGTTACGTGGGAGGTGACCACAAGCTGCAGTGAAGCTTAGAGGGCAGGTGATTGATGTGGTTTAAGTGTCAAGGGAGACTTCCTGGGGGAGGGAGCTCTTGATCTGGGACCTTGAAGAAAAGCCAGGCAAGGGAGTGGGGGAGGACTTCTCAAGCAGAGAAGGCAGTGAGTGGGAAGATGTGGTAGTGTTGAGAGGATGTAGAGACCATAAGCTTTCTGAGGGCAGGCCCTTTCCTCTCCCGTACAGAGAAGGGTCAGATACTAGCAAGAAGCCTTTGCTGTTTTGTGGGAGCCTGCAGGACTGGTTCACTCTTGCTGAGATTGCTCTGCGGTGAGGAAAGGCCACATGGGCACATATATTCCTGTGAAAGTGTTTCTACTGAAGGTGGAGGAAGGAAACCTTTGCTTTTATGACCTTCTCTCTCTACCTTTGATCCTGTGATCATTTCATGTTCCCCTGGAGTTTTCACAAGTCTATCTTTCAATTCAGAGATAAGCGAGGTGGGAGATAGGGGAAGCTGAAACAGACCTTTGGACAGAAGTGGAATCTGTCCCAATGAATGTCTCTTTGGAGGGTTCTCAAGGTCCCAAAATTTCTCATCAGCCAGAAAGAAGTAGCATCCTTATGGAATTTCTGTGCACAAGGATATATTCCTTGAGCAGCCCTGTTGAAGAGAAGGATGCTAGTTTGCTCATACAGAGAAGAGGATTTTTTGGTATTAGTCAAGACCTTTTTGGTTGCAAGTAAAGGAAAAACTGGCTTACACTAAATAAGACATTTACTGACTCATGGAACTTAAACAAGCAGTAGCATTACTGACTGCAGGAAAAACTGGATCCAAGACATCCAATGATGTCAGCGGGACTCAGTGGATCTGTTTCTCCATTTCTGGGCTCTGTTTTCCTCTGGGTTGGCTTCTGCTTTAGGGAGGCCCCCTTCAAGAGGCAATTCTTGGCAGGTCCAGGCTTACATTATTTTTCCAGCTGCCAATCATCATAGTGAAAGAACTTCCTCCCCAAACTCCAGCCAAGTCCCAGGATTAAGCCTCATTGGAGTTGCTAGGGGTTAACTCACTAACCAGCATAGATAGATGGGCAAGATCCAAAATCACTGTGACTGTGAGAGCAGAGCCCTCTGATTAGCCAGATGGGGTTATGTGACCGCATCTAGATGTAAGCAGAGGTGGGGCTCAGCCACATCTTTACAACGTGGGCTGGGAGTGGAAGTGTGCCCTAAAAGGAAACAAGGCATCATCCTTGAAGAGGAGTGAACAGTTAGCGTCAATGACAATAAATGTGGTTTCCCAAGGACAGACACGGTTAACTTTCCATGTCAAGTGATCCAATCCCAGCACAGAGAGACCCTCACAGACCCAAGTGCTATGAAAACACATTGCCAAGAAAGAGATGGCTGTGCATTTTTGCTTCTGATGGCACAGACATTTGGAGAAATTAGTCTGGGGGAGGAAAGGGCCTGATGGGAGTGTTTTTACTTGTAAAATGTTTTAAACTTATCCTAAGCCTCGTTCTCTTCCAAGTGTCATCTTTAACATTCTAATTAAGGCTCCTTCTAAACAAATGCACCAGCTCCTTGTGCCGCTCTGAGAATAAACTTTTTTTTCCCCCTCTCGGTCATAATGGTTTTTGCTGCTCTCAAGTTGCTTTGGCTGAAGAAGCTCTCAAATGTTGGTGGCGGGGACCTGGGAGATGTGAGCAATTCTGACATTTTTGCCCTGGTATCATTATAGGAGGGCTGAAGTCACATCTAACTGACCACAGACAATGGGAGAGGCAGCTATTTGGTGTGCTTAATTGCTAAGCTTTCCCTCTCTCTCTCTTTTTCTGACTGTGCAATCGCATTTCTTAGGACCATGGAAAATTTAGACCTCTGGGCTACAGTCCCTGATGTCTTGTGTGTGTGTGTGTGTGCGTGTGTGCATGTGTAGGGTAGTAAAGTTATGGGAGTGGGGGTGGAGAGAGAGAGAGATGTTTCCTGAAATGGAAGCATCTGAATTCCTTTTTTTTTTTTTTTAAATCCTTGACTTGACTGTAATTATCACACTGCATGTTTTGCCTAGATTTGAAGGGCGAATTGTTATATAATACTCTGCTTACAAAAAAAAAAAAAAAAAGTAAGTCAGGGAATGGGGCGAGGCATTGATTAATGAGGCGAAGAGTTCAGTCCAGCATTTTGCAGAGATACTTAACATGAGACAATCACAGAGGGCCATCTTTGTCCAAATTAGGCCTTGAATTTTCATCAGCTGCTTCATGTTGGCACTGGGAACATCACACACGCACACACACACACCGTGACCGTTGCAAGGACCACCCCCCCATCCCATTATGTGAGCCAAATCCCATAAAATGTTGATTGAATTCAAATGCTCACACGAATTGTCTCTTCTCTCGAGAACACACACGTGCAATTTAATCTCTCTTGGCATTTTAAGTATCAAATCAAGGCTCTGCTGTCACCGGCGACAACTGCATGCTCACACGTTCCAAAACGGGAATGAAATTAGAAAGATCTGCCAGAAAAATCCAATCCAGTAATAGTGCAGACCCTCACAGTGTTTGGCTGTTGGGCTGGATGACTTGGGAAAGGGTCTTCAACCTGTCAGAGCCTCGACTTCTGCATCTGTACAATGGGGCTTTAGCAGTGATGGCTACTCTTTCCGTCTGGGGTCCAGTGAAGATTCACTGGGATGTATCCATCTCAGGCTCTTGGCACCGTGCTGGCACCCACGAAGCATCCGGGGAGCAGCTGTCCTTGTGCTTGGCGGCGGGGTGGGGGGGGGGAAGGTTCTGCTTGGTGCGCGCTCACGGTTTTCTCTCCCTCTCTCTCTCTTTGATTTTCCAGGGTAATCAGGAAGCAGCAGCTGCCCCTGACACAATGGCTCAGCCTTACGCTTCGGCCCAGTTTGCCCCCCCTCAGAACGGCATCCCCGCGGAATACACGGCCCCTCATCCCCACCCCGCTCCAGAGTACACGGGCCAGACCACGGTTCCCGAGCACACGTTAAACCTGTACCCTCCCGCGCAGTCGCACTCGGAGCAGAGCGCCGCGGACACGAGCGCTCACACCGTCTCGGGCACCGCCACAGTAAGTGCGCGCTGGTCTCGGGAGGCGGGCTGGGACCCCGGGATTCTGGGAATGACTGTGGGGTGCACCTCCATGCAACTGGGGGGCTCCTTCCCGCAAAGCATCCGGGAAGCTCATCCTTGTCATCCCAGCCCCGCCTAGTTCACCTCACCTCCGTGCATCTTCTCCTGGCACTGATTTTAATGCACACATTTTCCATTAACCCCGGGCATTTGTAAAGGGAAACGGTCATCTCTTTTCTGCTTCTCTGGTTTTGCTTTTTCTGGAATTATGTCACCTCAATGGAATCATACACTATGTAATCTTTTTTTTTTTTTTAATGACTTTATGGAGATACCATTTGCCTACAGTAAAATTCACCTGTTCGAGGTGTACCATTCACCAATTATTAGTGTATTTACAGAATGGTGCAACCATTGTCACGGTCTCTTTTAGGAAAATTTCCATCCTCCGCAAAATGAGTCTCCTGCCCGTTGCAGCCACTCCCCATTCCCGCCCCGGTGCTCCGTGACTTAGCTGGTTTCTTGGAAACTCACCCATGTTGTGGCTTGTGTCTCTAATGCCTTTTTTATTGAAGACGCCCTCCCCGCCTACCCCCACCCCCCACCCCGTGTGGGTGGCCTGGGCTGCCAAGGGACAGCTGGAGAGAATTTTGCAGGACTGTTCTGCATTTTGATGGTGGAGATAACACAAAAAAGTCACCAAAAAGTCACCTTTATGCACCAAAAACCCAACTTTATTGCATACGAATGGATGAAATGGATTGAAAAAAGCAAACAGAAAAGAAACAGTTTATCACCACCATCGATGCAAACTAGTGTGGCTGGCTATTCATGAACGATAACCACCCCAAACAAAAATGATTAAAATACACAGTGTTTATCAGTGAACCACCTAAATTAACCACGCACCATGCACGCCACAAGAGGTATATGTACATTTAGGAAGTCTTCTTCTGTGGAATTCTGTAGAAGCCTGGACACACCCAGCCTCTAGTCCAGAACGCTCTACAGGTGCAACACAATTGAGCCTCTCTCTCCTGACCTCAAGCCTCTGAAAAACTAGTATTTGTGAGGAAGTGTATTGGTTTGAAGCATGATATATTTCTTGTAACTAAAAGTGACCGTTGACTAACTTTGCTACCTGGTACCTTATTGATTTGGAGGTTAGACTTGGAGACTTTTCAAAATAATGTAAATTGAAATTTTTTCTATTGTTTTCCCTTTTTTATTGTGCCAAAAATACATATAACATAAAATTTACAGTTTTCACCATTTTATCATGTACGATTCGATGACATTAAGTACATTCACAGTCTAGTGCAGCTCCCACCATTATATAGTCCTGGACGTTCCCATCACCCCAAAAGGAAACCCAGTATCCATTAGGCACACTTTCTCCATTCCTTCATCCCACCAGCCCCTGGGAGCCACCAATCTGCTTTATTTCTGTCTGGGTTTGCCTATTCCAGATTTTTCCCCAAAATGGGCTCATACAGTGTATGACCTTTTGTGTCTGTCTTTTCACTAACAGAGTGTTTTCAAGGTCCATGCGTGCTGTAGCATTGATCGGTACTTCATTCTTTTTTTATGGTTGAATACTATTCCACTGGGTTCATAGACCATATTTTGTTTCTCTATCCATCCGTCGATGGGCATTTGGGTTGTTTCCGCCTCTTGGCTATTGTCAGTAGTGCTGCTGTTGCCTTTTTGGTATTTGGCTGCTGTAACTTAGGGATGGGTTCCTTAAGTGGCTTTGTGGATTCAGTAGGTATTTATTGTTGTGTTGACTACCATGTGTAGTGACGGGGTGGTTGTTTATTTGTGTGTTGGTTGTTTTGTGATAATCAATGGGGGTAGGGCTTGAGAAAGTTATTTGGGGACTAAAAAAGGTCCCATCAGACATCATTTATTAAGCCTCAACATGGGCCAACCATACAAACTGCTGTGGAAGATTCATTCATTCACTCAGAAATATTTATTTATTTATTTATTTATTTATTTTTTTATTTTTTTTAATTATTTTTTTTGGGGGGTACACCAGGTTCAATCAACTGTTTTTATACACATATCCCCATATTCCCTCCCTTCCTTGACGCCCCCCCCTCGAGTCCCCCCCACCCTCCCTGCCCCAGTCCTCTAAGGCATCTTCCATCCTCAAGTTGGACTCCCTTTGTTATACAACAACTTCCCACTGACTATTTTACAGTTGGTAGTATATATATGTCTGTACTACTCTCTCGCTTCTTCTCAGTTTCCCCTTCACCCCCCGCCCCCTCCCATACCTCGAGTTCTCCAGTCCATTCTCTGTATCTGCTTCCTTGTTCTTGTCACTGAGTTCATCAGTACCATTTTTAGATTCCGTATATGTGAGTTAGCATACAATATTTGTCCTTCTCTTTCTGACTTACTTCACTCTGTATGACAGATTGTAGTTCTATCCACCTCATTACATATAGCTCCATCTCATCCCTTTTTTATAGCTGAGTAAGAAATATTTATTAAGCATCTACTCGGGCCAGGACTCATACTTGAAGATGTGGTTGAACCAAAGAGAAATGGTCCTTTCTCTCTTGTAACTTAGTGCCAGAGACAGACAGTAAACATGTGGCAATAAAATAGCTGTATAAACCCACACTGTGATGCTTGTGCTTAAGGAAAAGACAGCTGCCATGGGAGGATTAAAAAAAGAGCAGAGGTACCACCTGCAAATGATAGTCTGGGAACATTTCTTCAAGGACATAATATTTAAGTGGGAAAGAAAAGCATCCAGGCAAAAGGAATACCAAGGTCAAAGGCCCCAAGGTTGGAAAGAGCTGGGCTTATTCAAAGAACTAAAAAAGAGGCAGTAGGTCTAGGACATAGACACTACAGGAGGTGAAATGATGAGCAGATGGGCTGCCTCCCTTCGAGGGCCCTTTGTCCACTAGAGACTGTAATGTATTTGTTCTATTAATTGTTGTAATGTCACAAGTTCTAGAGCATGGATTTCCAAGGCTTTAGTGTATTACGATGATAGTAGAAGAACACTTTCCAAGAGGTCTGCCTCAAAATCAATCAGTGAAGGAGTACTACTTCATAGGCTTCTGGTTACCAGTAACAGAAAACTTGGCAGGGAATGTATTGGCTTATAAAACAAAAAATCGCGGACAAGAGCCTTAGACACAGCGTGGTTCTTGGCATGCATTGGGTTCCAGCCACATCCATCTCTGCCTCTTTTTCCTCTTGCTCATCTTCATTTTCCACTTCTGTGTGATGGTCCTTCAAGTTCAAGCTCTTGATATCACACCAGATGGCCAGTGAAAGACTCTTGGATTAGTCCATGCAAGCAAGCCTGGGAATCTCTCTCTCTCTCTCTCTTTCTCTCTCTGGTTTGCATGGTGGTATAGTTGTTCAGTGGCTGAAACACAGAATGGCTGTCTCAGCCCTGGGGCCACTAAGGATCCCCATTCCCAAATACATAGACCAAGGATAGTTCCACTGGTGTCAATGGTAAAGTGCCTTTGGGACTTCTCATTAAAGGTATTTAATGAACAGAAACTGGTCGGTGCTACAGGTAGTATGGTGACCCATTTGTATGGAGAGGCTTGAATCGATGCCTTTGTTGAATGTTGGGAATGGAGAGAAGGTTAAGTAAGGACCAATCACTGGAGAACTCATAGGTGGTGAGGTTTGGAAGAAAAAGAGCTATTGAATAAGGCTTAAAGAGGGTACCCAGATGTGGGGGTTGAACCAGGAGAGTGTTGTCTTGGCAGCCTGGCACATGTGAACAGAGAAGACATTATTGAAGCTGACAGTTTGGACATCATTGAAGACCCAGGAGAAAGTAGCCTTGGTAGAGTGTTGGGGAGAGATGCCGGGGGCTAGGAGTTGAGGAATAAATGGGAAATATCAGAGAGGTGCAGTACCACCGTAAACATTTAGAGTGAAGAGGAGAAAGAAAAGATAGCGACAGAAGAGCACAGAACTCAGAGGAAGCAGTGTGTAGGAGAGTGGATTTTGATTCACTATTTTATACCACAGAGACTCGGGACGAGGGGACAGGGAATAAGAGATAGGGAATAATGACTCAGGGAAGAAAGTGACAAAGTATTTTAGAGGAAATAGGAAGGACTATGACCAAGGGTACAGAGATATAGTAGGTCGTTTGGGAAAGGAGAGGAGATATTTTATTTTTTACAGCTCTGTTGACATATAAATGACATACAATAAACCGTGCATATTTAAAGTGTACAATTTGATAAGTGTTGACATACGTACATATCTGTGGAGCCATTGCTACTGTCAAGATAACAGACATCTCCATCATCCTCAAGTTTTCTTTTTAAATCTGGCAACCACTTTATTATTCATTTGTTTATTAATTTATTTTTATTTATATTGAAATATAGTTGATTTACAATGTTGTGTCAGTTTCAGGTGCACAGCAAAGTGATTCAGTTATACATATATACATATATCTATTCTTTTTCATTTTGTACATAATAGTTTGTATATGTTAATCCCAAACTGCTAATTTATCCCTCCCCCCTCTTTTCCTTTGGTAACCATAAGTTGTTTTCTATGACTGTGAGTCTATTTCTGTTTTTGTGAATATGTTCATTTGTATCATTTTTCTAAATTCCACATGTAAGTGATATCATATGATGTTTGTCTCTGTCTGACTTACTTCACTTAGTGTGATAATCTCTAGGTCCATCCATGTTGCTGCAACTGACATTATTTCATTCTTTTTCAAAGGTGAGTAATGTTCCCTCATATATTATATATAACACTGTGGAGGTTCCTTACAAAACTAAAATAGAGTTACCATATGATCCAGCGATCCCACTCATGAGCATATATCCAGAAAAAAAACTATAACTCGAAAAGGTACATGCACCCCAGAGTTTTCTCATACCCCTCTGTGATCCTTCCCTCTCCACCCTCTATCTCATTCCCAGGAACCAACTCATCAGCTCCTATGGCTTAGTTTTCATTTTCTAGAACTTTCTATCTGTGACATCAAACTTTACCTGCTCTTTTTTTCTGGCTTCACTCACTCAGCATCATTGTTTACCGATTCGTCCATCTCATTGCATGCACCAGTAGCCTAACTTTGGGCACCGTTGTGCAGAATGTGCCACAATTTGTTGACCCATTTACTTGTAATGGCCACCATTACAAATAAAGGCTCCCAGGAACATCTGGAAACATTCCAGTTTTGAAACAGAAGAGAAGTGTCACTGTCCATTCCAGTTGCTGTAACAAAACACCACAGACTGCCTCATAAACAGCAGAAGTTTATTGCTCAGAATTCTGGAGGCTGGAAGTCTGAGATCAGGGTACCAGATGGTCAAGTGAAGGTCCTCTTCCTGATTCAAAGTCTCTGCATTTTCATATGGTGGGAAGGGTGAGGGGACACTGTGGGGTTTCTTTTATGAGGGCACTAATCCTGTTTGTGAGGGTTACACCCTCATGACCTAATCACCTCCCCACCTTCTAACACCATCACATGGGGCTTTAGGATTCCAAGATGTGAATCTGGGGCAGTGAGTGAGGGACACAAACATTCAGACCAGAGCAAGAAGGAAGAGTAAATGTGTGAGGAAACAGGTAAATCTTGAGATCAAGAGATGACCTCAGGAGGTCCTTCTGTACTATCGTCATGCTCATTACCCACGGACAGAGAGTGAGGAAGGAAGCGATTTAGAAGCAACATAATGATTCCTGAAATTGGGCAGACCTGCCGGGAATCTGGCTCAGACAGTTCTAGGGTTTTTGAAGGGCAGTGTGCGCCTCTCTGACTTGGGGATTGTGAGTTTGTGGTGGGGCTGGTTTTCTGGTGACTTTGTCTATTCCAGCAATGTCTGAGTGGCACAGACTGCTTATGGAAAGTCTTCAAGGAACGAGGACCATGACAAGGTGAAGCAGAAGGGCTCTGTGGCTGATCCTGAAGGAAGTCTTAGGACGGATACTCTTAGCTAGTTTGGGGAAGGGCAGGCATCCTAAAAGGTGCCATCTTGTTTTCTGCTATGATTCCATGCCTATGCTTGTCTCTCTTCTGACGAAAGGGAAGATGTTTCTGCTGTCTGTGACCTACTTTTGAGTTGTAGTTCCCTGACCTGACCAAGCAGAACATAGTCTATGACAAGTTTCTTCAAACTGTCTCTGCATCCTTGTGCATTTACCGTGGGGAACCTTCTCTTCACTTAACCTCAAAGTGGGTCATAGCCATGGTCCTCCCAGCCCCAGAAGACACGGCCCTGTATTAGACACCTAATTTATTCCCCACAGGTAGTGTTGTACCTGGAACAACTCTAACTGTCCTTTAACAGATATGCACAGTGCTTCATGCCAGTCTGAGGGCACTGGAGGAACCATCATTTCTTTGAAAAATGGACTAGTTTGGGGTAAGAGAAAAGATCCATCCATCTGGTAGGCTCCAAGAACATCTAATATATGCACATGATTTAACACAAAGTGCAGGATCTGTAAAAGAGAAGCAGAATACACCCAGAGCTCCCAGCCAGAGCTGAGGAAAGTACAGACAGAGAAGACCTACCAGGTCATCCTTTCAGTTCCCCAAGGGCTGAGATGAGTCCCCGCAGGACATTTTTCTGCTGAATGTCTATTTAATGCAGCCTCCAAACACATCACGGATCACGGTGCTGACAGAGCCAATGCTGTATTATATTAGATACTGCTCCTGACAAGGTATTTTACTCTTGACATATTATAATTAGAGATTTGCAAGTTGTGAATTCTCCATGTATCTCCAATAGCAACTTAACTTCTATTTTTAACACCTCTGCAGTCTGTCTAAAAGTCTCCCACCAGCTCTAGGATCTGATGGGAGAAACAATGTGAGTCTTAGAGCTTGGTCCCCAAGCTCTGGGCTCTGTTGACAGAGAGAGGAGCTCTTTAAGGAGCCTAGTTCTTCTTGATCTTCAGTGCTTCCAACTGGAGTGCTGTGTCTCCAATTTTCATTAATACCTTTAAGAGGATAAGATGTATCTTGGTGGTGACTTCCTGTTCTTAACCATTGACATACTGGCTCTGCTTCGGAAGCCAATTATGTAGTTAAGGTACGGGGAAAACTTCTCAATGCATTCCTTTTTGTTAACTAGCCATTATTATTAATTATTATTATTATTATTATTATTATTGCAATTCAGGTTTGTGGTTCCTAAAAGTCACACACTACAAAAGTGTATATAATGAAAACTAAAATTTTCTTAGAAACGAGAGTCACTAATTCTTTATATTTCCTTTCAGAAATTCTTTATGCAAATACAAGCATATGCTTGTGTCTTAGTCTTTTCAAGCTGCTATAACAAAAATATTATAAATTGGCTGTCTTATAAACAACAGATATTTATTTCTCACAGTTTGGAGGCTAGGAAGTCCAAGATTGTGGCACCAGAAGATTTTGGTGTCTGGGGAGAACCCACTTACTCATTCATAGAGGGCTGTCTTGTCGCTGTGTCCTCACACAGCAGAAGGGTGAGGGAGCTCTCCGGGGCCTCTTTTATAAGAGCACTAATCCCATTCATGAGGGCTCCACCCTCATGACCTGATCATCTCCCAAAGGCCCCACCTCCAAATATCATCACTTTGGGGGCTAGTATTTCAACATATGAGTTTGGGAGGGGGGGTACAAACACTTGGTTTATAGCAGCCTGCTTGTCTATTTCTCTTTCTCTACCTGTCTCTGGTTTATCTCCCTCTGTCTCTAATTCAATCTTTACATCATCTAACTTCTTACTAGTTCCATTCCCAAAAGGACAGAATTAAAATCTATTAAGCACCTGCTTTGGCACCTTCTATATCTGGGCAATCATTCTGTATCATGCTTTGCATTCTTTTGCACATCCATGTGCTATCTTACATTATTACAGAGGTCTCCCCAGATGGAATTTAGGTTGTTTCTGGGGTTCATCTTGCAGTGTTAGCATTCCCAGTCAGGCTCTAGTGAGCAGCTGGGTACAAATACTGCTGTCCACCTCCGGTGTCTCTGTGTGAATGGTTAAAGGTACGCGGGTTTAAATGTAGACATTGCTCAGTTGCCCTCTAAAGAGTCTGTGTGCAGCCCACAGAAGTCCCGAGAAGGTCTGCTGCCCACAACCTTGCCCAGCACAGTGCACCATCGAACTCAGCTCACAGCCTTTCCACCTGTGCGTGCTGGGCTGGGGCTACCCCCTCTCTAACAAAAGAAAGTAACTTGAGAGCTGCCTGGTGTCAGGGAGAAGAGAAGGAAAGGCTGCTGCTATTGATTGAGGCCTGCTATGGTCACAGAGCCTGCTAGGCACTCTTTCAATCCCTCATCTCATTTTGCCCTCATGCCAAACTTTTATACGATGTTAGTACTCCCCATTGATGAATGAAGAGGTTCAAGATGTCACGGAGTTTGGAGGAGTTGTGAAGGCAGAGTAGAGACCCGCACCAGGTATGTCAAAGTCTAGACTTTCCTCAATCTCCAGGCTCTTCCCTAAGAGATCTCCTGGCCAGCAGCTCAGATGACCAGTGCCTGGGACCAGGGTGAACGATCTAGAATTCCCCTAAAGGCTGGTTTCTTCAGCCTGCTCTCCAATTTAGAGAAGCAGGGAAACTAAGAACCTGGAATCCGGACATGTCAGGGTTTGCCCCTCTGCTTTACCATTTCCAAGCCAAAGGCTCTTGGGCTGGTCGTTTGCCATCTCTGCTCGTACGGTCCTACTGTGCCCTTCCTCCACGGTGGTTATGCCGTTCTCCAAACACCCTTCCTCTTCCCTTCTAAACAGTCAGCATAGACGAATTGTAAAACACCAGGGAGTCCTTCTTCCTGTCAGAGGACTTTGGCATCCCCTGCTTACATTTAAAGTTTGGCAAAATCACTGAGGGATGCCAGTCTGAAAATAGGGTGAGTAGCTACATCAAAACAGGAGGCAGAGAACCATAGTCTCAGAAATAACAGGTTTTGCTTATTGAGTGACAGGCTCTGTTGTAATCACTTTACATGTACAAGTACAATCTCAAGTCATCTTGACTCTCCATCACCAAATAAAAGCAAAAAAGAATAAAAGTATGTAGAAGGCATTGTTATCACCACGTTACAGTTGAAAAACCTGAGGCAAGTAACTTCCTGAAGGTCATTGTCACTAACAGGTAGGAACCAGGGCTCCAAACCAGGTGTATCAGACTCAAGACCAAAACTCTTTAGGGCTCAAAGCCCAGAAGGCACCCCCAGGCAGGCCAAGGCACACACTCTGGGCTCCTCTCTGCATCCAAAGCTGTGACAGAAAAGGATGCTTTGCCTGGGAATTCCTCATTTCACCCCGGGGAGGGCCCAGCCAGACCCAAGCATGTGTAATATTACAGGCTTAGTGTGGGCTCTTATATGAGACCAGTGCCTTGAGCAAACTCCAATAACATGTTTCAGTGGCTTCAAAATTGTCTTTTCAGATGACAGTGTAGCTGAGCTGTTTTGTCAATACCAGTTCTGCTTTCCTAAGGTTCACATTTACTTTAAGGACACAGGTACTGCCTCTCATTCCCTCATGAGGCCAAGTATTATACCTTTGCCTCCTGTCTGTGCTTTAGAATAAATGGTCTGTGGCTTTCAGGATGAATTAAAGGTCTGCATTACCCAATTCCAGGGCCATTTTACTGTTCCAAAGCCCCTGTTGACCAAAGAGTGCCCCATCCTGGTGGCCCAGGAGGCACCATTGAGCCCAACAAAGGATAATTCTAAAGCTGTGAGCATCAGAGACCCAAGTCTAATGTCCCCTTGTAGGACTGGGATACAGCCTTGGATTCTGGGAGAACTGAAGGTTCTCATGACAGATCAGGAAAAATGGCTCTGGATAGATAAATACCCTTAGGTGTTATCAGGAGAAGCAGTGAAGCATCACCATAAAGAGCTTGGCATTCCCACCCCAGTTCTGACCCAGGGTGGGACCACTGGCGTATGATGGAACCTCTCTGAGCCTCACGTTCTCCCTTTGCGTATGTGAGGCTATGACATCCTAATGAGATAATGCCAATGAAGGGCTTGGCACAGAGATGGGCACACAGTAAATGTTCTACCATATGAACTGTTATAATTAGGAACTAATTATGTCATTTCCAATGGGAAATCAGAGCGTTCTCCTCCATCCTGAGTTCTTCATTCGAAATGTTTTTCAGGACAATAAATCCATCCTAAGAACTGTGACATTTTCTCTGTTATGGGGAAATGAAGACTCAAATTCCTACACTTATTTTAAAAGGAATTCTTGTATGTGATGATTTCCATACAAATAATTTTCAATCACTCATGCCTGAGTTTGGCTGATTGGTACAAGCAAGTCATTGACCTAAGTCTAGGTCATGAAGAGCAAGGTTAGGATTTATTAAAGGACTGTATGACTGAAGTTTTGTCCATAAGGCTGAAGCCATCTTTCTTTTGCTGAATGAAGAAAGATCAGACATGTTTTCTTTCCTTAGGGGGATTTCATTGTCATATTTCCACTGGAAGTCTCAAGTCATCGGAAACTTTTCATCGTGACTTTGTGTTCATTTGGTGTTTTGTGCTTATTCATACTTATATACGTTGTCATCAGTTTTACCCTCTCAGTATGACTAAGCAGTCTGTATCCTTGATTAAGATGTTAGTCTTTGAGCAAGTGTTAGCATACAGTGTCATTGTGAAGTGTTGGAGTAATGATTGGATAATTCGACGATGAAGTGGACTGTCTATGAGCTACACAAATGACTGGTTAGGTGTTGGAAGAACCTTTTTGTAGCTCATGGGCCTCATGAGGTGGTTTCGTTGCTTTTCTTTGTTTTTAAGTGAATTTAGATTCAGACGTTAATCTGTTCTGTGGGCAGTGTTTGAATCCTTCATTAGCCAACCATCAGCTTATACTCTTAATTCGTGGCCATGTATTGCAAGTTGATAGTAAATTCCTACAAAGTGTGTGCCCTATTTGGATTTCAAGCAGAAGAAAGAAGTTGGCTGTGCTTTGTTACCTGAGAGTTCCTGGGGGCCTCAGCCAGACCCTTGGAGAGTTAGAGCTGGAGGGAACCACTTATTCTAATCTCCTCATTATAGAGTTGTAAGGTGATCACATAAGTTAATGGCTGAAACCCATATACTTTCAGGTCCAGGTGAATACCATACACATCTGGAAAAGATTGGTTTATGATGGAGACATAGGTAAAAGAAATAATTAATTTCCCTCATTAATATAGGAATGATAAAACCCTAGGCATGATGCTTTGTGACCCTTTGATGGAGGCCCTGTTGGTAGTCTTGAGGGCACATGGTCCATCCAAAGGCAGCTCCCTATCAGTCCATCCAATCACTGCCATATTGGATTGCCAGCCCAGCATCACAATATCTTGATTTTTTTCAAGAGCAAGCAGGATTTGGGATTTTTATGTGCTCTCCTGTTTGCTCCTGTTTCATTCCTTTTTGTTAGCTGCCCAGCCTCTGAAGATACTGAGTTTTTACCCCCTGACTTAGTCTTTGAAAATTCATTTGTTTATTTTTTTAATAGGAGGTGAAATTAGGAACTTTAACCCTTGGAGTGAGACCCTATGTCATGTTTATGAAAAAAGGCAGCTTGGATACTTTAGCATGACAGTGCAGAGATGCACAGAATGCTAGAGCTTGAAGTGACCATCTGGTCTACCTGCTTTGTTTATGAATGATGCTGAGGTTCAGAGAGGGAAAGGGGCTTGCCTGAGTGACACAGTGACTGTCACAGCAGAAACCAGAACTGGGACGTCCTACAAGAAAATTTCCACTGCGTCCTGCCCCTCCCTGTGCGTCCTACTGGCTATGACCATGCTTTTTTTCCTCTCTATCTCCTGAATTCTGTGGTAGCTTTCAAAATTAACCTATTTAGGGTTAGCTCTGCACTAAAATAGACAAAGCCCACTGACTCTGTCTGCAGGAGCAAATCAAACTATTTGATTTAAGGCTCCATTTCTCTTTGATATGCCATTTTGGTTCCTAGCCAGATGTTTCAGCCAGTAGTGGGCCCTACTTTCAGAAAGCCTTCCGGAATTCTAAAAACAGACTTTATTTTATCTAGTTCTCTCCTGCTGATCCTGGTGGTTGTGCTGATGGGGCTGCGCTCATTCAATACTGTTATATGTTCCAGTTGGCTCTAGTCCCAGTTGCTCTTGGGTCAAAACACTCTAAGTAGGGAGTCTGAGTTAGACTTTCCACCTTTGCATCCCTGAAGGACACGGAGGCTGTCAGATTGCCAAATTATAGCCTTTGAGGTAGAGCTAGGTCCAGTTCACTGCCCAAGCTCCCAGAAGGGCAGGAGATCAAAGGGTGGGCTCTGCCCCGCATAGTAGAGTAACCAGACCCTTGTGAGGCAGGTGAGTATGACAGATAAGCCAATCAGAGTGGAGATCCCACAGAAACTCTCCTGGTCCCTACAACTCTTGGACTTAGCAGAAAAGGTCACCACAACACAGACACTAAGCCGTCTCTCTGATATCAGGAACAGAATGTATCCAACGTTGAGGACCTGACTTTTCTGTGATCTCGATATCCTTGGTACAAAGCTACACGGGCAAGTTTGTTCTCCAACGAAACAAAGCTTGCGGACTGTACGGTCCAAAACAAACCAGGCCATCAGGACCAAGGTAATTTGAAAGCTTAAGAGTTGCAGACTTGTTTTGGAAGCAAAAAAGCTTTAAAAAAAAATCATGGAAGTAGTTGCGAATAATAAAATTCAACAAGTTTGGGCTGCCCTGGTTTTTTAAAAGGGGAAGATGTAAATGTACATCTTAATTGGTAGATGGGGAAAAACAAATAGTAATTTCTTGGGCCGAAAAGAGGAACTTTTAAAAAGAAGAGTTAACTATTGTGTATGAATAATGTCTAGATAGCAGGAACTAGCATGTGGTGAGCATGTATTAGACGCCAAGTGCAGTGATGCTACCAGCTTTCTGTGCATGATCTGATGGAATCGTACAGTACTCTGAGGAGATGGGTACCATAATTAAAACCCCTTGTTACCTAGGTGAGAAAACCAGAGCATAGAGAAATCAAGGAGAGTGCTCAGGTCACATCACATAGCCAATAAAGGCAGAGCTGGGATTCAAAGGCAACCAGTTCTACTTCAGGATCCACTTCCTTACTCTACTTCCTTCCTTACTCACAGAGCCACACACTATGCTGAAAATTTTACTCACATTCCATAACCCATCAAGGGATGGATGTGATGTTGCCAGAATGACAGATGAGGAAACAGCACGGATGTTAAGTAACTTGCCCCAAGGCTATACAACTAATACAGGGAGGAGTGTAAATGCCGCAGAGGCCTGGTGGATTCTTGAATCCACATCGTGTGACTTCTCCATCAGAAATAGTTTATTTCACTGAAATGACATTCTCTGCTATTTTAAACATGATCATATCACAGCAGACAGGTATCTTAATAATCGTTGTCCCCATAATTCTGGGTTTATCTTTAAACTGCTCCAATTTATAAACACACAGCACACGTGCGCGTGCACACACACACTCTTTCATCCCCCAATTATCCCCTCCCCCCGTGGCATCCAGTGGCCTCATGGAGTGAAAGGGACCTTCAAACCACTTGGCAAGCTGACTAGAGGAAGCCTGGATCTCCCAGAGAAACTTGCTACAAGGAAATCGCTAATTATAACCCAAATTGTATTTGACTTCTGCATCTTTGCTTCGCGTTATCACACTGTAATTTAAAGTGATTGTTCCCTAGCCTTTTTTAGGGGGAGAAATTAACTACCATTTTTTTTCTAAGAAAAGCGGTGGTGGCGGCAGCCCTCGAATGACAGGAGGTGGGTCTCGTCCCCCCTTTTCCCTCTAATTGGCTTGCACGTGGGAGTCAGGTTAGCAATTATGCAAGGAGTTGCCTGGGGTTCCAGGCGGTGTCTCTGGGTGACACTCATCTGGTGGCTTCACAAAAGGGAAAGAGATGATGAGGGTGGAGCAGGCTGGGGGGACGAGACCCAGAGAGTCTTCTTGAGGCCTGGAGGTGGAAGTTTGGAGACAGGACGGAGGCAAGGCAGCTTAGTCCTTGGATTTGGGGCCCTTCTCCTGTTTTGAATCCCGGAAACTCTTGGCATTGAAGAATGGAGGAGGCCTGATCAAAGGTTAGGAAGAGGAGTAGGAAGCATTGCATAGACCCCAGAGCCCTGACTGTCGTTCTGCCTGGTCCAGCCTCTTGCCAGCCCAGCCTTCTGCTCTTCTCCCCAGCCTTCATCTCTTTCAGGCCTTTAGTAGCAGCATTAAGTAGCTAAGCCAAGGCTTGGCTCAATGACCAATGCATCAATTCTGGCCCACTGCCTGTTTTTGTCAATAAAGTTTTACTGGCACACAGCTCTATCAGTCCATTCATGTATTGTCCATGGCTCCTTTTCGTTACAACAGCAGAGTCAGAGTTGTGTAATTGTAAAGAGATATGGGGCCTGCAAAGCTGAAACCACTTACTATTTGGCCTCCATAGAAAAAGTTAGTTGATCCCTGATCTAGGACAAAGCTTACATATTGTTGGCCTGCTGACTTGCTTCAGACCTCAGGCCTCCCAGTGGAATTAACTGCCTACATTTAAAAATGGAAGATTTTACAGTATGATCTGGCTTTGATTAAAAAGTGGAAAAGTCTTACAAAATATGGCAATGCTGTGTGAATGCTGAGCATGGACCAACCCCCAAGACTGTAGGCCATAGTCACCACCACATCCACCTGGACTGGTCCTCATAGGCATTTCAGTTTGACCAGGAAATCTGGGTCTTCTGGATTTTTTTTTAATTAATGAATTAATTAATTTGTTTATTTTTGGCTGTGTGGAGTCTTCGTTGCTGCACGTGGGCTTTCTCTAGTTGTGGAGAATGGGGAGCTACTCTTTGTTGCAGTGTGCAGGCTTCTCATTGTGGTGGCTTCTCTTGTTGCAGAGCATGGGCTCTAGGCAGGTGGGCTTCAGTAGTTGTAGCACGCAGGCTCAATAGTTGTGGCTCATGGGCTCTAGAGCGCAGGCTCAGTAGTTGTGGCACACAGGCTTAGTTGCTCCACAGCATGTGGGATCTTCCCGGACCAGGGCTCGAACCCGTATCTCCTGCATTGGCAGGCAGATTCTTAACCACGGTGCCACCAGGGAAGCCCTTTGGATTGTTTTTTAATAAAATAATTCTAATTTCTCCCCTGACCAATGAACTGCATTTATTTTATTCTTTCTTCTCCATCAAATTGGACTTCCCTGTGGAACTCTGGCAAGAAAATAAATGTTTGTGTAATGCCAGAATTTAGCGAATTCCAGAGTTATATCAGAAGTGTAGCATCCCCTTCTACCTCCAAACATACCCGTATACACATGCAGTGCCCACGTTTTCAAAAAATCCTTCTTTGAAATTGAAACCTATATCACTATTGACTTTGATTTAAATCAGAGCAGGATTAGCAAGTGTTTCCTTCTTCTGAGATCATGAAATGAATGTCACAAGTGTTATTATTAATAAAGTCTTAATAGTCTAGGGTAATGTTTTCAGGCTTTAAGTCCATTATTCTAAGCCCAGTGGCACATAGGATTATCCCCATTTCACAGATAAGGAAAACAGAGACTCAGAGGTGACAAAAATTGCCCATCAGTATGTGATGGGCACAGAACTCAAATCCAGATTTGGCTGATGCCAAAGGCACCGCTCTTTCTAATACATCATGGCAGGTCTTTATACACAGAGGCATGGACAATGAAAGTACCTTGACTAAAATAGGCGACTGGTGCCCAGCTCTGGGACTGACATGAGAAGGCGGTAGGAAAGCCCCAAGAGATCACCTCTCCTGTAGCTAGAACAGCTGATCCCCAGAAGAGCCTCAAAAGGCTTGGTTAGAGCCACTACAGGTGAGTTTTTGATGAACAGTCACTTAAGCATCTTTCATTGCTCTCAACAAATCTGCAGAGAATGTTTTTTCCGCTAGCCTTAGCAAGCTCAGCAGAAGGAGAAGTTAGGTTGTGTGGGTGGGGAAATCACATTTCCTTTTCAAAATGAAGGTTCATAGGGCAGGAGCCTACCCACGGCAGAGGGAAACCCTAGTAAACAGGATCCAGGCTTTGTTTGGCAGCTTTGTTCTTGCAGAGAGCCCAGCCTGGGCTGCACAGGCATCTAGACTTACCTTGCTGTGTGTGTGTGTGTGTGTGTGTGTGTGTGTGGCTTTAGGAACCCCTGTGCTTTTCCTTCCGCAGCTTGGGTAGTGAGTTCCACAGGCTTTCTGAGGATACACAGTGGCCTGACATTGGGGCTGAACCCTTGATAATGACACTGTAGACATGAGATAATTACAGATCGGATACTTCCCAAGTCAAGCTAAGTGGACCTCTGATTATTATTCTGAGTATAATAGGAGCATAACTAACACTGAAGGGAAATTGTACTTCTCTATTTTATTAACCACTTTTATATTCCCTTGTGCATGGCTATGATGCTATGGAATCTTCTTAAATGTGATATTACTCAATATAATACAATAATAATGCACACACCGTAATGTATTGGATTACTTTGCAAACAGCCCTTCTGAAATTGAATTTCCCATCATTTCCCTGAGCTGGCTCAGGGCTGCTGGGCTC
This sequence comes from Hippopotamus amphibius kiboko, assembly GCF_030028045.1. Lineage (NCBI taxonomy): Eukaryota > Metazoa > Chordata > Mammalia > Artiodactyla > Hippopotamidae > Hippopotamus > Hippopotamus amphibius. Next base: position 127,260,881 of record NC_080194.1, read on the forward strand.
ACAGGCCCATTTTGGGGCCTGGAGCCTGGAGTCTACCTTTACAATCACATAGGTTCTCATGGATATAAGAAATTGGTCCACATCATTTTTATTCACGGTGGGGATGTTGGTGAGCCCTGTTCCCAGACATCTCACCATTTGTTACGGCTCAGAAATGCAAGTGGTTTTTGATACCTCAGTATAGTTTGAAAATGAACTGGGTTAGAAAGCATCAGGAAGGAAGCTTGTTAGATAGCGAGGAGGCCTTCCACACTGAAATTAAACTTTGAAGTATTGGTAATTGCCTTTGCTGGAGATTCTATCAAATCTTTACTTATTCCCAGCCTTTGTTCATCTATAAACCCTTTTGTGATACCATCTCAAAGCCAGAGTTGGTATTCCCTTTACATTTTGGATGTGCCTTGAGAATTCAGCCCTCTGGAATCCAAATAAATAAAGAAATAAAATAGTTTCTTGAACTCCTACAATATGTCACAAACACATTAATCTACTAAATGCTCACCCCACAACGTTAAAATAATTTAAAACTTTATTTTTGCCATAGAGCTGGAAGGTCCTTGAGGACACCACGGTACCTTACTCATCTTTTTTTATTCTCCGTGCTTAACACAGAGCCTAGAATAAAATAGATACTCAACAAGTATGTGTCATTTATTGGTTCATGAAAATGTCTTGAGTTTCTACTATTTGGGAGGTCCAGTACTAGGCCTTGGAAGTACAGGAGTGAAGGATAGATACAGATTCAACTTTAGGAAATTAGTCTAGCATAAAACATAGAATACAAACAGGCAAAAATCACTTGCATAATTGAGTGATTACATCCGTGGAAAATGCCTTAAAGGGAAGGTATAGGTGCTGTGCAAGGGTGCGGATTTCTCTCCAGCATGACCAGGATACCAGGTTAGTAGCCTGAATGGCCATAGCGAGAGGATCTATACCACAGAAATTGGCAGTGATGCAAATCAGGGCTTTGGGGGTTTTCTGTAGATCTGGTTGTTAACTGCTTACCACCACACCCCTGGCAAGAAGGAACTTGGTGCATTCAAACGAAAGAATGTCAGTGTGTCTGGGTTGGGGAGGGGAAAAGATGGCCCAATACGAGGCTAAAGAAGTGGTCAGGGAATGCTCTTGCAGGGCCCCGTGAGGCCTCCTGGGGGTAGAGGGGGTTATGTATGTATCCTTTGCCTGGGAGGCCATTGGAGGATTTTAAGCAAAAGAATGACAAGATTTCATTTTGATATTAGGAATGATCTGATGGTAGTATGGAAAATGAATTAGAGGGACACAGAATGGAATTGCGGGGAGGGGGAGGGTGACAGGAAGAGAAGTTAGGAAGCTATTGAAATGCTCCAGACAAGTAAAGGTGCCATGAACTAACATGGTCTGGACAACGTGTTGGCCATAGGATGTAAGAAAGAGAACGGGGTCCAGGGTGACTCTACGCTTGGGCATAAGTAAATGCCAGCTCTTATAAAGCTGAATCTTGGTGGCAATAAGGACCATTTTCCAAAGAACAGAAGGAGTAGAGAGCAAAAGTTCAATGTGTGTGTGTATGAACTTTGAGATGCTTGTGAGACACCTAACTATATCATTAAGCAAGCCTCTATTTTTTATCTTTAAAATGGACAGAATAATGCCTATCTTATTGGCAGGGATTCTTAACTAGATTGCCTTATAGGGAAGCCCTTGGCATATAGGAAACAAGCAATAAGATATAGCTGAATCTGAATTTCTGACACATGAAATCTGTGCCCTTTTAAAAATAGGACAGCCAGACTGGAGTTAATTGATAATGTTTTAGCTTTGATCTGAAGCACACAGAGTTTTCTATAAATTGAATATCAGTGTATAGAGTCATGGAGAGAAAAAAACTTAAAGCCCTCAATTCTGGTTCTGGCTTGGGCATTCACTTAAGCAAGTCACTCAGGGAAGTGGATAAGATTCCCAATTATGGTGTCAGCCTGTCTTGGTTCAAACCCTACTTCACCACCTCTTAATAACTTAAGCTAGTTACTTAATCTTCCTGATCCACAATTTTCAGAATATAATTGTCTTAACTTTGTAATGTTTGTGAACACAAGGAAGATATTCCAGGCAAAGCTCTTTATGACTCTGCCTGGCATGTAATTGGCACTGGGGGCTGGGATTAGGCATCATCCTGAGTTCTTGGTTTTCCCACCTTCCAATTGGGCGCAGTTATAATCCACACCCTGCCTAACTCACAGAGTTGGATTAATTATGAAATGACCAAAGAATCTGCCAAAGCTCTTTGTAATATGCAGTATGCTCCCATGTGAAATTTGTTACTAGTTTGGGGTGCTATAGTCCCATGTCATTTAATCTCAGATTGGCCATCAAGTGTAGATGTCATGATGTTCTTTTTACAGATGAGGAAATTGAGGCTTGGAGAGTTGACATGACGATGGTTTTCCCAAGGTCATGTCACTAGTGCGTGGTGTGTCTGAAACCATAACCTGTGCTAATAACCATAACTTCTGTACAACTTCTACAGCCCTCTCCCAAAGGGTGGGAAAAATGAAGAAGCCACTGGGTTCGGGGTGAGGGCACTCAGGAGAGATGCTCCTGATTCTGTGAGATTCACCCATCCTGACCTTGCCAAGGGAAATGGGAATCAGGAAACATGGGCTTCTGACCTGACTTTCTTACCCAGACCCTTATCCTTGACCCTACCTCAGGAATGATGTTTGGGATTAATAGAGAGAGCCAGAGACAAGCCAGATACACCCCCGCCCCAGTGCAGATTTCCAGTTGGATGCAGAGCCTTTAGAAACTGCATTGGAAAACAGTTCCAGATAAATTAATTTCTGTGATGCATAATGCATGAGGGGAAATCCATGAGGTGGTATTTTTAAACAATGGAAATGAGAGAATCTGCCTTTTGGGCACTGATCCCAATTGCATTTAGTGCAGAAAACATTTATCAACACCTACTGTGTGCCAGGTCCTTGCTGGGAAACAGAGATGAATCAGACATTGTCTGTGCCCAGGAAGAGTGAGAAACCAACGGAGGCACGGCTGAGCCTTCAGCACTGCCTTAGACCTTGAGATGGGGTACCAGGGGGACCCGTGAGTACCCCATCCTAGCAGGGGGAACAAGGGGATCTGAGGGTGAGAGGCTACTGAGGAAGGGGCTCCCTGCCTGTGGTTTCAATTGGATGGTTTTCTTCCACTTGTCCTTTTCCCCATCAATAAGATCCTTGTTTTAAACCTTCTGCCCTCCAGCACCTTTGAAACCAGGACCCACCAATAAGGATACGACTTCCCCAAAACCCACCTAGAAGCTTCCCAAGTCTTTGGGCATCTTGTCATCACGAGCATCACTTGAGTTTTCTGAGAATAGTACCACCTTCACTATGTTCCAGGGTTGCTGTAAGTGGAGGGTAGAGACAATGTATAGAAGCCTCTATCACAATATGTGATACTTATGCATTGGAGGGGGTTACTGTGATGACGGGGTTCACAACAATAATCTTGAAAACGATGATCCTTTGGAGAGGCGTGTCCTCTGTGTTTCTCCTTTAATTCAACATGGTAGCCGTCGCTGCTACTATTGTTACTCTTCCTTTGATGACCGCTGTGATGAGGACTGCAACTACCCCGACTCTACAGTTACTGCTTTTCCTACGTATCCAGTTGCTGTTGTTATTGGTTTGATGGTAGAACATTTATTCGCAATTATTTGTTGAGCGCTTACTATATAACAGGCACTGGGGATTCAGGGACAGGCAAAAACAGACATGGTTTCTGCCCTCAGGGTGACTATTTTCCTGTAGGAGAGAGAGAGATGGAAGCAAGTGAACAATATGATGAAATAATTACACATTGTAATGTTTGCTTTGGTGCCACGTGGCCACCTAACAAGCCACCTCCCAAAATAGGGACTTAAAATTACCATCGTTTTATTTGCTCACGTGTCTGTGCTTCCGGAGTTTGGGTCAGGCTCAGCTGGACAGGTCAGTTGGGTTCATTCCCTCGTATTCCACTGGTGGCTGGGCTGGGCAGGAAGATCCAAAGTTTCTCTTAGATGTCTGGACCTTGGTGATTGTCTGTATGGCATGGCCCCTCTCTACTTGACTACCTTGGGCATCCTCATGGCTTGGTGGTCGCTGGTTAAGCAGACTTCTTAGATAAGCATCCTCATGGCATGAAAACACTGACATGGTGGCTGGATTTCGAAAGGGAGGGGATCCAGGAATGGACGTGTAAGCTGCATATCTCCTAAAGCTCAGCCTTGACTTTTGCGCCATGGCCCTTTCTGCCCAGTCTATTGGCTACAGTCAGCCTACATCCAAGCAGAGGGGAAGAGACTCACTTCTGATCAGGAGGCGTGGCAAAGAGGGTGCAACCCTCTTCCATCCACCACGTCTTTGGAAATACACACATAGGAAGTTGAGAAAGGAAAAGGATGGAGAGACACAATGTCCTGGAAGCCTTCTCAGAGGAGGTGACAGTTAAGCTGTGTTGTGAGGGATGAGGAGACAATAGGAACAGCATTCCAGGAGGAGGGAAGAACATATGCAAAGCCACATGCTGCCTCGCTCTGAATGCCCAGGGCAGCCTTTTTTTCCTCACTTGGAGGTAGCAGTAACAGAGCACAAAGAGTGTGCTTTTGGACATCTGAGAAGCCTGGGTGAAATCCTGTTCTTGTTGCTTTTTAGCTGTGTGATCTGAGACAAGAGATAACATGCATAAATCCAATCACTTCAGTAGAGACTCCATAAATGGCGATTTTCCCCCATGTGTATTTTCAAGTGGGATCACTCAAAGTACCATACTTAAATTGATGACCTGTAGTCATCCAAAAGTTGGAGCCACTGGACATTGGTGGCCAGGGCGAGGTGAGATGCAGGGATGAGGATGCAGCCACAGAGGACCAAACAGAGCATCCTATTGCCAGGTGCACCAGGTCCATGATGTCACTGGGCTTTCAGCCACAAAGGACCAAACAGAGCATCCTGTTGCCAAGTGCACCAAGTTCATGATGTCACTGGGCTTTCTGCCTCTGCCCTCCCCGTACAGCTTCAGGTGGAGACTGGGGGAATGAATGGTGGGTGAGGACTCTTTCTCAGAATGGTAAGCATGTAGCATATAGAGAGATAGGGACAAGATGGTAGCTCCTTCCCTACATTGGCTTATTATCTCTTTTATAGAGAAGACAGCCCTTTGGAGCTAAGCATTGGATTCAAATCCCAATAGTACCACTTCTTCACTGCATGACTTGGGGAGAAGTGTTTAATCTCACTACGCTCTAAAGCATGGAAGACACCCCATCAACTGCAGCTGCTACTACTTCCGATAACATCATCTATGCCATTACTGTTACTACAGTGTAGATTTGTGATTGTGGTCAGCACTTGGCGAGACAGGTGTCGCCTTTGCGGTGATTCTTCTAACCTCCATCTCCTGTTCTCAATGCTCATTTTGTCAATTTAGAGCAACCCTATGTATTATAACCCAACCTTGGCATGTTGCTTCATCTCTGGAGGACGCGTTTAGGTCTATGCCTGTAGGAATTGTTTCGTACCTCGAGGTACTTTAAGATGAGGCAGCCTGGCTCCACGTGGGTGGTGTGGTTAAAAGAGTGGGCGCCCGGGAGACTGCAGATTCTGCCACTTGCTACCCCTACAGGACTTGGCAACTGTGGTGTGTTATTTATCATAAACTATAAAATTAGGGCAATTAAAGTACTTCTCGAAAAGAGTAGTGAAAATGACCTAAGTCAGTGATTGCAAAGGTCTTCAGTGAGAGCAGGCGTGTAGGATATATTCAATAACCCTCAGTTGCTTCTTTCTCTGCCGTCTCTTTGGTTGTTGTTGTGGACACAAAAGACAGATATAAACCTGCTCATGGTAGCCATGGCCTCATCTGGTCTGCTGTTAGGACTTAGGCTTGTTTTTTCCTGAAAGTCTTATGGGGCAGAGCAGTAGTTAAATGTCTGTGAGATACTTTACAGAAGCGACCTCCTGGAGCCTTCCCAGGCTCTGTGTTAGGCTGGTAGGAATGTTTCCATCTTGCAGATTAAAAAACTGAGTTTCAGAGAAGCCTCATGACTTGCCCCCAGGCCCAGGCTCCTCGTGTGACCAAGGCTGGATTCACACCCAATGCCGTTTACCTCTGCAGACCCTCTACGTGCAGCCCCTGCTGGCTCTGAGGGGTCTTCATCTTGGAGACTCGGGTTAATTCTGTGGGTTGATGGGCTCCATCTCTCAGAGGGTCTGTATTGAGAGACATTCCATCCCACCTGGCCCAAGGCCCAGGGTGGTTTTGTTTAGGAGAAGCCCCGTACCTGGAAATCCAAGGTTCCAGGATTCATCCAAGCCCCTTTCCACCCCCTACTGCTGTGCCAACCCTGAGTGGAAAGGTAATTCACCCTAATTACCCAGAATCCATACATAAGGACAAGTGCAAAGAACTCTACCTGAGGTTCAGAACTAAGTGTTGCCGCAACATCTCCAGAGGTAAATTCCCGCAGAAAGAAGAGTTAATCGCTGACAGGTCTAAATTCAAATGAAAGGCGCAGGTCTGCCTGGCATGTTTCCCAGTTTAGCTCGTGAAGGACCCCTCCTGATGGGAGGTTCCCACCTCCTGGCGTCATATCACCCTCATCAAATGATACTGTTAGTGTTTGCTTTATGTTGGTTGTGTCTTCTTGTTTTATTGTATTTTTGTCTTGTATCTTACTTAGAATCAAGTGCTCCCAGTCATTATCAATAGGAAATGCATCTCAATTTGCTATGAAAATCCTGTTCATTCCAGCAAGAGTGTCTCAGATACTATGGTATTAATCGAGGTTTGGGGTTTGCCCTTTAATCGTTTTCTGACATAGAGGTTCAGTGATGGATTTTCTGGAATACTTTAAAGGGTTGGCCCTTTGGAATGGGAGAACATGGGCTGTGTGGTCCAAGCAGCTGTGCTCTCCTCACTAACCACTTGAATCTGGCATTCTGTCTCCGTCTCAGTTTCTTTATCCGGCAGAACCCTGTTGGCTGCCGTGAGGATTGCGTGGAATAATATGCATGATCCTGGGTGCTGATGGAATCTTCCAGGGCACTCATAGAGTCGGTGCTGGCAAAGATATTTTGGGTGAACAGAAGCCCCATTTCCCAGGAAATCGAGACCCAACAGCAGTGGGAGGTTTAACCCCCCTTTCTCAGTAATTGATAGAACAATCATAAAATCAATAAGGATGTAGAAGATTAGGACAAGAGGATTACCACTGTTTTTCATGCATGTATATAGAATGCTTAATCAGCACCTTCCAACTACAAATTTTTTCGGTTGATCATATTTTAAGCCACAGGCAGTCTCAAATTTCAAAACATTGAAACCATATTATGTTTTTTGATCACAATGTACACTTAAATTTTAGTGTCCCTAAGGGACACTGTAGTTGCTTGAGGTCAGAGACCAGGACTGGCCAGTATCTAAGGTTCTCCTTCTCTCAGGACCTGAACTGGAGGGACTGTGGGCATTGAGGGCTTCCTCGGGGATGCCTCTGAGCTACTTAGAGCAGCAGTTCACATCTAGAAGTGGCAGATGAGATTTCAAATTAAATGTCGCAAAGGCTGAAACCCAAACTTTCTGAACCTGAACCCAGCTCCATCCCCATGAGGTAGACAGCCCAGGGAGGTATACACTACTGGCCAAAGAGGAGTTCAAATCCTCCCTTTTAAATATCTAGGCAAGCAACAAATATCTTCTGATTGAGGGACCTATGACAAAGACAGACTTGGAGGATGTAACTTAGGGCAGAAGAAGGCATAAGGCAGACGGGTCACTTTTTCCCAGCTTCCCACCACATCTCCCCTCCTGGATTGCAGATCATCCAGGTAAGCCGATCAGATTTCAAAAGGCTTGTAAGCACAGAGGAGGTAGTTGGGGAACAGGGACAAAATAAAACAGAGAAAAAAAGGGGAGGCGTGAAGGGGGAGGGAAGGAGAGAGATTGGCGCAGAGAGAGAGAAAGAGAGGCTGGGCTCACCCAATAATTTTTGTCTTCTTTAAAAAGACAAAAAAAAAAAAAAAAAAACAAGCGGCAGAGAATTCAATGACATCACTACTGCAGATGCTGACAGTGGAGGCTCAGTGACTCTGCCTGCTATAGGCTGCGTCCCAGTGAATGTCCCAGGTTCTGACAATCATAGAGGCACTGGTCCTTCCTCTGGAATAAGTGATTAGGCATTGCGCTGCTGCAGCATCCCTTCCCCTACTGTTCTTGCACCAGCTGTGCCTTGGAGTCACCCAGGGATGGTGTTTAAGTGCCACATCCTCTGAGCTACTGGATCTGCACTTGGGAGGCCTGGGTAGGAGGCCAGTGGGAATCTAGTTTTAACACACTCCCTGGGTGAGTCCTAAGCAGCCCGCTGACACATCACTTCCCACAAGGGGTTAAGAACCAGTGTTGAGTGCTAATCTCACTGCTTACATACTGGAGAGTGTCAGACGACAGGAGAAATTTAGGATCTAATGTAAAATACAAGATTCTTTTTATGGACCAGCTCCTGACAATGATAAGGGTGAGGCCGGCAGTTTCTGTAGCCAAGAACCCATCAAATGCCAGACATTCTCACTTGTATCACCCAATCTCAAAAGCCCCTGGATAAAGCTATCTTTTCCTTTTTCAAATGAGACAACTGAATCTCAGAGAGGTTAAATGGTCCACGGGACCCCGGTAACACAGCTTGTTCAAGGTAGCCTTGTGCACATTGAAATCGAGAAGCACTTCTGAAGGATTTAACAACCATAATTTACAGGGTACCTGATATTTGCCAGGCTGTATCTATGTGTTCGAAATTCCTTATTTCCATTTTTCTTCTCAATGACTCTATAGAGCGGGAGAGAATCCCCTCAATCTATGGAGGAGGAAAGTGGAGACCAAAAAAGCCTGAAGTGGACCCAAAATTGTCTCCTAAGACTCGGCTCTGAGTTGCTATGTTAAGTGTCTCACCTCCGTCCTTTGGGGGTAGAAGTTGCTTGCTTATGACTGCTGTAGGGGGATAACGACTAAGGGGAAGTGGGTTTTGGAGTAAGACCAACACATGTCCAAACACTTGCTAGCTGCTTTGCCCAGTTTGCAAAATGATCTTAATACTGTTTATTAAGTTGAACAGTGCCTGCCCCAAAATTCATGTCCACTAGGAACCTCACAATGTGACCTTGTTTGTATATAGAGTCTTTGCAGATATTATTAGTTAAGTTAAATGAGGTCATACTGGATTAGAGTGGACCCTAAGTCCAATGACTGGCATCCTTATAAGAGGTGGACATACACATGGGGAAGAAGTACATAGAGTTACAGAGGCAGAGACTGGGGTGATGCAGCGGCCAGCTAGGGAATGCCAAGGATTGCCAGGAGCTACCAGGATCTAGGAAGAGGCAGGGAAGAATTCTCCCTTAGAGTGTCTGGAGGGAGCATGGCTCAGCTAACACCTTAATTTTGATCCTCTGGCCTTGGGAATTGTGAGAGAATACATGTGCATTGTTTTAGCTTCCCAATTTGTTATGGCAGCCCTAGGAAATGAATGCATACAAGGTATTTATTTCTTGAATTTGTTTGCTTTATAGCACTTATTGCAACTTGCAATCCTTTTCTTTATTAGTTGACTTACTTAGGCTGCTTCATCGGCCACCCTGGAAGATCAGTCCCCTGGTGCATTCTGTTCAGCATCCCTGTTTCTCTGATGTTTTGCTTAAATTAGGTGCTCAGGAAGAAGGGCTGAGTGATTGCATGAATGAATGAATGAATGAATGAATGAATAGGGTTGTCGTGAGGATGAAGCAGGGTAATATGCTGAAATTGCATCAGTATTTGGCCAAGAATCTGAAAGCTGTTATGATTATCAGTCGAGGCAGGGATTGTGTTTTTCCTAGACCCCCTCTGTCTGCCTTGCTGAGAGCCGAGGGGAACTTAAGGAGCTACATGCGTAAGAGAACATAAGGAAAGCAAAGGTTGTTTCTGCAGCAACTGACAAGATGAGAGCCCCTCGCCTTCCCCTTCTCGATCAGCAGTTTCCCTTGGAGAAAGGAAGCCCACCCGTGAGAGAGGCAGGATCCAGGCAGTGGGGGTGGGGGGATGGGGAGGCAGTGTTTGCAGCCCCCTGACCCCCTTGCTTGCAGCCAGGCCCCCGCCTTTCCCCTCTGTGGGAAGCTTTGATCTCACCTCCCTGTCCAGCAGACACACATTAGTCGATAATTCTGGGAGACATCAAAACCCTGGCGCTAGCCCCTCCACCCCCTGCAGCCTCTAGGAGCTGTGAGCCATATTAATGGGCTCTGGACAGGCCTGTTCTCTATCCTGGGGTTTGGGGTGCTGCTGCTACCCGTTTAAGTCACTCCAGCTCTACCTCCACTCCCATCTGCTTCTGACCCAGTGATTTTAGAATTAAACCAAGTGCGCTGAGTGGAGGATCTGACCTTCACAGTGACTTGATTTACCTCTGGCTGCTGTGATTTTTCTTGCCAAATGAAGACAAACAGTGGAGGGGAAGCAACATGGGATGGGGAAGTGGAAAACTTGGCAAAAACAAAAACAAAAACTTGTGTGACCCTCAGCAAGTCACATGTGTCCTCTGAGCCTCTGTCTTGGCATCTGGAAGCAGAGACAGAAATATCAGCCCTGCCTGCCCGACAGGACTGTTTGAGACTCAGATGAGAAATTAGATATGCGCATGCTTTAGAAATCTAGAAGCATTAAAAAAAGAGAAGCAATTATTACCATTATCCTGTGACTCTGAGCTCATTTAGAAGAGAGATCTGTTACTGACCCTGTGTTCTGTGTTGCACATTAAAAAACAAAAAGACTCAATTCCTTTTGACTCTTTAAACTATGCAAATAACTCCTATTCATTATAGAAAAGATAAAAAACCCAAATAAGCAAGTAATAATAATAATAATCACAATTGCTCTGTCTCTTCATGGACCTCCTGGTTGTTTATCCTCTGAGCACTTTTGCAATATGTTACAAATTTTTTTTTAAATAAATAAACATACAAAGATGGTACATGCCATACTGTTTTGTGACTTGCTTTCTAATTAAAAATATCATATATATCTTTCCAAATTGTTTCCTGTATTTTAAGCTTCCTTTTTGTCTCTGATGGCCTCTTGGTGTTTTAGTGCCCGGCATCGTTTTGTTTGGATGTAGTTTATTTAGCCAATCCCTTGTAGTTGGACACTTAGCTTGTTTCCATTTTTCACCATGGCAAATATCACTGTGATGAATTTCCTCTTGCCCAAACCTTTGCACACTTTCATGATTGCTTCTGTAGAAGAAATTCCCAGAAGTAGAACTGCTGGGTCAAAGAGTAAAAATGCACATTTTTTAAGGCTTTTGATAGTCAGACAAAACTAAAAAAAATCACCCTCCAGAAAGATTATACCAATTTAAACTCCCACCAAGATGGCACGGGAGTGCCCTGTTTCCCGAACTCTCGCCAGTACCAAGCATTATCTCAGAGTGATTTAAAACGCCTGAAGAAAGGAGTGATAACGGTTTCTAAACAGCACTAGCTAAAACACAGGCGCTGCATATTGGCTTTCAGCTTGATAAATACTTTCTTATAAGGTCATAAATATCGTTGGTACCAAAGGTTAATGTAGTGTGCAATGCTGTAAAATTCAGCAGGCAACCTGCTAGATCATAATGATGCATTAGCACCTTTCAGTATGAAGTGCGATGACTTACAAAGTCTGTTTGTAAGTGGCCACTAACTCAACAAGTGCATAATTGTGTCGGTTGGCACCACTGTTTCTGCAAACATAATTTATGAAGTGAGCACCTTGCCTTCCTTTAGATGCCGAAAATGCAAAGGAGAAGAGAGAAAAGCCAAGGAGAAAATGATGAGTGGATCTGACTCTGCATTTAATCCGTTTTGCAAGCTAGAGACGCTTAAAAGACCGACATCATTTATGGACAGAAAAATAATGCAAATAATCCTTTTCGTATGTTAGCAGTGAACTTAACCACAAGGACTGGCAGTACTGGAATCAGAAGGGAGGCAGGCATGACCCATAAACATCTGGACCACTGAAAAGCGTGGACTTTTAGAAATTAGACTTTTCAGTGGTTTAGTTCGTGCTTCAAAGTTTTCGATTCAGATACTTTGCTTGCTCCATCTTTTAGGCGCATGGAAACAGGTGTCATGGTTCCTTACTGTTGTTCTGGGGCTGGCTGGTGTGTAGTGGAAACCTGTTACTGCGATGAATGGGTGTGAAGCGTGTGTGTATTTAAAGCGGAAGAGCAATCTGTCCTGGTGAGGACAAAACAGAATGGGTGGCCCCACTGACCACGTGCCTATTTGGTTTTGCTCCTTAGGTGATGGAGCAAATCCCAGGCATCATGGACAAATGTTCCCCATCTTAGCTTTTGCTCATGGTGATGCCTTTGCTCTTGTGGATTTTTGTAGAAGGATACGCTCCATGCAAGGGCAATGAGCTGGACGTTTGCATTTTGAGTAATGTATTCCATTCATTCTCAGTGACTATTCGCCATGTGAATTATTCTGAAACAGGCCAAGGAGGTCTTTACATTCTCCTTTACACATACACACACACACACACACACACACACACACACACACACACACGGCTATTAATTTTTTTTAAGCAACTTTTAAATCTAGTGCTGAGCACTGGTGATATAGAGGTGATAGAAACCTACTCTGTGCCCTAAAGGAACTTAATCCAGTCTGGTGGTTTAGTGGTGTAGACCAGCGTGAATGACAAATGCATTTATGGGAGCTCAAACAAGCGAGGCACAAAAGTTTCATCTCTCCAGTCTTCGTTTCTGCCCACCCGTCTCCCCCACCACCTGATACATCACAGGGAGAGGAGCGTTTCCCTTTGTGGTTTCTTCTGCACTTGACATCCCCAGGTTCACCTCTACCCTCAGTCACCAGCTTGGCTTCGGGCTGGCAGGAAACAGAGGAAATTCCAGGCCTGATGTCACTGGCATGACACAGCTATTCATTCGGAAACTTCTCCGTGGTACATTAATTATTAATGAAGCATTCATGATTCAGAACCGATGTCTCTGGGTTCTAGAAGTATGCTGAACAGGACCCACAAAGATGCTGTCACAACAGAGCTTATCTCCCAGGGGACCAAACACACACTCCAATACTTGCTGGCCTTGATGGTGATGGGGGAGAAACTGACAAGAGCGGCGCTGTGTAATCCAGGGTGGACAGGGAGGATTCTCTGGAGAGCTGACATTTAGGCTGGTGACTAAGGATGAGAAGAATCAGTTTGGCAAACAGTGGAAGGAGGGGGTCCCAGGCCTTGAGATGGGAAAGATCCTGCTGGTGTTGGAGGAGTGAAAGGCTGTAAGGACGTGAAGAAGCAAAGAAGTGCTTGAAATGAAGTTGTAAAGGTGAAGCCTTGCTAGCCAAGCCGGGGGTTCAGATCTAATTTGAAGAGCAAGGGGACTTTTGATGCAGTAAGAGCTCCATTCTCTTGGGTGGACTCCTCCAGAGTCTTTCTTTTTTTTTCCAGCTAGGCTATAGGTTACCCTAAATGCCAGAGTAAACAAGTGGTTTCCCAGACTCCCCTGTTCATGAAGGTTAATTTGGTGACACAAATATCTGCTCCCAGGCTAGGGAGGCTCTTACGATGCCCAGAGGGTGGACTTTATGATCTCAGAGCCCTTGGAATGTTTGCAGCGGCAAAGCCATGTTGTCCCATGGAATGTCTCTTCCATTTTTAATGAGGAGCCTGGAGGCACTGTATAAATAAAACGACCAAATTATTAAATTATCACTCTACAGGGCATCTTATATTAGTCCTAATTAAATGATGCTTTTCATAGTTACAAACAGCGCTCAAAAAAAAAAAAAAAAAAGGATTCCCATGTTTAATCCCAACCTAACAGAACTGGTAAGACTTAGAAATTTCTGCCACATGCACAATGCCCCTAAACTCATTGGAGGGCCCAGATGGTGAGTTTCCAGACATGGCCCTGCATCTTAAAATTCTCAGTAATCCCAGTGATGTCCCTGTTCACCCGAACTCAGACATCTTCATTCATCCAAACCCGGAATATTCATGGGACTTCTGCTTTCAGCTGTGTTGGAGAAACAGGAACTGGGTTTACATTCACACTGTAAGCCACGAGGAAAAAAAGATCAACATATAAGGAACAATGGTTTCACATATTGGACAAGAAAAAGAACGAAGAGAAGAAAAATAAATGACCTGAAGTCTACAGAGGCGAGGCCCCAGCTCACCACATGGAGAGGGCTCCCAGGCTACAGGGCAGGAAGGGGGGACCCAAATAAGGAATATTTAGGGTGCACTTGCTGGGGTCAGCTACTAGATGCTGGGGACACAGTAGCAATTGAGACAGACAAGGTCTGTATCCTGCTGAGCTTACATAATTTGGGGAAATACTAAATAAATGGGGGTAATTTCAGCTACATCAGTGGGATGCCTGAGCAGCTGGCAAGAGTCAATTGTAAGCTTTTCTTCCCAACTCTGCGTTCGGTAACATCATGGTGGTGGCTTAAAAGCATCCAGAATGAGAGTATTTTTACCACAGAAGTTAGAAGGGCTTGGGGTTTTGGAGAGGATCTTTTTTTGTTTGTGTATATGTTTTTGGTTGGGGGTGGGGGGTCTTGCATACCAACATCCTTTCCAGATAGTGTGGCCAGGGAAGGCTCTGTAAGGGAGTGTCATTTCTGTCAAAACATGAGGATAAAGAGCCAGTCGTTCGGAGGAGAACCCCAGGAGGAATGCGCCAGCAGAGGAAAACGCATGTGCAAAGGCCCTGCACCCACATCCTCTACAACTCCATCCATGCTGATATTCAGACAGAGGGCTCCCCCACTCCTATAATCATTTTTTTTTTTTAAATAGAGTTGACAATCTTTTTTCTTTAAATTTATTTTATTTTTTATTTGTTGGCTGTGTTGGGTCCTCATTGCTGCACGTGAGCTTTCTCTAGTTGTAGAGAGCAGGGGCTACTCTTCATTACAGGGTGATGGCTTCCCTTTTTGCAGAGCTTGGACTCTATGCGCTCAGGCTTCACTAGTTGTGGCATGTGGGCTCAATAGTTGTGGCTCGAGGGCTGTAGGGCGCAGGCTCAGTAGTTGTGGCGCACAGAGTTAGTTGCTCCGAGGCATGTGGGATCTTCCTGGACCAGGGATCAAACCCATGTCCCCTGCATTGGCAGGGAGATACTTAACCACTGTGCCACCAGGGAAGCCCTCCCCTATAATCTCTTAATGAGATTTGCATTCCAATTATGTATCAGCCATTTGTCCTCCACGTCAGCCTAGTAGGAAATATCTGTACATAATCATCATACCTCGACCCCTATATTTTGTTTTCAGACTGTCTCCTCCATTCTGAGTCTGTATCTTTTTCTTTTTCCATAGTGGAATTTTACTACTTATTCCCAGGAATGTTTCTTTATTTCCTTCTCTGTGAGAATGTTGTTCTGCAGTTCTAGTTTCTTTCTTTTTTAATTTGCTTTGTTTTTTTAATTTTTTAAATATTTATTTATTTATTGGCTGTGTTGGGTCTTCCTTGCTGCACACGGGCTTTCTCTATTTGCGCAGGGTTAGGGGAGGCCACTATTCATTGTGGTGCAAGGGCTTCTCATTGCAGTGGCTTCTCTTGTTGCAGAGCACAAGCTCTAGGCATGCAGGCTTCAGTAGTTGTGGCCTGTGGGCTCAGTAGTTGTGGCTCGTAGACTCTAGAGCACAGGCTCAGTAGTTGTATCGCATGGACTTAGTTGCTCCGAGGCATGTGGGATCTTCCTGGACCAGGGATCAAACCCGTGTCCCTTGCATTGGTAGGTGGATTCTTAACCACTGCACCATGAGGGAAGTCCCTCTAGTTTCTTATATAGTCTGTGACATTCTTTTATAGTTAGAGCAGATTTAAAAATGAAAGCAAGAATATTCCTTTAACATCTAGAGGTGTAGGACTGCAGCATGGGAAGGTGAAAAGACTGTTGAAGACATTTTCCAGAAGCATTTTCTTGAGCACCAGGGTGTCTTCAGAAAAGTTGCAGAGCTGACCCTGAAGGAATGACCCGAGTGGAGCGCTGGCCTGAATCACCACCAGGTCAATGTTAATTGATAATGATGCTTTTTATGGCAAAATCTGAACTGACCCGCAATTCCATTCTTAATATGCACAGCGACAGCAGAGGGTAGAAATCCATAGTTCGTGACCCTGTAAGATTTATGTCTCCAGTATTTCCAAGGTGCCATCCTTCTGTTTTGTTTTGGTTTTTGCATGATCTGCTCACTACTTTCAAATATCCTCCGATATAACCTCTCTGTCCTCTCACTAAGCAAATAAGATCTTCCAGGAGGAACAAGGCCATGCCTTCCTCCCTTCTGCCCTTCTTTTTTCCTTTCTTTTATTTTTGAATTTTCTAACATCTACAATTTTTTTTAAATTTTTATTATTTTTTTTGATCTTTGTTGGAGTGTAAGGGCTTTACACCATTGTGCCAGTTTCCGCTGTACAACAAAGCGAGTCAGCTGTATTTATACATATATTCCCCCATCCTCACCCTCTTGAGCCTCCCTCCCACCCTCCCTATCCCACCCCTCTAGGTCATCACCAGTCATTGAGTTGATCTCCCTGTGTTAGGCAGTTGCTTCCCACTAGCCATCTATTTTACATTTGGTAGTGTATAAGTGTCAACACTACTCTTTCACTTTGTCCCAGCTTCTCCTTCCCTCCCACCCCGTGTCCTCAAGTCTGTTCTCTACAGCTGCATCTTTATTCTTCCTCTGCCACTGAGTTCATCAATACCATTTTTTTAGATTCCATATATATATGTTAGCATACGGTATTTGTTTTTCTCTTTCTGACTTACCTCACTCTAGTATAGGTAGCTTAAAATTTTGCACAACAATTAAAAATGAATGTTGGACTTATAGAGCTGTGAGGCAATGCCAAACACTGGTATATGTACCCTCACGGGGGAAGGAAGACATACTTGGCAAAAGTCACAATTCAGATGAAGATCTCCAAGTGGCCCCTGCCTTAGGATTAAGATGCACAATTCATTCCAGAAGCTACTCTTGGGTGTTGCACCAACGGAGCTCTGTCATAAGCGCCAGCTGCAAGGGAATTCGTGCGGCAGGACGGAGTCAGCTAGGGCAGTCTGAATGCTTGGGTAGCCACAATCTTGATGAATTCATGAGCTGAGAAGGCTGGTTCTGGAGGCTAAGAAGTGCCAAAGTTGCTGGTAAATGGTGACATCCAACCTCAGTGGTAGCTGAGTCTGTCAGCCTGGGAGGTCTTTTCTGAAGAGTCCAGTTCTACTCTAAAGCCATCAGTGTGCGCAGGCTCTGTCCTAGGCACTGAGGATAAAGAATGGACACCCAGTTGTTATTCTTCCAGAGCTCATGGCTTAGTCAGGATGATGGACAAATTGACAGATAGTTTCAACTGAACATGATATATTCTAGGAGAATGCTAGGAGCAGCGAAACTGCCAGCAAAATAACCTCCCGAGGCATCCCAGGGACAGTTAGTCACCCACTGCTATCTTCTAGGCACTATACTAAATGTTTCCATGCATTCTGCTATCCTTACAGCTATCCTGTACCTTATATTCTCTTATGTGAAAGTCCATTTTACTAATTAGCAACCTGAGCACAGAGAGGTTAGCCAACACACTCATAGCTGCACAGCATGTAGTAGAAAAAAAGACCTGTACTAAGATAATCAAATTCTTGAGATCAGCCTCTTCGTCATTAGCTATTCTAACATGTAGCTATAGTAACACAGATTTAGCCTTTTAGATCTCAGTTTCCTCATCAGAAATATGGGTATATTCACAGTATTGCAACTTTAAAGGTGAGCAGCTGACTTTGAATGTCAGTGAGTTCAGCGGAGTGACTCAGGCACCTTCAGCCCCCACCCGTTTGAAAACAAACACCCAGAACCTGTAACTTAACAACCCCCAATGTGAACTACTTTTTTCTGGCTGCCAAGTTCCTGGGGGGTTTCATTTTCTTACGCAAAGCCAAATGCATGACATCCAACCTGTAATTCTGGCCACATTATCACCGTGTTCTAACCAGGCATGCTTATTAGCTCAGACAATTAAGAAAATACAAGTCGAAGATACTTGGTTATTAAGGAGAAAGGAATAACATAAATCTAAGAGGCTGCAACGATTAGCACTTGCAGTAATAAAAATCAAGGAGAACACTAAGGAAGTGGAGATTATGTTTATTATTTAGCATTTACATAGCATTTTGCATTGATTAAATGCCTGATAATTGTGTTTGTCTATTTCTTTTGGTTATAACTCTGATAAAGGACGTTTGCTATTCTCGTGGGCAGTGTAAGGGGCTTTAAGGAAGAGCTCATTAAATTAGAGTTCAAGTAATCTTCCTATCCTCCTGCTCAACTCAGATTTAAGTCCAGAAAGAAAACACCCAGAAATCCTGCTGAAATGTAAAGTATTTCATCCCTCTTCTTTGTTAAAGCCCTCTAGTGGCTCCCCATTTCTCTCAGAGTAAAAGCCCAAATCCCATAAATGCAACTTGATTGGATCCTGCAAAAGAAGAAAAGCATAAGTGGAAATTTAAATAAAATCTGTAGCTGATAATAAAATACCAAAGTTAACTTCTTAGTTTGCAGAAAAGCACATGGTTAGGTAAGATGCTGACTTTAGGGGAAGCTGGGTGAAGGGTATGTGAGAACTCTCGGTACTATCCTTGCAACACCACTGAATATAAATTTTTGCAAAAGTTTAAAAAGGATTCTTTTAAGCCATGTTCCTAGAGCAGCCTATGAGGTCTCACGTGACCTGTTCCTAGGCTCTCATTACAGTAAGTCCCCTACATAAGAACAAGTTCCATTGTGAGAGCTGATTCATTAAGTCCAATTTCGTAAGTCCAACAAAGTTAGCCTAGGTACCCAACTAACACAATCGGCTATATAGTACTGTACTATAATAGGTTTATAATACTTTTGACACAAATAATACATAAAAAACAAACACAAAAAATAAAACATTTAAAATCTTACAGTACAGTACCTTGAAAAATATAGTAGTGCAGTACAACAGCTGGTGCTTCCTAGCAGTACCAACTACAGCACCACTGCTTTTACCCTTGCTTCCTGACGTCGTGGGCTTGAAATAAAGACACTGCACTACTGTACTCTACAGTACTGTACAGTAAAGTACACAAAAGCACAACCACTTGTAGAGGATGCATGCCCCTGACAATGTACGCCAGGCACGTGAACTGACTTACATGACTGGATATGTGAAAGCACATTTGCATCTTTGAAAGTTCACAACTTGAAGGTTCCTATGTAGGGGACTTACTGTCTGTCTCTGACATCATATCCTGCTCTCTGCCCCTTGATCACCCTGCGCCAGCCTCACTCAGTCTCATGCTCCTACCTAGGACCTTTGCACTGGCTGTCCCTGTATCTGGACCGGTCTTGCCTGAGCTACCCCCATTGGCTCATTCCTCTGTGTCAAATTTTGTCTCAAACGTCACCTTCTCAAAAACCACTTATCAACAATTCCAAACCCTCCCCAGCACCCCCATCCTCATGTTCAGAGTTCTATCTTTTTTTTTTTTTTTGGAGTATAATTGATTTACAATGTTCTGTTAGTTTCAGGTGTACAGAAAATTGAATCAGTTATACATGTACATATATCCACTCTTTTTTATTTATTTTTATTTAGTTTTTTTCCACTCTTTTCCCAGATAGGTCATTACAGAGTATTGAGTAGAGTGCCCCATGCTATACAATAGGTCCTTATTCGTTATCTATTTTATATGTGGTAGTGTATGTATGCCAGTTAAAAAAATGATACAAATGGACTTATTTACAACACAGAACTAGAGTCACAGATGTAGAAAACAAACTCATGGTTACCAGGGGGAAAGCAGGTGTGGGTGTGGGGGAGGGATAAATGGGGAGATTGGGATCCCTCTCAGATGTATTATTTTTTTGTTTTCCTAAATATCATTTATTCATTTATACAGTATATAAAAAGAAATGCACTTTTAAAAGCTCTGTGAAGTAACGTTGCCCATATATTTCTGGTTAGAAAGTACTTTAATTCCTCGGAAGTCAGTGTTCTGTCTTGTGGTGCTTATACATCTAACCTTTTCTGCCATGCTCTTACTTATTATTCCATCGCTTGTCACTTTCCTCCCCACTGCAAGTGGAGCTTCTAGGGAGGAGAGCTTTTCATCTACTTTCCCCGCTATGCAGTTTCGGCACCTGGAATTGTATCTAGCACAGACTGAGCACTTTAAGGAGCCTGTGTGGGACCCGTTGGGGAGGGGGAAATTTCCCCCTCTGCTTCTAGGTTCTTTTGACTGGTCTAATAATTAAACGGACAGAAGACAGATTAACAGGGAGGGGAAAAAAAACAACTTTAATTTTGTATGGATGGACTTCTCATAGATATAGGACCTACGAAGTGAGCTTTTATATGTTTTAGACAAAGAAGCAATAAATTAGTGAGGAATTGACAAGACAAAGAAACTTGGGCTTGGGTACAAATTAGTGGAGAATCCAAGCAGAGTTTGTTTGCACAGACTTCTCGGCCCTGAGTTCCCTCTACCTGGCAATAAGGACGTCTGTCTACCTGCTGGTGCATGGGACAGTGCCTTTCACGTGAGAGATTTAGTTCCTGCTTTCACAAGAGGGTCATAGTGTTCTTCTTGCGCTGGCTGTTTCTCAAGCAGCTTTAATTCAAAATAATCAGTCTGGCAATGTGGCCTATCTTGGGGTGGCATGAACCCCAACAGGCCTAAATATTAAATTCTAAACTAAAAGAAGAAAGTAGCACCTACTGATTGCTTTGATAACTAGGACATTGTGCTAAGCACTTAAATATGTCATTTTGTGGAATCTTCGTGATGTCCTAAAATGTAAGTATCATTAACCACCATTTATGAGGCTTTGAGAAGACTCATGCTTTGCCCAAATTCATACAGCTCTTCAGCAAAATCTCAAAGCTGAAGGGAGAGAGTAGCATTGACATATATACACTAAAGTGTAAAATAGATGGCTAGTGGGAAGCTGCTACATAGCACAGGGAGATCAGCTTGATGATGGGTGATGACTTAGAGGGCTGGGATAGGGAGGGTGGGAGGGAGTTGAAGGAGGGAGGGGATGTGGGGATATATGTATAAATACAGCTGATTCACTTTGTTGTACAGCAAAAACTGGCACAACAGTGTAAAGCAATTACATTCCAATAAAGACCTTTAAAAAAAAGCTGAAGGATTTGAGAATCAAAGGATTCAAACCTGGATCTCCTGATACTGTATCCAGTTCTGTTTCCCTTATACTGTCTGCCAAAACGATATACTTTCCTTCCCTTTATTAAAACCATGGTGTTTGAAGATTAGAAATAGTGCAACTCATGGAGTTAGATGTTCACAGAATTCAAATCTCTTGGCTGGGTGGCAGTTCCATCCAAGATAAATATATTTTTCTCAAAGGTCAAAGATAACTTTGGAATATTGTGTGTTTTTCGTAAATAATCTAGTGTGGAAATTTTACCTTCAGTTTTCCCTTTATGTGCCTATTTTGGTTTTCAGCCTCAACAATCTCTTATGGATGAAGAGTTTTATTCTCAAGAAGGCTTCATGACATCAAGGGGAGGGCACTGGCTTAGAAGCATAAGGCCTTAGTTGTAGGGCCCATTTTCCTGTTTACTAGTGGGGTGACTGCCTCTTAAGCTTTAGTTTCCTCATCTATAAAATAGGCATAATTTTAGCATTGATTTCATAGGCGTGCCATGAGGATAAGTGAGATCATCAATGGACATATATGGCCATTATAATCTTAGCATTTGCTATTATTGTTTGGATTTCTTTTTTAAATGAAGAAATTGAAGTCGACATTAAGGGTTTTTCACCCTAGGAATAAAAAAGAAAACTTAGTTGAGTTTACTAAATTAGTTTAATAGCCATCAACTATTTCTGTATTTGAAGGGATTTCTCCCAAATGCTCCTGTTAACAACCCAATAGCAGGGCAAGAATAAAGATGCAGATGTAGAGAATGGACTTGAGGACACAGGGGTGCGGGGCGGCGAAGGGGAAGCTGGGACGAAATGAGAGAGTAGCACTGACATATGCACACTACCAAATGTAAAATAGATAGCTAGTGGGAAGCTGCTGCATAACACAGGGAGATCAACTCAATGATGGGTGGTGACTTAGAGGAGTGGGATAGGGAGGGTGGGAGGAAGACTCAAGAGGGAGGGTTTACGGGGACATATGTATAAATACAGCTGATTCACTTTGTTGTCCAACAGAAACTGGCACAGCAGTGTAAAGCAATAATACTCCAATAAAAAAAGAAAACCCACCAGCTCATCAAACACCTATTATATATTGAACAATTATTAGAAGCCAGGCTTGATGCTACATGCTAATAATAATTATCTTACTCTATTGTTCACTATGAGTCTGCAACACAATCATTAAAAACCCATTTTTCAGATGAGAGGATTGAGGTTTCATGGAGAACTAATTTGCTCCTTGGCACACAGCCGTCCTGGGCCAGGTCTGGAACCCAGGTAATTGTGATCTTAGACTCCAGCCCTTCATCAGTACTCGGCACTGCCTGGTTGCCATGGAGAGTTTTAAGGCCACTGGCAAAATGACCAGAATACAACTCTTCCACAGACTGGCTTTTCTAAATCTTTGTTAGCACTTTCTTGAACTGTTGGCCAGAAAACGCTTCTATTAGAATTGCCTGGGATGCTTGTCACCAACACATATTACTGGCTCCCACCCGTGATATGCTGGTAAATGTTTCACAGCCAGCCTGGGGCACTGCAGGGATGAGCGGGGTTCAGGAGACTGATTGAAGTGTTTGCCAAATTCCATGGTGTAAATACTCCCACCACGGCTGATTTCAAGCTACCAGCGCCTTCTCACTGAATACAGAGCTGGCTAAAGGTGTGTGGTAGCGCAAATCATTATATAGTATTTCAGCTATTAAAAAAACAGGAAAAACCTCAAGAGGGACTTCCCTGGTGGCACAGTGGTTAAGAATCCACCTGCCAGTGGCTGGGGACATGGGTTCGATTCCTGGTCCCGGAAGATCCCACATGCCTCGGAGCAACTAAGTCCATGCACCACAACCACTGAGCCTGAGCTCTAGAGCCCAGGAGCCACAACTACTGAGCCCATGTGCTGCAACTACTGAAGCCGGCACACCTAGAGTCTGTGCTCTGCAACAAGAGAAGCCACCGCAATGAGAAGCCCGCCCACCGCAGCAAAGAGTAGCCCCCACTCGCCACAACTAGAGAAAGCCCTCGCAGCAATGAAGACGCAACGCAGCCAATAATAAATAAACATAAACAGATAAAAAAAAAAGAAAGAAGAAACCTCAAGAGCATATATATAATAGTAAAGTGTAGTAAAAGAACTAGGAAGCGATACGTTTTGAATACTTATTAGCTTTTTATATATTTTATTTAATGGTGGGTTTATATCACTTGATTTTTATTAAAGTCTGTGTTTAACAACAGGCTCACAATAGCCCCGGCAAGTAAACAATTGGCTCTCACAAATCCATAGGGATAGGCGGCAGCACCCTTGGCTTCACCCCAGGTTAACAAAATCAGCAGTAGAATGGAGAGAACCCTGGAATCTGCATTTCTAAGGAGTTGCCCAGGTGATGCTGGTACAGGCTCAAATTCCAGAGGCCTCTTTCAGAGCATATTTGAAGTAAGTGTATGAAAATAACCTATAATAGGATGAGCCTCTGAGAAATGTAGATGGGACTGACATTCCTAGCAGATGCTCATGGGCAGTTAGGCTGAATGAACGCCACTGTTATTCATCTTAAAAGGTTTTTCTAAAAATTGCATTAAAAAATCCCAGTGTTTTTATTTTATCTTACCCTTCAGTGAAGAATGGATGCTCTATGTGAAAGCGTAGGCAGTAAATCCTATTCCCCCCTGCAGTCAGCAGAGGAGGAAGGTTCAGAGGCCTTTCCTGAAAGGTTTAGGCAAAGATAGCAAAATGTTGGGAAAGCTGCAGGGCAGGGCTGAATGGAAAAGGAGGCTTGTAATCTCAAATTCAATATAAAAGATCAAAAGCAGCAAATAATGAGTCAGGGGTGAGCCTTCCCATCAGAATGTTCCATCTGCCTTGGAATTCAACCTTGTGATTGTATTATGATGTATACATTATACATATCTCTCTCTCTCTCTCTCTCTATATATATATATGTATATATATATGTACACACTCATAGAAGAAACTAGACATATCTGAGATCCATAAGAAATTCTTGCTTGACTTCAGTAGAGAAACCATTTGAAACATTACCTGCCTCCACCCCACCCCACCCCACCTCCACCCCCACTTGCCTTAAAAACACACATCCTCTCTCAGGACTTCCCTGGTGGTCCAGTGGTTAAGACTCTGCACTTCCAAGGGAGGGAGTGTGGGTTTGATCCCTGATCAGGGAACAAAGATCCCACATGCTGTGTGGCGCAGCCAAAAAACAAAACAAACACATCTTTGTTTTAGGTAGAGGGTGAATTCAGGGAGTGCCCCCCAAAATCAAGGGCAGTCCAATAGCTGTGTGCGAATCCTGATACACAGAAGGTCTGATCCACGACTTGGGATGTGTCCTCTAAACGGTGGTTCTGCTTTCCGAAGGTGGTTCAGGAGGGTAACTGAAGAATTGATTTCCATGACTAATGTTTACTGAGTGCTCACAAAACGACTTAAGTTGTTGGTAAGCATGTTGCATGCATTATGGTTTTAATCCTCCCCTATCTTTTTGGTTTTACCCAGTCACACTGAAGGTAGTCCATTGAACTTCTTTGGATGAATGAATTCATGGGAGGTAAGGTGTAGAGGGGCAAAGTTACATGGCCGAGGCCGGATAGCTGGGAATTGGAGCTCCAGTCCCATTTGGTTTCTTAGTCCAGGCACAAAAATTCACACTGTTGCCTCCCTAGGGTAAAAACAGTGGCTGTTAAGATGTTAGAATACATCAGAGTTACCCATGAGGATTATTTAAAATAATTCATCTTGGGTCCAGAATTATGAATGATTCTTTGTGGGGTGGGGCCCGGAAATCTGCATTTTCAACAAGCTTCTCCAGGTCACTTTGATGTGGTCTGAAGGCTGTGCCTGGAGATAGACTGATGAAATCCATGCAATACTCTCTACCTCTCCAACCATTGGCAAACCTGTCCACATTTCAGACCACGAAACCTGCATTTTGCTAAAGGTGATCATGAACAACTCCCACCCCCAAGGTTAGGTCCCTCACCCCAGCCACCCCACCCACCCTTCCTGAGTCTCAGAGTCTTGAATTTGAAACTTGATAGGTACCAAGAAGCCCACCAAATTCGGTGCCTTCCTTTATTCAGGTGAAGTAAATTTCATCCCAGAAACATGACATAGTGAGAAATTGACAAAAGTTGGGCTTGAATCCAAGTAACTCCAATGACTTAAAGTCTTCTAGATGCCACATTGGTCTCCATATTTTCGTCTGTGTTGTGGCAAAATCATGCTTTTTCCATAGTGTAACCCAGAACAATGGAAATCGTTGATCACACATGTACGACACCTTGAAATAGTCAAAGCACTTTCTGGGGCATTTGTTTCTCCCTGACCCAAGAGAGGGCTGGTATTGTCATTCCTCTTACACAGATGAAGACATGGAGACTCTGAGAAGGTGAGTGACTTGCCCCAGGTCACATAGCATAGCATCTACCACCCAAATCTTATCTCTTTGAGCCTTGCCATCTTCTCCTGAGAGCCATGAAGGACATGATTAGAGGAGAGCTGACCCCAGGACCAGTGGATCTTTCTCTTTCTTCCTATTGCTTATCAGTGCTTCCATATGCAACAGAGCCTGAATGGTCCTCAACATCAAACTATTTTCTATATAGACCTTTAAGAAAAAGTTGGCTGTCCATCCAGGTAAAGAGCAAACTAGACGGGAGATGCAAGCATTTCTACTTTCAGAGTATACTTCGTAGTAGTTCTGTTTCCTAGCATATATTTAGACCTCTCCCCATCTACCAGTGCAGGAGAAATTAGCCTACTGATGAATAGCATTTGGAACTCAGAAGTAACCTGAATGGTGCCCATTTACAGAAATCACGTTCTTTATGAGACAAGATTCTTTGACTGTCAAATGTCTGTGAATAGACAGGTGAATTTTCACAAAGAATGATATCTACACGTCTCACTGTATACTGGGAAAACCCCTGTTCAGCCCTAGAACAAAATCCTTGGACTGCTTATCTCTTTGTTTCAAGCATTTATATAAAGACAAAAGTAATTAGTAAGGAAAATCCAGGGATTTTTAGCTGAGATTGGTTCCATCACCAATTTTCTGCAGCCAAATTGTGCTTTCAGCAGTTTTCTTAGGTCTGGAAAATGAGCACCATGTATAGATCTGCCATTTGGTTAAATTAAATCTTGCACGACATAATACATCAGGAGGAAAAAAAAAATCTTTGAGGATTTGAGGGTTCATTATGAAATATCAACATTTTTCTTTTTAAATTGATGTTTAAGTTGGCCTGATTTCTGAGTAAGACAGAGGATTAAAGACAACCAGGGGTCTCAGGTGGGAAGAGGGGAAAGCTGTAGCAGAGTCTCTCCTAGAGAGGGAGGTTGGGGATGCTGCTGTCTCTTTAAGGCTGGATGCTTGCTGGGCTGGAGAAGTCTCATCTTAATGATGCCATCAAAGCAGGAGAAGGTGGCACGGTTCCTGGGAGAACCTGACATGTTCCTTAAATTTGTTGGGTCCAGGGATATTATTAACAGACACCCGTGCCTGCTTCTTATCTGGGGATTTATAAAGGTGGAGGTTTGCTAGCGTAGTCAGGAGCAGCGGGATGGGAAAGAACCGTCATGGAGAACGCAGCAGGGCGCCCACCCTCTGTTCCCCATGATTCCCCTGACTCTTGGAAGAGCCTGAAGTTCACAGGACAGGAGTTCTGAGGCTGTCCAGGAAGCCTAGTGCTGAAGGAAGCAACCCCCGTTTACAAGGAGAGTTGGGAGCACTGAGTACTGACCTTGAAGACAGAAGACACTGGGCAACAGCGGAGGATGATGGGGGTGGCTGATCGCTGCCCCAAGTAACGCAAGCACACTGACACCTCACGACACCCACCAAAGCCACCAGGGGCACATGAGCTCCAGCAGAACAAGAGAGAGCAGAGCAGGGCACCTGTTTTTCACCTCCAGGAAGCATCTTGTTTCATTGAATGCTCTCTGCCTCCTCCACCCCTTCTCCCAACCTCCCACCCGAAAGGACAAGACCTAATAGGGGAAGAAGAGGGTCCCGGAGGTTGACCTCCTCACACGGCCTGCCAAGTGCTGGAATGGAGGGGCAGGGAGGCAGGAAACACCCCCTGACACTGCAGGTCCATCAGGACAGGTCTGCAGCACTAGGAAGAGAGTTTGAATCTCATTGATTTTGGAACCTTGAAAATGGACTGGGCTGAGTTTTTAATCACCAGGTGGCCAGAAAGCTGTTGCATGGTCTTCAGATGTCATTAAGGGATCTGACCCAGGAAATTGCTCTCAATCATCCTGCCACTCTGCCTGCCATGTCCTTACTGAGCATCCCTAAGGAGCCCTTAGCTCTCTGAATCTCAGTTCCTTGATGGTAAGATGGGGACAAACTGTAGAATCTTCCTCTCTGAGTCATCAGGCGATACAGTGAGCTTAAGAGAGTGCTAATCATTCAACCAGTCTTTATGAAAGCTGTATTTAGGCTACCAGGTGTCAGGCACTCTTCCAGGTGTTGATCACCATCATAATTACAGGCCTGGAAAAGCACTTCCGGGTATTGACTCATTCAGGGTTAGGTGCTAATAATATTCCTATTTTTTAGATGAAGGAAATGAAGCCCAGGGAAGTTAAGTAACTTGCTCAAGGACACACAGCTAGGCAGTGGGAATTCCAACTCAGATAGTTTGGTTTCAGAGCCTATAAATATTGATTTTTATTATTGGTAGTAGTAATTTTCAACTCCTTATTCCTGGAACTAAAATCAGAAACTTTGATCATGGAGAAATAGAAAAAAAGCTGTTTTCATAGTCATATTATTCTGCTCTCTAAGAAGCAACACCAATCCCTGGTGCTACCTGCTATATCCCCAGGGACTTACATAGAATAGATGCTCAGTAAATACATTTTGAGCGATTGGATCAGAGAACATCTAGTTTCAAGCCCCTTGAAACCCCTGACCCTCTTTAGGACAAAACACCTTTCCTTATTCCTAGGTGTTTGCAGGCTCTGCTTCAAAAACACTGCTGTGGAATGAATTGGGTCCTTTCCCCCAGCTCCCACAAATTCATATGTTTGAACCCTAACTGCTTTGGGAAGTAATTGGGGTTAGATGAGATTATGAGGGTGGGATCCTCATGATTGGATAAGTATCCTTAGAAGAGGAATTGAGAGAAGTCATCCCCCACCCTCCCCCGCCCAGAAGCATGATAAATAAATGTCTGTGGGTTCAGCCACCCAGTCTGTGATATTTTGTTATAGGAGCCAGTGCTGACTAACACAGACACCTTGGCGGCTCACCTCCTTTACAAATGTGTTCAATGCTGGGCCCTCGTGCGCTCATCCTATTCTTTCAAAGAATAAAAAAAATAGCCAAA
This sequence comes from Hippopotamus amphibius kiboko, assembly GCF_030028045.1. NCBI lineage: Eukaryota > Metazoa > Chordata > Mammalia > Artiodactyla > Hippopotamidae > Hippopotamus > Hippopotamus amphibius. The sequence goes on from NC_080194.1 coordinate 127,289,517, forward strand.
GAATTTGGAGTCATCCCATCTCTGTCCTCCAGCCCTTCTTTCCGAGGAATTTCATCATTCCGGCAGAGCACTGAATGTATTCGTGTTGAGAGAAATGCGATGTATTTTCTTAAACCTATGTCACCTGGCTGTGGAATCAGCCCGGCCATGTTAGGAAGGAGGCATTAACTCCATCCAAAGCTGTGTGATTAACTTATTTGTTTGCCCATGGAGCTAAAATGAAAAAGCAGGAAGCTGAGCGAATCTGCACAAGCCCCGTTTTGCAGTGGGATTGCGAGAGAACCCGAGATGTGGGTTTTAATTCACATTCCCCGGGCTTACCGTGATTATGATTTTTAACGGAAAATCGCTTTGCACCATCTTGCTTCATTTTAAATGGAGAATGTGCAATATTGTCTAACGCAAGGGTAGGAAGCTGATTTCGTATGCATGATTTTCCCCCCTCCCCTCTCCTTTCTTTGGTCCTTTGTACACATTCAATATAGTTACATTTTTGCTTAGAACATATATATTTTCCCCCTGAACTTTTCTCGATTGCTTTTTTATCAAGTTTACAAATCAAATCAAATAGGTATATTGCAGAGCTCCGTGATAGTATTTTCGGAGCTTATACTACAATGTATTGAATTATGCCAGTCCATGCTCTGCCCCTGCTCTTCTCTGCAGATTCAGAGAGAGGGGCCGTGGATCCTGTCAATTCACTGGGCGCCCGGCAGTCCTGGCTAAATCAAGACTGCTATTCAGGCTGCAAGAAGAGACAGGGCAAGTGTTCGTTACACAAATCAATTTGGTCCCAAGTACATCGCAGTGGGTACTCAACCATCGCTCACATAATATTGTCAACTTAATCAAATAATGCCTCGAAGACACTCAGAAGCTTTTCTCTCTGAGAAATAACTTGATTGGTGGAGGAGGGGGAAGCAGTTGGCTATTCAAAAGTACACTTTTTATTTACCACTGTTAAAAGCTTTGTGTGTGGAGGGGAGGATGCCTGTAGCAGAGAGAAGAAGCTGAATATTCAGTAGGCTGACTGGGAGGTGGGGTCGGGGCTGGTCCTATACTGCCTTAGTGTTGTGTCTTGGGTATTGGATTTTGGTACCCTCCTGGTGGAATGGAGGATGCTCATGGAGAAAGAAGCTGGATCCAGAGAGGCTTCCTGGAATGATGCAATAAAGATTTGCTAAGTACCTACTATATGATGCGGTAAAGGGCTTCAAGAATGCATTTGATATAGTGTTTGTCTTTGGGATGTTCATATTCTAGTATGGCAGAGAGGTAAGTAAGCTGATTTAAAAAGAAAAACGGTATAGTTAATAAAGTCTCAACAGAGGGGAATACAAGGGGTATAGGAGCTCAGAGGAAGCATCTGAAGCAGCCTGGTTTTGTTTGCTTTGGGGTTGGTTGGTTGGCTGCGATAAGGCTGTATTCACAGAGCTCATCCCTCTGGTTCTAGCCCAGACCTAGAGCCCAGGCAGTTAGAACTTCATTGAATATTTATTCCTCTGTGTGAGTGCTTTGCTGTTACTTTCTAGGACTGGGCTGTCCTTGTCCTTTCCAAAGCATCTTCAGCTTGACCTTGAAAGACCATGGGGGTGGGATGGGGTGAAAGAGTCCAGCATATAGAATTAAATATCCTGGGTTTAATTCTGGCTCTGCCATCTCCTAGCTGTGTGACTTGGACAGGTCACTTAACCTCTCTGAGCCTCATGGCCTTATGGTGATTCAGTGGGATACGGTATGAAAAACATCTAGAAAGATACTCAGTTCACAGTAGGATCTCAGCATGGTTCTGTTTTTGATGCTCTAGCTCAGACCCTTAGCCAGGTCCACACTCCGCTTATAAGTGACCCATGGGCGGTGGTCTCAGCATCCAATGTCTCAATTCAGGATAGAGGGGAGGTGAATGCCCTTCCACAGCAGTGGTCCTTACCCAGGGTCCATGGAGGTCAATTATATCCTTCAGGGAGTTTGTGAGCTTCTGAAATTGTATGCAAAGTTCAGGTGTTTGTGTATTTTCCCCCCAGGGGGTGGGTCCATAGCTTCCATAAAACCCTTAGTGTATCCCAAAACACAGAAATAGGTTAAGAAACATTTATCTACAGGGTGAAGAGATATATCCCCAGTAACACTAATGATGATAGAAACAAACGTTGCAGCTGCCATTGGTAGGTCCAATTGCATGAGGAAGCATACCCCTGTATACGTGGTGCCTACTATCTTTAATTCTTGCAATACCACTTGAGGAAGCTATTATTACTCCAAATTTATTTCATGTTTTAAATATATTCTTATTTAAAACTTAGCCATGGAGAGTTGACTCTCAAATTATCACATTCCTCCTATTGAAGCATCCCATCACCAGTGCCCTAAAGAAGACATTTTCTTTCTCTCTCTTTCCCTACTTTCTTCCCTTTTAAACCCATATCCACTCTCATCCCCTCAAGACACCATCACCCTAAAGCAGTAGAACTTTTTGCAATGATGGAAACATTCTGTAGAGATGCTTTTTAAGGAGGGGATGCATTTGTTAGGGATGCTGACCTAACAAAGTACCACAAACTCAGTGATTTAAACAACAACAATGTGTTTATCTAGCAGTTTGGGGTTAGAAGTCTGGCATGAGTCTCACCAAGCTAAAAGCAAGGTGTCTTCAGGAGCACATTTTTTCCTGTAGGTGCTGGATAGGATCCCTTTCCTTTCCTTTCCTGACTCCTGGAGGTCACCCTCATTCTTTGGCTCATGACCTGCTTCCTCCAACTTCAAAGCCAGAGATGGCGAGTGGAGTCCTTTTCACTGGCTGTTCTGCTTCCTGCTTCCACGTGTAAGAGCCTTGTAGGTACACTGGGCCCATTAGATAACCCAGCGTCATTTCCCTGTTTTAAGGTCAGCTGATTAGCAACCTTAATTCCACATGCAGCCTTCCTTTCCCCTTTGTCGTATAAATAACATAGTCACAGGTTCCAGGGATTAGGACATTAACACTTTGACGGGGCTCTTATTCTGCCAACCATGGGTATCTCTTGAGCCCTTGAATTGGCTGCTATGACTGAGGAACTGAATCTTTATTTTGACTCAACTGTAATTTAATGTAAACACTGATACTTGATTTAGTGATGAGTGCATTTAGGTATGTTTTGAGAGTCTTGGACAGTTAACCATCAACCTTTCAAAGCCTAAATACAGCTCAAGTATTTCCAATGAAAAGTTAGTGTCCGTATTGAGATGATGAGCTATACGTACAAATTAGAAGATTGAATAAAGAAAAAAAAAAGAATGTAAAATATCACTTACATTGTTTATGTATTGAAGTAATATTTTTATTCATGGGGTTAAAACAAGTATATTCTTAAAATTAACGTCACGTTTGTTTTCACTCTCTTAACATGTAGCTTCCGGAAATTTTTAAATTACATATGTTTTATTTTATTGGACAGGGCTGCTCTAAAGTGCTTGATTACTGTCCTTGAACTAGTGCTGTGTTGTGAGTATGTGCATTTTAATTTTCATCACATAGGGGAGGAAAAATAATTTTACCTTTACTCTTCTCTGAGACCCCCCCTGTAATAAAAGATTAGCAGGAGAAAAACAAACAGAAGTTTAGTAATAATAATAACATGTATACCTCCTGCGCACATAGGAGAGACCCAGGGAAACTGATCAAGTCCCCAAAATGTTCCAAGCCAACACCTTAAATATTATTTCCAGCTAAAGACAAAAGGAGGTGGAGATGTTGGGATGGAAGCCAGTTTGGGGAGATTATCAAGAAAAATCCAGTAAACAAGGGTATGGTTGTGATGCAGCCTTAAATTGTCACCTTCCCATTGATAAGAGTTTCTAGACATTTGGTCATTCCTCCCTTCCCAGTACCTAGAGGGAGATACCCTTACAAACGGAGATTTCCCTTATAAATGTAAATATCTCTTACAGAAGGGTAACTTCAGCTCTGTATTCAGAGCTTCTCCTGTGTCTGCTGTTTTGCAAAAATAATCATCCCTAAACAATCCTTATGCCAAAGAGGCATGTTTTAGTGTGGCATCCTTTGCTCCCCTTTATCAAATATACTTTGGTACAGTTCTTGTTTATTTATCATCATGAACCTCCCCCCCACGCCCCCATACACACACTTCACACTGTGCTTCCAAATCTCTCCTTTCTCTCTGAATTCAAATTTCTGCTGACAACTTCATCACATTCTACTCATCCATCCTTGTGATGGTTGCCTACAATACCTCCAATGACCTGGGACAGAGGCAACTCTGTGATGGAAATCTTTTATCTCTTCTTAAAGCCAAGGAGACTGTGGCTCAGAAGGATTTAAGGAGCTGGACTTGTAAATGATGGAACAGGTTTTGAACTCAGATATCCAGCTGCAAAAGCCCTTTGCCTGTGCTTCTACTCCCAAATACCCGATCATCCCCAAAAGAGGGTACACAGGTGAACTCCGCAGAAGGTACCTGGGCTAGGAGAGAGGAAACCGTGGGGTGGCGCCAGAATCTGAAAGGCACAGACTTCTTTCTGCACAACCATGTGTATTCTCTCCAACAGTCATCCCTGGATTGGTCGATATCAAAATCCAATTTCACCAGGATTAGCCTTGGGTTGCTCAGAGCTATTCATTGAATTAGGAACGATTATAGCAGAGGGAGCCCTGCGGTTCTTTATTAAGGTTTTTGCGGAAGCACTAAGTGATCTTCAGGAGATTAAAGTGCTGGCGGTGTTTTCTTAACATTTATAACCTGCGCCGATATCTGGGGAGTTTGTTTATTAGGAAAAATTCTGCGGCACACATCCTGCCTCCTAATAGGGCCTTAGAACTGGGCCTTTGAAGCTGGCTTTGCTGTTCTAATGAGCTTATTTGGGAACCTCTGCCAAGAGCTACCTGGAAACCCACCTCTTGAGGTTAATGGACTTTGCATCCGTGTAGGGTCCTGCAACCCTTCCTGCGTGACGAGGAGGCTGCATCTCAGAGTCATCGGCATCTGTGGGCCTGAGAAATAAAGAACGAAAGCTGGTGGTTATTCATCCCGTTCATAATAAGGCTGATAACGATCTCCTGTTTATTCATGGGACTTTGACTTCCTGACCCCACTCTAAAGGATCCAGGACAGATATACATTTATCATTTTATGCGCATGCAAACGAAGATCCAGAGACGTGAAGCTAGCATTCATGCAGCTCACTCATGGCAAACCCAGGCCTATTCATGTATGCTACAGATATTTACTGAGAAGTTACCACGTGTGCTAGGTCAGTGGTTTCAATTCGTGTAATTTTGCTCCCCCTGGGACATGTGAAACCCAGAAGATATTTTCAGCTGTCCCAACTCAAGCCGGTGGAGGCCAGGGATACTACTGAACATCTCATGGTGCGCAGGGCAATCCCCGCATCAAAGAATTAACCGGCCCCAAATGTCAGCGTTTCTGTTGTTGAGAAACTCTGCTCTAGGAGGTGAGGGATTAAATAGTGAATAGAATTCTGCCTTCTTTACTCTCATGGACTGTACATTCTGGTGGAGAAGACAGACTGTAGAAATTAACAGAAACATAATATAAAAGTAAGAAGTGATGTGTGCTATGAAAAATCAAATCAACAGGCATGAAGGGAGGAGATGCTGATGCAGCTGTTTGATTAATTAGTTAATTTTTAATTGAAGTATCATTGACCACAATGTTGGGCTAATTTCTGCCGTACAGCAGTGATTCATATATATATATATATGAACATATATATATTATTTTTATATATATGTTATATATATTAAATACATTTTAAATTTAATTATATATATAAAATATATATTATGTATATATATTATATATTATATATATGTTTATATACATATTCTTTTATATATATATATATTCTATGTATATTCTTTTTATATTTAAATTCTTTTCCATTATGGTTTATCACAGGATATTGAATATAGTTCCCTGTGCTATATGTGGAAGCTTGCTGTTTATCCATCCTGTGTATAAAAGCTTACATATGCTAACCCCAGACTCCCATCCCATCCCTCCCTCAACTCCCTCCCCCTTGGTAACCACAACTCTGTTCTCTACGTCCGTGAGTCTGTTTCTGTTTTGTAGATAGCTTCCTTTGGGTCATATTTTAGAGTCCACATATTAGTGATATCATATAGTATTTGTCTTTCTCTTCCTGGCTTACTTTACTTAGTATGAGAATCTGCAGGTCCACCCATGTTGCTGCAAATGGTATTATTTCATCCTTTTTTATGGCTGAGTAATATGCCATTGTATATATTTACAACATTGTCTTTATCCATTCATCTGTCCATGGACATTTAGGTCGTTTCCATGTCTTGGCTATTGTGAATTGTTGCTATGAACATAGGCATGCATGTATCTTTTTGAATTAGAGTTTTCTCTGGATATATGCCCAGGAGTGGGATTGCTGGATAATATGGTAATTCTATTTTTAGTTTTTTGGGATGTGGCTGTTTTAGATGATGGGGCCAGGGAAGACTTCTCTGATGGGTGATATCTGGGCAGAGATCTGGCTGGCAAGAGGGGGCAAACCACACGAGCATCTGGGGAGAGAATTATCCAGGCAGAGGGACTAACATGCAGGTGCAAAGACCAAGGAGGAATGTCTTGAGTGTGTTGAAGGGAGAGCAAAGAGGCCTGTGAACAAGACCAAGATGGGGGGGGGGGGGGCAGCAGGAGGCAAGGGGTCAGTGCTGAATCTCCTCAGCCAGGGTGAGGGTCTGGATGGGAGGGTTCTGGGAGTGACAGTACCCTGGCCATTCTATCCACACCCCTAACATCCTTACTTGTCTCAGTTTCCTTTAATCTCTGAGCAACTGGACCAGTATGAATTTGCTTGGTTTTTATGTTCCACCTTCTGATCTTCCAAATGTGGTTTACAAGGTACATTTCTAATTCAGTTGGGTCCCGCTTTAGAGCCAAAATGACTTAAAAAAATATCAGACATGGATAAATCAAGAGTTCTTCTTTCAACGATTAATTCCTGCTAAGCCCTGACATGCACCAGCCTTGGGGAATGTAATTGCAAACCAGGTAGACCCTGCCCTTTAGAAAGACACAATTCTAGATGTTTCATTCCATTAGTAAGTTTTGTAGCTTTTTCACATTATCTTATTTTTGTCTTTAACCATTTCAGCCTCTGCTTTTGCTATAAGCTTCAGCGGAGTTCTCTGTACGGGGAACCTGCAGGCAGGTCTTCATCTTTCAAGTTCTAGTAGCCTTTCTGGAGGCTGGTGGAATGCTTCTCAGCCTGGCTGAAGGGCATCACTGCATCCAGGGGCAGGTGAACAAAGGGAATCTGGGAGCCCTGCGTTTGAAGGGAAGACTCAAGTCTCTTCTCATTTTAGGGAACTCATCAGTGGCCAGTGTGATGGATGAGAGCCTGTGGGCAGCTCTAGTGGGGACATTCTCCCTTCTTCTGGACCTGGGTTGAGGCCAACCCTCTGAGAGCCTCATGCCACCAGAACTGTAAAAAGTACAACCACGCCTAGATAACCCTTGATAACACTCATTCTCCATGCATTTTCAGTCTGCCTGCTTAGCAGAGGACTTAGTGGGTTGAATGATGGCCTTCAAAAATATGTCCATGTCCTGACCTTCATCATCCTGGGAACATGACCTTATTTGGGAAAAACAAAAAGGTCTTTGCAGATGTAATTAAGTTAAGGATCCCAAGACCAGAGCATCCTCGATTAGGGTGAACTCTATCCAATGTCCTTAATGTCCTTATAAGAAGAAAAAGGCAGAGGGAGACTTGAGTCTCGGACGCACAGAGGGAAAAAGGCCAAACAAAGACAGGAGATTGGAAAGATGTAGCTTTGCTGAGCCAAGAGGCCACTAGCAGCTGAAAGAACAAGGAAGGATTTCCCCGGGAGCCTCCAGCTGGAGCATGGCCCCGACTGCACCTTCATTGTGCATCGCTGGCCCTTACAACTGGGAGAGAGTCAATTTCTGTTGTTTTAAGCCACCAGGGTTTTGGTAACTTCTTAGGGAACTAATAGAGGGATATGAAGCATTGAATATGTTTTCCCGAAAGTTCCCAGCAAAAAGGAAATCTCACAGCCTGAAATATTCAAGATGTGGGTCAGTAAGGGTCATTCCCCTAGCTCTGATCCTTAGCCTGATTGAGGCTCTGTCACAGCTTTTTTGTTCACCTCCTACCACATTTGGACCTCATCACAATCCCATCTTTGTGTTACATCACACCATAGAAGCAGGCATGCTCAATCTAAAAGATTTTTTTTTCTATTTTTCTTTTTCATCCTCTGGATCCTGACATTCTTCCTCTTCCCTTTCCTTTCCATTCTCCTATGATATCTGAAATATTTTTGGTTGAGATTTTCCTTGTTACCTTTAAAAATTACTTTTAACACACAGGTGTTCTGACGCAACCATTTACGAGCATTTGTATACGTGCGTGCGCTGCACAATGATTAATTGAGCGTTGTATGTTTTTATCAAAGGAAACAACGCAGAGATTTCTCCGAAGTCCTGTTTGACTAAAGATGATTAATTTTAATTTTCACATGAGCAGCATAATGCTATTAATCATTTAATATGTTTAATCATAATCTCTGTAATTCCTAATTAGGTTTATTAAGCTGAAACATCCAGCAGTTATACACAAATCCGAATCTACATTCCCTTCTTGGGAGGAGAAGGAGCTGGTTTTAATTTGCATTTGAACAGCAACTTCTAACAGGAGGGAAAAAGTGGGCTAAAAACACAGGAACTGAGCTGCTGCTTCTGCAAACTTAGAGAGGCTTGTGTTGCAGTGGAAAGACCCCTGACCCTTCTGAAAGTGACAGCCTCATGATTCAAAGTCATTTACATCTATCTCATGGACATGTCATCAGACCTCATATTACCAGCAGAGAAAATATAGTCTCTGATCTGTGAGGGTCTCAGTGTTGTAATATTGTTCTTTGACTCTTGGTTGAAGGTGGCAAAGCTGATGGTTCACTCCTTCATTCATTCATTTTTTTCATATACTCGTAACTCATTCACCCATTCAGTTGGTGAGTCAGCCAGCCAGGAAAGAGACATTTCTCGTTCGTCTACTGTGGCGCAGCGCGTATCTCATGCTGGCCATGTCACACCCCTCCTATGATCCTGAAGTGTCTCCTCCTAGCCTTTAGGATGAAATGTATCCTCTTGGTCTGCACCCAGGGTTCCTCACGGTCCAACCCCTGCCTCCTTCTGCAGTGCCCTCTCCCACCCTTCCTTCATGCATGTGCCCTCCAACCAGTGACACAAAGGTCCACATGTCATCCCTGAATCAGAGCACGCTTCACCTCTCTGCATCCTGGCATGTGCTTTGCCCTCTGCTGGTACAGCATCGGTCCCCTTCACCTTTTCTCTTAGACATCTCCCACTGAAAATGCAACTTCCAGAATCAGCAAGCCTGCAGTGTGTTCCTGATTTGTTTACTCAGCCCCCTGTGACTCACTCTGACCCCTGCTCTTAATACCCTGTATCACAATTGTCTTTTTCTACCTCTTTCTTTTCCACTAAATTGGGAACTGCAGATGCTTTGGAGGATGAACTTGTGTCCAGGGGACAGTATTTGCTCAGGAAAGATGTGTTTAATAAGCATATGAGAACACTTCCTTTATGTTTCCTGAGAGGCTTTTTACACTTGTCCTTTGACATTTAAAAAAAAAATTACCTTTGGTCTAAAAAATGCCTTACCTTCCATTTATTGACTGTATCTTGTGCCAAAAACTTTGCCAAGTTGGCGTATGCATTACTGTGTGTGGTTTTCACAAAGCCTTATAAGGTGTGCATCATTGTTAATGCTCATTTTGCAGATTTGGAAAGCCATCACCATCCTCTTTATTCAGTCCAACAGCATCAGCAAAATGCAAGTTCATTGTCTTCATGACATGGCCCTTGGAAGTTGAAGAAAATTATCTGGTAGGGCTTTGGATACCAAACCAGCTTAGAAGAGTAGTATGCCAACCACCAGAAGGTCTTAACTTCCAAATACAATTCAGCATGTGTTAGAAAGGAGATGCCAGTGAAATCTGTCAATAAATACATGGGTTGATGAGAAAGTCACTAATTAAGCCCATGTTATTTTGGCTTTATATATAAATATGTCACTTTGTAAGATTGTCTTTATTATTTTACACCTAGCTGCCTGCACCGATAGTTTTGTCTCAGATAAATGCTTCTAAATTGCTTATAAGTAGCTGGAGACAATCTCTTGCTCATAAATTTGATGAACTTTTGCATGGGTTTTCCATCATGGTTTTAGTGAAGCCAGTTATCCGATGTGAATGGCATCTACTGCCACCTAGAGACGGAACATGCTAATTGCAGAGAAAGTATCTAAAAATGAAGCATCTCTGAAATGTTAAAACTCTAGAACTGAGAGTATGGGAATGGCCTTTATGATTAAATCAAATGTTAAAGTGACTTTTCTCCTGGTTATTGCCTGTATAGGGGTGTCAATGTAATATGCTCTCCAGGCTTTTACTTGGGGGATGGGATGGAGTGGGAGGCAGAGTAATGAGCGATGCTAATAATGTAACATTGTCTGCACCAAGTGAGGCCAATAGAACTTTCTAGACATAGATATTCTATATCTGAATCGTCCCACATAGAAGCCACCAGCTGCGTGTGGCTACTGAGCATGTGAAATGTGGCTGGTGCAAGGAAGGGACTGAATTTCCCATTTTATTTAATTTTAGTCCATTTCAACTTAAAGAGCCACATGGGGTCAGCTGTAATGAACAGCACAGGTCTGCACAATCAAGAAATGAAAAATTAAAACCTTAAAAAAATTTAAGGGACTTCTCTGGCAGTCTGGTGGTTAAAACTCTGTGCTCCCAATGCAGGGGGCACAGGTTCGATCCCTGGTTGGGGAATTAAGATCCTACATGCCTCATAACGTGGCAAAAAAAAAAAAAAAAAAAAAATTAGGTCAATCAGTTGGTTACTTGGACTTCAGAACACCAAACAGCCTTTTCAAATGTTTTAGGAGATTTACTGTATGGCCTCAACAATTATGTAGGCATATTTTCAGATTTTGAACCACCTCAATGAAGGGATACCTTTAATGAGTATTCTCCTTTTCTAGATGAGGTTTTCTCTAATTACCTATTAAAACTCCCTGCCCCCCAGTACCAGCGGGCCCCTCCCCTTGCCTTATCCCCATAGCTCTTATCTCCCTCTGCCAGCTTTGTATTTCCTTAACGAGTCTATTGTCTGTCTTTGCCTGTGAAAATTAGGATCCTTGACAGTAAGGATCTGTGTTGCTTTGCTCACTGCTGAATCCTGGATCCGTGATGGGCGCTCAGTGGATATTCAATAGATAAATATTTGTTGGATGAATGAATGAATGACTCAGCAGTTTCTTCCCATCCTTATTCCTTTGTTCTGGCATTTTTCTACCATTTAGGGGAAGCGAAAGCACACTGGAGAGAACATTCGGGTCCACTCAGAGCCTCTTTGCTTTCCTCTCGTTCTTTTAGCAGACAGATGACGCGGCGCCCACGGATGGTCAGCCTCAGACACAACCTTCCGAAAACACGGAAAACAAGTCCCAGCCCAAGAGGCTGCATGTCTCCAACATCCCCTTCAGGTTCCGGGATCCTGACCTCCGACAAATGTTTGGCGTAAGTACTGCCTTTCTCCTCTGCAGTGCCTGCTCTGGGGTCCCCAGACTCCTGTCCTCCTCGTGTAAGTTCTTGGTATTCATAACATGAAGATGAGGTGTTTACATAGCTGGGGGAAAAAAAAAGGCATTTTAGATCCTAGTCTGTGGGAATCTTGTGGCCGGGATCTCTATGATTTTAGTATACATTTCTTTGCATATGTTCACCATGTTTCCACTTGGACCAATGGTGTTTCTTCAAGTTAGTAACTTGAAAGTCAAATGGAAAATGGGCTCCCAGGAAAGACATGGTTGAAACAAGCCCATTGATGATCCCCCATTGATTGGCCCGGGACCCCATGTCAAAATTAAAATAACCATGATGATCCATCTTGGTTTTTTTCACTGTTGCAATTGCCAAATTATTGGGAAGAGAGACTCATGACATATTTCTGCAGACCTCACTCTTTCCCAGGCACTAAGCATCTAGATTTCAGAGGAAGTTGAGAATAATTAGTTCTGCATAAAGCTTCATTAAAACAAAACAAAACGAAACAAAACCAGGACAGATTTCTGAGTCTGACTTGCATCCTGCAATATACATTCTCCTGGAATCAGTGGTGAGGATTCAGAGATTTTGATTGTGATGTCATATGCCACAAATGACAGCCTTGCCCAGACACCACGGTGGAACACAGAGCAGGGCAGAAGCCACCACCAGCCCAGAGAAAAGAAATGATAGGATTGCTCGCTCAGGGGACATTGTGACCCGGATTCTTTTTCTGGACGATATTTGCACTATCCACCTTGGGAAGGGATGAGCTTGCCATTTCTTTGGGCTCAGTTCCACCAAAGGACAAAAACTGTGATGGGGCTGGGATGTCATTCATTTTTGCAAATGCAGTCAGTCTGTTTGTCTGTGACAGCCCAGCATTGGTGGGAAGTGTCTGTGGATTGAATGAACAAAACTACATCCTTCACGTTTGACTCAGAGTAAAGGTTGACTGCCAAGTGATTCTCCTTCTAAGATCTTTTGGATGCATGCAGATATTACAAAAGGAATAAGAAGAGGCTCAACTTTAATGCCTACTGCTGGGCCAAGTAGACCTCATTCCCTATATGAAAAGGCGAGCTCTGTGTCATCACTCTGTGATGGTGGGGTTAGCACACACATTTTCTTTAACATGTATGATGTTTATCAAGTATGCATCTGACACAAAAGCAAAAGAAGCGTCCTCATATTTAAGATACCCAGGCTTGAATCCTGACATTTCAGTGGAAAAGGTCAACTTCTGCTCTTTTTATCTCTCTCATTTGGTAATAACCTTGAGTTGAGCCCTCTAACTCTTGCAGAGCAGAGATACCCTCGGGCACTTTCAGGTCAAAGATGACTTTGAAAAGTGCAGAGCATTCAAAGTTAAAGCCGAGGTTAAGTGTGTGTAAAGCAGTGAGACCAGGTTCGAATGATGGGCAGACAGAGGAATTAGATTCCTTTTGCCGTGTCGGGCTCGGAATTGTCACCCTTCAATCTGTCTTAACTCGTCAAGTGTCACTGGGGTGTTGGCTTTGAAGTTGGTCCTCTTAATGACCATCCTGTGCTCTTCTCTGGTGTCACTCATTGCAACACACCCTAACTCCCACCCCTGAGGATGCTCTGCCCTCACTGGTCTTCTCGGTTATCTTGAAAGTTACCGGAGGGAGGGCTACGTTGCTAAGGTATTCAGGATATTCACAGCTAGACTCCGAAGAACGGATCTCTGCTTGTGTGAATATCTGGGCCTCTCTCTTCTTTTCGGGGTAGAACAGGTGGCACAAGGCAAAGTCTTGCCCAAAGATGGATCGTGCTACCAAGTTGTCACACCTTGATCAAAATCTACTAGTTTTAGAGCTACTTTTTGTAAAAGTCAAAATTTTCAAGCAACTGACAAGATGTCAATTTGACAAGATGATAGATACACTTAGGATCTATTTATCTATTCAGAATAGGCAGCATACATTCAGTAATTCTGAAATTAAGTCCATTCGTCACAAACCGCCTCTGTGTCCATTTTTTAAAGTATGCAGGGTTTTTTTGTGGGTTTTGTCTGTAAAAATCATTTGGCACCTATGGATTCCTGGACTCTTCAATACCTCTGAGGCCTCCTTGGTTTACGACCACCATTCTCAAGACATGGAATTTTAATTCGGCAGAAACCTATTCTTCCTGGCCAAACATTGGTGGCAGCAAAGCCGTCCGGTTATGTGATACAGTTAGAGGCAAGAATCACATGAAAAAGCAGCTGTAAACGTTCTGACTGGCTCCCCGCACTCCAGTTGAGAGAATTAAGCGTGATTTCCTCTTTCAGGTCATAGTCACTCTAAGAAATTACATTTTAAGCCCAATCAGGTGTTTTCCAAATCATTGGAGCATGAGATGTTCTCCCTCCTTCTGTTGCCACGTTTTGCCCTGGTGCCTTCACTCTGGCAGGGGCTACAAGGAGGGAGATGGCAGAGAAAAACCCTCACAAAGATTTTTGCATTTTTCTCCTTGGTCTCTTTTGTTCAATATGGCCATGGGGATTTCAAACCAAAACCAAAACCCAACAGAAAAGCAGCCTCCTTTCTCAAACTGCCTAAAATCTGGCAGCGTTTAGAACAACTTCTGTAACCATGCATAATTCAGCCCTGAAGTTTGCAATCCCTGCAGGCCTAGTGGTTACTGCAGGTGCCTCAACATTTTAATGTGTGGCTTTAGTGTCTCTTTGTCACAATCCTGGTTTCCCTTCTTTCACAATTCACTTTATATTCTTTACTTCCTCCTCTTTTGAATAAACATGTTCCAGTGTTGGCATTAAATCATCCAGGTCATCTTAGATTTCCTGGGCATTTTTCCTCTTTGAATAAAATATTATGTGGCCACAACTTCCAAAGAAAAAGCCAGAGTCTTTTTAAAACACCAGTTGGCATGTGAATGAATTGGATCTCTTATATTATCTGGGGCTTTGGTTCTGGATGTTTCACTGGAAGGGATGTTGGTTCTGGCCCCAGATACCTACTTCTTGATTGTATCAGGGCATGTGTTTCTTTCCATCTGAATTCTCCATGATCCCATGAAAGCAGTGTATGGATTTCCACCAAATTAATCACAATGTCTTGCTCTTGAATAAAAAGCTCAATTTAACCTAATATTTAAAAGTAAGCATTAGTGGGGTGAGAGAGGTGGCTATTATAGATCCAGACCACTGATACAAGGCATTTCATCCTAGAGTTGTCTTCAGAAACAGCTCTTCAGTGAGTACTGGCTTCAGATTTTACCACACCCTTGTCAATGTCACAGCCTTGCTTTTGTTATCAAAATACAGGCCCCTGGGCAATGAATATTATCCACTGAAGTCTCTATTGTCACCGGAGACCGATTACATGACTTTCAGAACATGCAAAAGAAGCTTTCACTAAAAAAGAAAAGATGCTTTCATGATCATCTTTTAAATAACAAATTAGAGATGTTTTGGCACATGGCACAGTGCCTCCTGTTTCTGCATCCGAACGTGAGGTCGACCCTAAGAAAACTGGGATGCTGCCTGTTCTTAGCCTCCATGCACACTCTTTGAACTAAGCTTTACTTTCATGTTTTATACTGTATCCATTGAACACCGTTCAGAGGTTTTCAGAGAAATATTATTTGACCTGAGAATATCTAAAAGTGGGTGGTACCTCTCTGCCCAAGTGTGTGCCTGTAAGCTCCTGGACTTTATCCTTGACACAGCTATCGAAACACCTCGCCTGGCTTCTGAGACGTTGTTGAACACTGCTGAATGTCGGTGTTGAGCAAACAAATCCTAGTTATGTCTGTGAATGAGTCGTGTCTATTTAAATTGAAAATGTGCCAGCTGTGTTTACATCATTAGCACCAAACTTCCCAATTAAACTGTTGATACTATAAATATAGTACACAACTGCCTTAGAAAGGGGGCTTACATCACCATTCTTCTTACAGCTTGTTTCACTGGCTTGGAGAATCTTCCCACCCCGTGGCAACTGCCAAAAAGCCAAACATCGGAGACCATTTCAGGGCATATGGTGCCATTTTTCCACTTAGGGAATGACACATGCGAAGATTACTTTTTGATCGGTTCTGTCTCAACCAGATCTTATTTTAAAGGAAGTGTCTTTCTGTTGACTGCTCAGAGAATGTTCCCTGGATGACATTTGCTTTGTGGTTTTCGAGCTTCTCTGTCCATAAATATGCGTGCTTCTAGGCTCTTAGGCCTGAAATACACATGATAGCATCTGTCTGGACTGAATATCCTAAGGAGGTATATCAAAATTATGGCTTTGGAGGAGTTCTCAAAGCTGGAGAATTTTTTTTTTACTACGAAAATCACTTCACCTTTCAACGGCAGATCCTGCATTTCCCAGATCTGAAAATTATCTTCTATTTTTCATGATTTTCTCTGCCCAAATCTAGGGCACAGAAAATGCTGCAGAAGAATCTTCTCTTGACCAGAAGAATAGTTTAGTGTCCACAAATTACAGGGTGAGTTAGCCGCGTGTTTCTTGGTGTTTCCATACGGCATGCTAGCCATGTAGACCTTCGCATCTTCTCTCCTGGTTAAGCCTTCTCTTCTTGGTTTCTTTCTATCCTTCTACTTCCCTCTGAAGTAGAGAAGCACTTCTGCCCCACAAGAAGAATTCAAGTCTGTAATCCCCTGACTGGGTACATATTCTGAGGAATGGGCACATTTCTGTGGCCCAGGAAGACATAAGCTTTGGATTTCTTTTTCTCATAGTCAAAACCACTTTCATTGCAAGGTTTTGAGATTTATATTCGACTGGAGCATGTGTATGTCTTTGTGTCTTTCTGAGGATTGTAGATTTATTTGTACGTTCCAGAGGATAGTCTCTGTATATTAAAAAAAAATTCTTTTTTTTGAATCTCAGTAAGACCTTCTTGACACCTACTCTCTGGGCCTCCTAGTATTCCGTGAGTGGTGCACATCGGTCAGTCATGCTGCCCCCAGTTCTCTGTATCTAATTGTTCCCTTTCTCTCCTGCCCCTCCCTCCCCATCACTCGATCCTCTGCTACAGAGAGGCTGCTTAAGGCTTTCCACCCAGGGGAGAGACACAGAATACAGAATCTCCTAGGGTAATAAAAGATGCAATGAAAATTCATGATGCAAAAGCAAATGGAACAATAGGAAAGCTCAACATCAGGGAAAAAGAGGATGGGACTTTTACTTTATGTGGTTCTGTTTATTTTTTAACCACTGAAACAATTTGCTCTCATTCTGTATCAGGGTAAAATTTCTACCCGATTTTTCCCCTGGGTCTTGTCACATACTTTTATACCACCCTCTCCCACCTGTACTTATGTAGAACAGACCATGCTCAAGAAATTCCATTCAACTTCATGCATTTTTTTCTAAGAAAGAATTCCAGCATCAGGGAAAAGGATTTTGGATTATGAGATGCTTTTAGATATGGGTCCATGTTCCCATTTTTGAAGTGTGCATCACAGACATGTGCATTTGTCACTGTGATTACTAGGGTAGTCAGTTACCAGCTGTAGTAAGTTACAAAATACAAGACGCAATATCTGAAATTTGACTTTCAGATAACAAATATTTGATTGAGCATAAGTATGTCCCAAATATTGTGTGGGGGTATACTTATCCTGAAAAATCTGAAATTTAAATTTAACTAAGCATCTGTATTTTACCAGGCTAACTACCTAATGTGTTTGTCATCTGAAACGGTGTTTCTAGATTTGATTATGTTGAGTTTCTTCCACTTTTTATAAAGCCTATTCATGATAATTGTCTAAAATCTGTTTGTTTAACACAGAGAATTGTTTTGAGAGAAGTACATTTCAGCCTGAGGATAGACCACTACTATGCTGGTTTCTTGCTTGTGATGGGTGTCTGTGTAGTGGATCTTCCTTTTATCTTTACTTCTCTTATATGGCCTGGCTACTCCTGGCTTTTGCGGAACTATGGTCCAAAATCCTCAACATCCCATTCTAGTCAGATATTTTACTATCAAAATCCCACTTCGCCAAGGGTGCTTCGCCCCGTGGCTAGTGCCGTAGCCTAGAAGGGTCCTTGTATATACTAGCTGTTTTTAATCTTTGCTGCTCGGTGCCTGGGAAAGCAATCACCCACACATCAAGAAAGAAAACTAGAGTTAACTTCTTGGTTACATACTTGGTACTGGGCCCCTATTATGATATCTTATATGATGGGATATACCATGATATGGAAATAAGACACGTGGCTGTATTTTCTTGTGGTTCAAGTGCATTGCTTAATGATAGAACAATATAAAATGTATATCCTCGATAGTAAAAGAGAAAAAAATCTGACTTGGGGAACAATTCCCCATGTACATCATATGATTGACTCTGTTTCTCTTCTTGCTTATAAAATATTTCTATTTCTTTGCAGCAATTTGGTAAAATCTTAGATGTTGAAATTATTTTTAATGAGCGCGGCTCAAAGGTAAGCAGCTTAATTCACTTTAGACTTGTTTAGCTTATTTTGAAACACTTGTTATAAATACGGGGAAACAACTGCACTGTTTTAATCAGCACGTTGTGAAAAGACACTTCCATGGGAATTCCTTTAGGGACCACCTCCTGTTTCCAAAATGGTGGGGAATACATTGATTTCAGTTTAAAATGTATAAGGGGGTGATTTTAAATTGCTGTTTTATATATATCTATAGATGTCTATATATCAATTTTCCAGAGGAAAACTACCCATGCTTAAAAAAATAATGTTGTTGCTACATTTTTGTTTTTCAGTGATAATTATGTTCTTTATATTAAAAAGTGAGTTGATAGTCTCATGAGCAGGTAAATATGTGATTATTCTGTATTAATAAAGTGCAGTTATTTTCCTGGGTTGTAGGGGAGAAAATCTCATATACGCCAACCTTTTGAATAAAATTGTATCCATTAGTTCTGTGTACCCATCCACATTTTGCAATTTGCCATTGCTTTGAGTTAGTTTTTTTGCTGGGAAACCAATTTTAAGTAGATTTTCTTAGAGCTAACAGTGTTAGTAAAAATCAGACATTATACGGTCAGACTCTAGCATCTTCAAAATGGAAATATATTTATGGAAATAAAAAAAGTCATACTCTTCTAAAACTGTATCAGTGGTCATGTAAGAACAGTGCCCACACCAGCAGCATCAGCACCACCTGAGAACTTAGAAATGCAGATTCTCAGAGTCCAACCCAGACCTATTGAATTGGAGCCTCAGAAATTGGGGCCCAGCAATCTGTGTTTTAACAAACCTCCCAGGGCTATGGTTAGAGTTATAAACCGTGTGTCTTCCTGTTTTTCGACACATGCCCATGCTTTGTTTGAATGCCAACTATCCCTTTGCCCCTTGGAGTTTCATGGTTGCTAACATGTCCTCCTTCTACCTGCACCCACGGAAAACGCAAGACAGCCATCAGAATCTCCCTGGAGGAAAGCAGTGCGTTCGGCAGAGCAGCAGATACTGTGACAACAGGGAAGGATGCTGCAGAAGACTTGGGTATTGACATCAGGAACTAGAAAGTGAACACGTTCAATAACTCTGCCTGGTTTCCAGTCCATCAGGAATGTTTAGCTGCCTTCTCACATCCCCAGACTGTGAAAGTGGAGATGGAGAGAGGTTGATTACTAAACATAGAAAGATCCCGGGTTTAGCCCCAGAGCTTTCCTTACATAGGCCATTTGGGACAAGCCAGTATCTAGGAGGGTTACTAAAAAGGACAGGTTTTATGTAAGGGGGCAAGAGCCAGTCTCTTGGGTATGGTACCCATCTCCTACCCACAAAGCAATCATTTATTATTCCTTGGACGGTCTATACCCTCTTCCTCCTAAGTAGGTTTAGTATTAACTGAATAGGATAATGCTGATTGAATTGAAGAAAGAAAATGCCAGCATTCTCTTTTCTGCAGCCAAAATGGTGTTGTAGTATGCCAGATGAGTTAAAAAAAAATCAGTTTATTATATGCTCTGGTTTTGCTACTTTAGGGACTTTGTCATTCTCCTATAATTTCAGGTATTTTAAAGTCATCTTTGTAATATGTCAGTAGTTTGACCTCCAGGCTGGGGGAAAAATAAGCTAACTCTCTGCTGTAGTATGAAAAATCATTACAGGGACTATTTCTATATGTGCAAAGCCAAGTGCATTAAGAGAAAAATGTGCCTGATCTCTTTCACGCAGGACTGATGTATTCTGGGCAAAATTGTAGAAGATGCTGGCCAACTTTTTTCTAATCCAGAGTCCATAGCATTACTGCCTTTAAAGTTTTTTTTTTTTAAATTTATATTCCATGTATATTTTGTTTTGTAACTTTTGCCAGTTGAAGGAAGCTATTTAATTTTTTTCGAGAGCTGTGTAAGGACATTAGTGGAATATCATTTGCTATTTTGAAAGTACAATGGTGGTGCTATTTTTAAGACTTCTTCCGTCATTCTTGTGATTAGCCTGTCTCTAGGGCTTTAGCAATAAGACCATTTAAATGCGCTGCATCCAGAAAGTGAGTTTGTGAAGCTGTGAATCTGCCTTTTTTTCTTTTTCTTTTTGATTAAGGAGCATCAAAAATAGCCTCTCTCTTGGTGAGTTTCCTCCCTCTGCAAGAACTGGTCTTGCAGGTGTAGGAGCTGACTGGTACCACTGGAATGTCATGGAGACAGTCCAGTTGGGAACTGCTGAATGAAGGCAACAGCTCACACAGGGGTATCTTTCACACTTGACGTTCTCCATTACGGGAAAAGGTCTTATTTAAAGGAACATTTCCATTTTAATGATTGAGAAACCTGAACCATTGGTATGACCTCATATTCATCATTTGGTGTTGGAGAAACACCCAGGAAATGAGGGAGCCCTTACGAGCTAGGAGCTCAACCTCTGGCCATCCTTTTTGGGGACTGTCCCCCCAAGACAGCCACTCAATGCTGTGTGTGTGTGTGAGTGTGTGTGTGTGTGTGTATACACCTATATATACACAGGCAGTATCTACATTATCCTGGGAATGTATAATGTACAAGTTCATGTATATAAGGATAGCAAGTAAACAAGGAAATCACGTTCAAAAAAGATATGCCAGACTTTGAAAACGGAATGAGATAGCATTTCAGGGTGAGAGATCCTATCATTCATTTTTCCTTTTAGGAGATTTTAAAATATTGTGTTTACCTCTGAAACATTTTATTTGGGGTTTGCAGCCGGAGATAGCTACTTTTTCATAGACCTGGGAAATGCAGTCTGCTCTTTGATTCAGTGATATCTATAGTTGCATAGAAATCACTCGCATTCCAGTACAAGATGGGTGAATCAGACTTGAGGGAGACAGAAGTGCTTCCTGTTCTCACAGACTTTCCTGAGTAGCTGCAGAGACGAATCCTTAAGACAAACAAATGTGATAGAGTTTGCTGTGTTCTCTGGCTAATGAGGGGCTGCTAAGACTCCAAGCAGGCAGACCAATCTTATTGGAAGCTGGGAGGGCTTCTGGAAGAAGTGGCATTTAAGCTGCAAGAGAAAGATGAGTAAGAGTTTCCCAGGGGAGGGAAGAAGGGAAGATGGTCTTCCAGCGTTCTCCCTGGGGCTACATGTGAAAAGGCAATTGGGAAGAAGTGGGCTGTAAAGCCCTTAGTCCCACAGGAAAAATGAGCCTTCCGACCTTATCAACAGCTCTCCTCTTCTAGGTGATAGGAGTTCTCTGCACCAGAAACTAGAGGAATGGGATTTTCATGTGGGATGAAAAGTCAGCGCACGCATCCATCCTGGGTACTCCAGAACCTTTATTTCAGTTATAAAATGTTGTATTTGTAATACTGCTAAAAAGGAAAGATAGCGCCTAAATATATCACACAAGACTAAAATAGAAAAATAACTAGGATACGGGAAGGTCAGAATTTATGTTTCACAAAAAGATTTAAAAATAAGCAAGTCGCAGCTGGTCCGTGTTGGGGTTGCCTTTATCTGCCTAGGGGTCCTGCCTTCCCGTCGTAGGGTACAGATTCTCTTCTCCTGCACAACAGTGCTTCTCTCAGCTCCCCCGCTGCCTGTTGAGGTAAACCCTGGCAAGCAATGTCTCTCCTCCAGCACTTAGGGAGCATCTGACTCCATGCAGCCCCTCCTGCATGCTTGATCTTTACAGGGTGATTGCATTGCCCTCAGTTCCTATGCTCTTCCAGGCCAAGTCCAGAAGGTGCTTCTTTCAGTCCCCTTTTTAAGACTGAGATAAAAATATTCAGAATATTATTAAGAATATTCTGCAAGTTACATTTTACTTGGGATTCTGACCATGAGGCAGATCAAAAGAAATAGCCTTTGTTGCAATCTGGTTTCAAATTTGCTAGCACCTGTGCTTGGTGGAGAGGGCGGCTGAAAATGGCCAGGTGATGGTCTCTCTGGTTGTGGTGTGTCCCCCCCAGATGAGAATCTGGCCATCTTCTGACCCAGGGACGTCTGTCACTTCTTGTCTGGGTGGGAGGCAGGATTGTCCAATGGGGCACATGGGAAAATCCCTTTGGTATTTGGGGGACTGAGTCTGGAGCTAGGTCTTCATGAACCCAGCTTTGCCAAATCTCAACTAGGCATATCAGCATGTTGAAAGGCGGCGTATTGAGCCACTCAAATAAAAGAAGTTTAGCAGAAAATAATGAGAGTAAGAATAATAATAAAGAGAATCAATATATTATTTTTACTTCAAAGCAGAGTGAAAAGGGAGTAGAATTCCGTTCTAGTTTATGAACTTGGGATTCAGAATAAATTTCCATCTTCACCTTCATCTCTCCCTGACACACATGATGCAGATTTTAGGCCAGTATGGTTTGCTCTGGGTTCAGACCAGAATCACAATGACTCAATTCGTGTCAGACAGGTGGGTGGAATGTTCGAGTTTCTCCTGGCTACGTTCTTCCCAGCACTGAGGTGACAACGACTGTTAGTGCCCACTGACAACAATGATGCCACCAAGCCCTCCACCGATAAATCACATCGGACTGTGGATTTCCTTTCCTCGCCAAGTAAGAGCATCGCCCCAGATAGAGCCAGAGTCCTGGTTTCCCTAAGTTCTTGTGAAATGTATGGCATGGCTCTGCATGCTAGAGCACTGGGCTTAGAGGTCAGGAAGAGAACATTCCTATGTGATTTTGGCTGACCCCTATGTTTACGATCCAAATCACCAAGTCCGATACATACTCACCTCAGAAACTCACTCCACCCCCTGCGTTGCTCTGTGCAAACAGGCAATGGACTATTCTACTTCATTCAAAGAATTGAATGCTTTTGATGGTGCTTAGTGACATGAGAGGCCATGGAAACCTGATTGCTGGGCCACATGGGTAACGTTTTCGGCAAACAGATTTCTGGGCTCCACTCTGGGATTCTGATCTGATAGAGACGGGTTAGGGCTCAGGAATCGGAATGTTTCATATGCTCCCCAATTCCTTCTGATGTACGCCTGCGTGTGGGACCCACTGGCTAAGAGTCAGAGCCATCAAACAGAGCAAACCCCCGAACCTGTGTCTTTTGTCAGTTGAAGAGCTGTTATCTCAAAACTAATCGGCACATCTCACCAGTGATGCACAGAACTAAGTAGGACCCTTCTAAGCATATAATCTTAGGTTAATCGAAGAGTTCAGACCTACCCCAATTGCAGACCCGCACTATGGGAAATACGAACGATAATTCAGCCTAATCCCCTAAGTGAAAATTTAATTTTTTACTCTAGCAGATAATTATCTAATCTAACTTGAATACATCCACAGCTAGTTTCCTCTATGGATGAGCCCATGTTAATATTGTAATGTTCTCTCTTAGTGAGAGCATTGGGTAACAGCTTTCTAAATACCCCGAGTTTCAGTGATCCCTTTAGCAATCTAATGAGGAGCTGAGAGTTAACAGCTAATGATTAGCTGTGATTTGTAATGACGGTCTATTTTACTAGTAAGATGGACTGTCCTACTGCCCCAGCTAAGCTTAAAGCTAGCATTTTCCTTTATGTAAAGATTACCAAACACAAAGAGGAGTCTTGGCACTTTGCATTATTTCACCCAGTTTACACTGTGAAGACCAGAACAAGCTGGGAAAATTTGCACTGGAATTGCTTCAAACGGTTGGTGTATATTTCTGAACGAGATGTACAAATATTTTTAGGGGTTTTAAAAATAATGTGTGGTATTTTCTGTACTCTTCTTAGGAACAGTGTCAGTGAAGAAAAAGGATGGATTTTTGACAATGTGATGTTTAGGGGGGTTGTTTTTTGAGGCTGAAATATTAAAACAAAATATGCCAGTGGTGCAGAAAAGGGTATATTTGTTATTGATCAATAAAAGTACCCAGAGTGTTATTATAAATAACATTCTATGAAAGGAGCTTCTTTATTTTCTACGAGTTGATTTGATAAATAAATATCAGCATAATGTCTTAGAACTTTACCTTGTATACATATTTCCTTTTTGGATTTATAAAGTAGTGGGGAAGGTTGACAAATTCAGAAGCATGTATGTTATTTGTGGGGTCGAAGGGGAAGTAGTAATACAAAAATGTTACTTCAGCTGTGCATTATTAATCAATTAATGTTTATTTCTATTCATTTCATGGGATTATTTTGTTTATTAGATCAAAGAGTTTAAGATTTATTATAAAAAAAGGTCTTTCCTTTTGTTTAGGCTTCTAATTTTTATTTTTTGAGACATAAAGGCTGTAGAATTGACAAATTTGAATAACCCTAAAACTGCATGGAGAAGAGATGGTCTTAAAACCACACGGCATGACTTTGTAGGCAATGTTAGAAGATTCTGGCATTCATTGTTGAATTTTGTGCACACGTTTTCTTTTCTTTTCTTCTTAATTTGCATGTCAAGAAAGTGATTCCCTTTTTTTTTCCTTCGTTATTTCATTTTCTTCTCTGTGAAGACACTGTACATTTATTTTTATCTCATTTTCTTTCCGTTAGATTTATTTTCTTCTGTAGTGACAATTAGAAAGGTATTTTTGGTATCATTCTTTGAATTCTTCAGGGGTGACAGCTAACGGGTGACAGAAAACAAAAATCTTGTTCACATTTGTCGCTTACTTATTGCACATTTTAGTACTCTTATAATTTCTCTAATTTGCATGTTACAGAACTGAAGCCAGGACAAGAAATAGAAATTAAAGCGAGAGAACGTTCCACAGTGGTCGTTGACTGAAAATAATAATCTGCATGTTGTTTTCCCTTCTCCCTCCTGCATGCAGGGATTTGGTTTCGTAACTTTCGAAAATAGTGCCGATGCGGACAGGGCGAGGGAGAAATTACACGGCACCGTGGTAGAGGGCCGTAAAATCGAGGTGCATGTCCAAAATATTTTCCTTTTCATCTTTTTGATAAGTGTCTGCTTCACGCTCATTTGTTGTTTCAGATGCATCATTGTGTCTTGTATGTGACCCTACTCCCTTCTCATTGTTTATATATATATTTATATATAAAAAGGAAAACTGGCCTTACTTTTTTTTTAATTTTCTTTTATTATGTTACTCTTATTACTGCTGAAAGGTGGATGGCAAAAGTGAGACAAAAGAAAGGTTAACCAGAAAGTTTTTTTTATTATTATTTTATTTTTCATGTCTTATAACCAATGGGTGCAGTAGATTCCAAGCAGTAGAGAGAGTGTTGCAAAACAAAGCAAAATACAGAGCAGTTTCTTTTTTTTCTTTTCTTTTCTTTTCTTTTTCTTTCCACTGCAGGGTTGATGAGGGATCCACAGTGGTGTGCAAATTAAGCCAAATTGTGAAAGAAATAGCATTCCAGAGAACAATTGTTTGAGAAAAAAAAAATGAGAGGTCTTTGTCATGAAACCTTTCATTTTTTTTTTTTAAAGTTGCTAGTTTGAATCTTTGTATTCTTTTGATCACAAAGTGAATAAGCAAACAGGATTTCCTATTCAATATCTGGCCCTTTTTCATGGAAAAAAATAAATGCTAAAATTCTGGATACTCAGAATCTACTCTTTCTACCACTGGCTCTCCCTCAAAATGACCACAGGCTCGTATTTGTTAAAACTTAAAAAAAATACCAGTTAAAAATGCTTTAGTCTTTGGAGTAAGATGTTGCATATTTTGCCTTTCATTTCCCCCCACCCTCGACGATAACCCTTAGGCCCCTCACCAAACTCTCAGTAACCATGGTAACTGTATACAAACCCATGCTGGCGATGGTGGTGAATGGTAAGTGGTGAAATCCATCTGCCGTTTCACGTATTTAGTGCTGATATATCTCTATACATATATATACCACGTGAATTTTTTTGAGTTGTTGTATTAAGTTTTCTTGATGCTCTATTTTTTTGGATATTGGTACGCCTGTAACTGAGTGTACGTTCTAAGCTAGCCTGGGAGGCACTGACTGGATTGAGATATGACCAGTGCACATCTTACTCAGATCGTTAACTCCATATTGTGTTAAACAATGCACCCTCTCTTTTATCCTTTTGTTAGCTGTGACTTTAAAGCTTGAATGATTTTGTTAATTCTTGCGATGTAAAAGGCTCTTGTTCCAAGTGTTGAATGCTAGATGTTGCTTCCCGGATGGTTCTACCCTCTTAAAGTGTTGCATACGGCTAAAACTTGTTTGTCCTTTTTTTGACATTTATGTTCCCTTGTACCTTGTCTCTCCCCTCTTCTACTCCACTGCATGTTCCTTCATATGAACCTTATTTTATGTTTAAAAAAATATTTATTGTTTCTGTGTTACCATGGAGTACACGCATGCTTTTCAATCTTCAATTATGCAGTTCCTTTTAATTTGCTTTTACTGTCTCCTTATTAAACTTTTAAATGATATGACATTGCTTTATTGAAATGATTTGTTAAGTTAAAATGGTTATGAAGTAAATGTAATTATAAAAATGTATGATTTTGTTATGCACCTACTGCCTTTTATAAATTAAAATGCATTTTAGTTTTCGTTTTTGTTTTTTTAATAAGTAATCACAGTCATAATGCATGCAACTAATTGAACTGTGGACTGGCTATGGAATATGTGCTCATTTGAGTTTTCTATGTACATAGGTAAATAATGCCACAGCACGTGTAATGACAAATAAAAAGACTGTCAACCCTTATACAAATGGTAAGTAGAGATTGGCCTTTTACAAGAAATTGTCTCTACTTTGAAATCTATTAGTAATTTAACTGGGGAATCTGTTTCAACAAGGCTTATTTGCCTCAGCATGGCTACTCTGTCTTTGCTGCTGATCCGCTACAGTGAACCACTTGAATCAATAAGATAAATTTCACGACAAAGGCAAATTTAGTTTTCAGCTGAAGACTGCATGTCCTCCTTTCAGTCTCTCTAGAATAACTCCCATGTGGGGTGAGATACAGTAATTATTTGGGAACTACTTGGGTAATTTAATTTATTGTTATTAGAGTAAGTTGAAAGAGGATGGAAATTTTGTTTCTTTTTTCATCACCACCTCCTCACTGATCACTAATCATTCCCGAAAGTGGGACTGCAGAATTTGGTTCTGGCTTTGAATCTTCTCTGGAGATATTAGGCTTTTGCAGTGGCTTGGAGAGTCCCTCATGACCAATTCCATAATGAGAACAGAATGTATGAGTGTGTTATGTGCATTTCTCTCGGTTGCCCCCTGGTGGTTTTTGGGGGCAGGTGAGGGTGTTGCTGTGTATTGCAGACCCCTTTAGGACAATGCATTTCTGCTCTTGCTCTAGAAGAAGACATCTCGAGATGCTTCACAATAAGCGTTTACATATATATGAAGAGTTATTTAAAATGTTCACACATTTTAATTCTTTAATCCTTCTCAGAATAAATGTCTCTTAAGATATATTGGGGGAGGGGCTACTGATATGCTAATCACATACTTAATTGTACCAAAATTAGAAAGAATGTAATGTAGTAAGTTAAAGTTAGAGCTTAGTAGAATATTATACTCATTAAAGTGAGTAGGATAAAGACTACAAAGAGCCTTGTAATGAATGAAAAATTTTAAAATAAAAAAATTATATGTATAACATGATTTGAATTAAGGTAGGCATTACACCAAAATGTTAATGGTTGAGTTTAATTGTGAGGCTGGAAGATATTTTTTTCTTTGTTTTTTAGACAAAAAAAATAACAATTTTATTACAGTCTTAAGGAAAATTTATGGAATTTTCCATCTTAACATTTAAATTATACCTGAAACATGGAAATACACTGACATTAAAAAAGAAAAAGAAAGAGAGAGGGAGAGAGAGAGGATGGAAGGAAGGAAGGAAGGAAGGAAGGAAGGAAGGAAGGAAAGAAAGGCTAAAATATATTTTGAATAACACCACTTTCACCTTGGTTTCCCATCTACCCCCTCAGAAGGTACCACTATTACAGATTATTGTCTATACTTTCATTTTGAATTTTCTTGTATATATATGTAGTAAGTATATGTTTATAATATTCACAGTGGTGTGTGCATGCTTTTCATATGAACAGTGTCATGGTGTATATGTCATTTCTAATTGGCTTGTATAAGTCAATAGGGAGTTCCTTCAATGTTAATACATACAGACTACATTCATTCTTTTTAGTGGTTACATAATATTCCATAAAATGAATATATGGGTTTATTCCCACCTTATATATGGACTGACAATTTCTTTTTCATTATAAACAATACTACTAGCATTTGGTAGTTTTGTTCTTGTTTTTCTTCTTTCTTATGTCAATGGCTACCAATTTGGCTAAGTCAGTTCCTATTTTTAAAAGAGGAACCATTAAACAGAAATATACCCTCAATATAATTGGGCTCTAAGGTGAAAGACCAGAAGAATTATTTATTTTGCTGACCCATTTTCCCATTTCCAACAACCTAAGACATAGCCTTAAATGGTATAGAAAATTTTTGCAACAGACTTTGAATGCCCATTGATGAAATGAAGCAAACCTCTGAGTTATATGTCATGGAGTCTTTCTACTTGGGTAAAATGATAGCTTTGTGACTTGCCAGAATTAGTACACAATGACACCACCCTGACTGTTGGGCACTTTCTTTAATTATGAAGTAGCAACTGTGTATGTGTGTGTGTTTGTGCATGTGTGTGTGTGTTTGTACCACATGTGTTTTCATGCATATGCATAGATGTTCATATCTGCTGCTTATGTGAGAAAATAAAGCAAGGGAAGGCAAATATTATATCTTATGCCATATGTCAGCATATTTGTTTTAAAGAAAGGGTTCATATGTCATACCCAATGACTGAAAATTGGACTTGTTAGCCTTGGAGACACAATTCAAAGCCTATTTATTAATAGCCAACATTTCTGGAACACTGACTATATGGCATTATGTTAAGCATTTAAAATGCACTGGGTTCACATAAAGTCCTATAAAGAAGACATAGTTATTCCTGTGGTTAAGATGTAGAATCTGAGGCTAGAGGAGATGAAGAAACTAGTGAAATCTTTTTCTTTTATTATGAAGTAACAAAATCTTGTGGCCATGCCCGTGTGTTATGACTGCATCACCTTCCCCTGTCATCTTACAGAACTGTGCTCAAGCACCGGCTACAAGAACAAAAAAATTATTAAACGTGCAGCCCCAAATTCCCATCACATGTTGGCATAAACATCCCACATCCCATTCCAGGGAAACATGCATTCTTAGTGTCCAGAAACAAGTCATATGCATCTCTAATCTATGTACCTGAAAGGGGGCACTCAGAGGCTTAACCTGTGGACTGAGTATGGTACCTAAGGGGTGGGCGGGCCGTCAGTAGAACTGACTTAAAAAAAAATGCAAACCCTAACTACGTAAAGACAGTTGGCTTCTATAGAGGAGATGGTAGGGAATTTCGGTATTCAAGAAAAACAGTTCTCAAAGCTTTTTCAATCCTTAATTTATGAGTACCTTTGCTACAAATAAAATTTCCCATAAAATGCAATCCAACATAACTGAAAAGACATGGGGCCCTGTCTGATCCTTAACAAGCATGACTGTGTTAATAGAGGATATCACCGCCACAAAAAGAAAGAAGGAAAGAAAAAAGAAAGTGGTAGCTATGCGAGATGAAGTGTATGTTAATTCGCTGAATTGTGGCAAAAATTTTACAATGTGCGTGTGTATCAAATCAATAAATGGTGCACCTTCAATATAGACAAATTTAGTTATCAATTCTACCTTGATAAAGCTGGGGAGAAAAAGAGTAGTGAGGACCAATTAGATCACATGGAAATGAGAAAATTGATTCATGAGATTCATTCATTAGCTACTTCATTCATTCTCACAAACCATCAAACTTAGGCTTCAGCAAAAGTATACATTACTAGAGTCATGAAATTCCGAGGTCATCTTCAAATGGAAAAATATAACTATCGATGCCAGCATCACATTCGTGCATTCCTTTAGTCATGTCAGTCATCCAACAAAACTTTAAGCAGCTGCAAAGTTTCTGATGATAAAAACGACAGGACCCTAAACACAATAAGAAACATAGCTAGGGAGCTCTGCTGTAGAGGACCATGGTTAATAATATCATGGAGCATGCAGATTCCATTTCCCAGGACATTTGAACTTGGCTATAAAAGAAGACTGTAGAATGACATATAGGGGTCTGGAAACCCTCCCCATCAGAAAGCTCCTCAAAGAGGGAATTGGGTGGGCTACTTCCATATTGCTGATTTTTCTTGAAGACACCTACCCTCAGAGGAAAGTTAGGGTTTACTCTGCTCATTGGAGATCAAATGTGTGCTCTGGAAAACAAGTTGAGAATCAGATTCTCAGGAATTTCTTCAATGTTGGAGAAGCATGGGTGTTGGATATAGCTCTTTTATTTTCTCAGAGATTGTAGGAAGGGTGAAAATTGGATGAAAAGATCCAAAATTATATAGAGGTAGACTTTGCATCAGCTCTGCCTTTCAGAGGCTATTGAAGTGCAGGCAGACTGTTGAGACTCTCCACATAACAGCTTTCCCAAGTGGGATCTGAGAAATGGGACCTACTATAAGGGTATTTGTGATTATTATGGGAGATAAAATACTCAACACAGTGGCAGGGGTACAAAGTGCCCTAAAAATTTAATTACACAATAATCTCAGTAATAAGTAGCCATCTTGTTCCTTTTATGCTGTAGATAGTAAGCTGAGTTTCATGATAGACATACTAGTTTAAGGATCAAATATTCAGATGCCAACAGAGGGTTGCCAGGTCAAATAAATAAGCAAACAGAGAGGGTCTGAGAAACTTGTGGCCATTTTGGACTCTCTTTCATTTTCATACTGGGACAAGCAAAATGTGTCTCTTCTAGAAGAAAATAACAGCACAGGGTAACAAGAAAAGGTTGCTGACCTTTGGCCTCCAAGCCAGGCATGTAACAGGGAGCAGGCAAACTGGTGGATTAAGTGGGTGGTCCCTTGTTACTCCCAGCAAATTGGTCCATAGGGGATTCTTAATCTAAAATTGCCATTTCTGCTCACCTTTGAAGAGAACCAGAAATCCTGTATCTTATATGAAATTTGTGTTAACAATAAATATTTGTATTGCAAAAACAAAAGAAAACAAAAAAGTTACTGAGTGAACCAGATGCAATGTGCAGCTGACTTTTCATTTTGGGCATTGCCTCTTGCACTCTTTCAAATACCAGGTCCCTGGCATCCTTAGTATATGTCTTTAAAAAGCATCGATACGCAGTTTTGGAAACCCCTGTCTGGCATTTAAGGGTGTTTTCTTGAATGTACTTCTTTGATATCCAACTCAGCAAAGCCCTAGAGATGGCATGTGAAGATTTTTTTGGGTGCACATTCAGATCTGTCTTTTAACACCTAATACAGCCGTAGTGAACACTGGGGATCTCAGCAGCATTTTCTACAGAAGGCTGGCAGATGACCTTTGAGAAGCTAAATTTAAGGAGAGGCGCACTGATTTGGATGCAGCCCCTAGAAGCCGGGCCACAGAGGAGTCGGCATCTCTCTAAATAGCTCCTATGTCTGATATGGAGTGAGACCATCACGTGCCTGGTCTCTGCTCCACTGCCTTTTATGGGGGCCCAGGGAGGCTAGGAGTGGTGGGCTTTGTCAACTGTTCCCCCTTTGTTGTAAGCCTCATTGTTCGGTTTAATGTCCTTGATCAAAATCTCTGAATTTGCAAGGCCTGGGGACGTACACAAACTGCCTGAGAAATTAAAACTGGGATCATTTTGTCCATCTTCCTGACAGTGCAGGCTCCTGTCTCCAGCAGGGTGATCCCAAGGGTCCCTTCCAGGTACTAGAAGGAGTCACAGGGACTAGGAGGCCATTTGCATGTGATTTGCATTCACTTACATAAGCCGGCAAGAGCCCTGTTAAGTCTGAGCAGAGGTGATTTTCAAGGGCTGGATTCTTATTGCCTTTCCCTTGAAGACAGTCACCCCTAACAGCGGCCTTTTTTATTAGATGTATATAAGGAAGCAGGTCATTGATGGCAGGAAGGAGATCCTAGTTAAAAAGGAATGAGTCCATTAGAAAAAAAGCTCTTTATTCTTTCAGTTCCTTTAGCATGAAACTAAGTAAATATTTATGGCGTGCAGACTGTTTGCCAAACATGGTTTCAGATGTTGGGAATTCACATTGGACATCAGTCAGTCCCACTCAGTTTACCATCAATTTTAATGAAGGAGAATGGTTATAAAAACAATTAAGAACCAGCAAAGAAAGAAAAAGGATAAATCCAGGCGGTGTTAACCACTGTGCAGAAAACAAAACTGGGAATTGAATCAGGGAACAGCCCTGAGCGTAGGAAAGGGAGAGGCATTAAGCAGCCTGTCCTGGGGAGACATTGGAGACCTAAATAATATCAGGTCAACTTTGAGGACTGGGCAAAGTTCTGCAAGCAGAGCAAGCAGTGGATACAATCCAGAATGATCTAGATTGATCTAGAAGGATCTTGGGTTGTTTTGAAAAGATTAAAAAGGCCAGTGTCACCATAGTTTGAAGAGAAGGGAACAGTGGTACAAAATAAATGGACAGGGGTTAGATGGTGTGGGCTTGTAGGTCAAGGTAAAGAATGTGTGTTCTATGTGTTCCTGCTGCAGCAGGAACTATTGAATTCTGAGCATCAGGATGACATGTCTGATTTACTTTTTAAAAATTGATTTGGCCACTGTGAAAAGAGGAAGGGGAGATGGTG
Source organism: Hippopotamus amphibius kiboko (assembly GCF_030028045.1). Lineage (NCBI taxonomy): Eukaryota > Metazoa > Chordata > Mammalia > Artiodactyla > Hippopotamidae > Hippopotamus > Hippopotamus amphibius. Next base: position 127,322,249 of record NC_080194.1, read on the forward strand.
AGAGTTAGGACTTTGTTGCCATGGACATGTCCATCTAAGAAATAGAACTGTCTTGGGCTGAGATGGGGGCACTGATGAGGGAGGGAAGTGGAGACAGTGGAAATATCTTTTCAAAATTTAACCAATAGGATTTTATAATGCGTAGTACAGGGGATATGAGGGATAGGAGGGGATATGAGGGCAAGGGAAGCATTAAGGCATCATTGATCAAGAATTTTGTTTTGAAGAATGAAGTGGATGGAGATGCCATTTGCTAAAGGGGGAAGTCTTGGTGAGGAATCTGCTTCAGGGGAGAAGGGAGATGAGAAGTTGAATTTTCACACCTGTGGTGTGGTTCAAAAACACTTTTTTTCCCCTACAGTGGGAACAGAGCAGCCTTATTTAGGAGAAAGGATGCGTGATGGGAAGAAGGGAAAAGCTGCATGGTGTTCCCATGGCTACCTAAGCAGTCTCTTAATTTTGCTGCTCACAGATCCCAGTTGGCTTCTTGTAGAGGAGACCTTATCAGTTACCTCTCTCAATTAGTACTTGAACATGTGAGATGGCACAGATCTCCTGAGGAGGGAGACTATCATTTTGTTTCTATTATGGTTATATTGAATGGACGTTTTCCTTGGGGAGACTTGGTGAACTGGTAGATCATTGGTAGATAGTTAGATAGTGGCATTAAGTAGCATGCCCAAGAAGACATCAGGTCAGCTTTGTCAAGAGCTGATAGATTGCTCAATCAAAAGATTGATAGATAAGAGAAAGAGAGAGAGAGAGATGATAGAAATGGATGGATGGATGGGTGGATGGATGGATGGATGAACGGATAGTTTAGATAGATACAGATAGATAGATGATAGATAGATAGATGACAGATAAATAGATAGAGTTTTCTTAGCCCAAGGAAATGAGGACGATAAAGGTAGATGAGAGAAATATGATTTCTAGGCAGTCTTTGACACCTCTGAGAAATCTGTTTCTTTGCGAAAAAATGAAAGACCATTGGCATAACTTACAATCTTTGGGAGTCACATCAAAGTTAATGGATAGGTCCACATTCAGTGAATGGGGTGTCCCAGCCTTGTGTGTAAAAGGCCTTATTTAAGGGAGCTAATAAGAATGCATAAAAGAAACAATGGGGTGGAATGAATTGGCGATTCGGATTTCCATGTATACATTCCTAACAAGAAAAAAATGTCAAATTGTACACTTTATGTGCAGTTTATTGTGTGTCAATTATATCTCAACAAAAGTCCTTCAAAAAAAAGAAACAATAGTGTCAAAAAGACCCTGTCTTCACTACCAGTAAAAGGTAGGGGCATAAGCAGGTGTAAGACAGAGAAGAGAGGGAAGAAGTAAAGTAATAAATAAATTAATTATTCACTCAATATGGCTCCATAGAGATTTCTTTCACAAACTCTAGATTTCTGTGAATAACTAGCAAGAGAAAATTAAATATGTCCAGATAACCCGGAAGCTTTATTTGCTACCAGTTTGCTCTATATTCTCTTTGATTCCAAATGACTTAAAATGTGGACATGTCCTCAGAAATTGGGTATTTTCTTTTTTAGGAAGCAGTGAATTTCAGTGGGTCAAATTGAAGTCATTTCCATATTTATAAAGCACATATTCTGAAATGTCTGGGGTAATTTTTATCTTTATACCACTATAGAAATTTCTAAAAGATAAGATGTGTTTAATATAGGAGAGGAAGGTGATGGTCTGGAGTTTCAGAAGCCCCTGGGACAATAGGTCTTAAATTTCGTGTCTTTCTCTGGGTCTAAAAGGGTGGCCAAGATTTTACCATTAATATGCCTCCCAAGTATTCTAAGGATAACTCTTTGGAAAACCCTATCCTTAGATCATCCTGGGGGCTGTATACCAGCTACTTTATTCAAATTGGAACTGAAGGCTTTTAGAAACAAAGCATTCTTGGAAAATTCTAGGAGGTTCTTAGGGGCCAATCTATTACGATATTGCATCTCTGTCTTCCTTAGTGGATTAGTAGACTGTGGTCACCTCTCAGCTGTTCTTATAGACACATCATTTAGACCAGGCAATGGGATGGCACCTCTCCCTCTGGGAAGAGCTCAGACAGTTCTTGTCACAAATACCTTCTCTCACATCACAACTCTCACCGTTGCCTTTTCTCAGGAGCATTTAGTGAAGGACCTTTGGTGTTTGACCTTCAGCCCAAGGTTTCCCACACCTGTCCTTCTCTGTCTTTCAGCAGTTCTATAATGAATGCTCTCATAAAGACTTACCAGCAGGAGCAGGAAGTGATCACCGAATCCTAAAAAAATGATCATCTTTTGAGGTTGTTCCCTAAATAGTGCCCAGTGGGTGTGTAATGCGGGTAGCTTTTCGATTTGCAAATATTCTTGTTTGCTCTTTTCTTGAGTAGAACTTTCTAAAGGGCCAGGATTCATTTTACAGAAAATGCACCATGCAGAACATTTGGACAATTACAGGATTCTGTTAATCCTATATACAGGTTATTTGAAAGTTACATTAGATATCATGCATTGATTGAGAATTTTTATGGTTCTTGAATTCTCTGAAATGTATTCCACACAATCTCTAGTGGATTCATGTCATTTTCTTTGGGATTTACAAAGCACTTTGGAACTCTATAGAGTCTCCGGGTCACAATTAGGAATGACAATTATCAGAATATGTTTCTGCAAAGAATTCTGTTTATACGAGCTTCCAAAACTTTGCGAACTTAAATGCAGAGGGATATGAGGGATTATATAACAGTAATCCGCAAAAGAAGACCAAACAATTCAAACTATTATAAGGGCTCTAGAGAATATGGATATGGGATCAAATCAATTACCACATCATTTTCAAAAGGTTCATCTGTAGCTGGTCAGTAGTTTCCATGCTATTAACTTGTATTGGCAGAGAAACATAAAAGGGCATAAATCTATTTTCCTATATATAGTTTTCAAATATTTTTTAAGCCTGCCCAAACTCTACATCCTTTAAATTTTAAAATTAAAAATGAAGACACCAACACATTTGACTTGTGTTTAGTTTGCAATGATATGAGTTGTTGAATCAAATGTGATGATAACATTTTTATGTATTTGTTTTAAGGCTGGAAATTGAATCCAGTTGTGGGTGCAGTGTACAGTCCCGAATTCTATGCAGGTAAAGATTTTCTCTTTGCATGATGTCTTCTTGGTCTTTTCTAAATGTGCTTTGCCTGCCCATAAAGAATGGGTTTCATAAAATAATCTGAGCCGATAAATTCCTATCCTAGCAAGTTCTGAATGATTTTTTTAAGGCAAAACCAAAAGTGTTTAAAAGCTTTTAAAAAATAAAGGGGAATCACGTACGTTACACTATGGCGTAAGCATGGGGCCACGGCTCCTTGTGACATTTCACATTGATTTTGCCCCAAAAAAAGCATTGAGATTTTGTTCAAGAGCATTTGAACAAATGGAGAGCTGTTCATGCCCGTTTTCTTTCAATGTGCCTGAACGTGTTTTTTAGCCATACGCTTCCATTTGGAGTTGCATTTTTTTCCCCTGGGCAAAGCAGAGAGTTGGCTTAATTATCCCAATAATGTGCCAGTGCATTGGAATTGCAAAGAGAAGGATTATTTAGGGAACTAGAAAAGTTAAGTTGTCCCTCTTTCTCCATTAATCAATTTCCCTTAGCAATTCCCTTTCTCTCTGCTTTGCCTTCAGGGGTATATATCTTTCTCCTCATCCCTTCCCTGCCACCCACCAACTGCCACTCACATCCACTGCCCAGAAAACCTAGTCATCAAATTTGGGGAGAGAGTAATCCTGAAGCAACAGCAGCTGAGAATTTGTGCTCAGCTTAGCCTGTTACTTCTACCTGTTATTTCTCTGCTCATGAACAAAGCTGCATTGAATGCCTGAGAACCTTAGTAGATTTGCCACATGGATATTGAAAAGAAGTCTTGCTTTGATGTGGCCTTTGCTTTTTAATAAGGAGAAATCAATGACCCATTGATCTAGATCCACTCATTTCGTAATCTCTTGATGGTAAGTCACACCCCCTGCTTTGTCTCTTCCGAGATGCCCTACATCAGTCATTCTCCTGAAAGTAAACATTGACCCTAGTGGCTGACAAAGGAACATAGGAAATTCAGACAGCTACTGGAGCACAAAAACCAACTTGATTTTAAAAGATGGTAAACCTGGGAAAGCCCAACATGATAGCTGAAATCTGGATTTTAGGTAGGCAATACTTGTAGTGATTCTTCATGTGTGACTTTTAGTACAAGCCTGGGTTACATCCAGGGATTCTAAGAGTAAAGGAGCGAGTTGTGTTGACTCCTATGGGGAAGGAGAGACCTAGCAATAAGGTTTTCCATGACTATGTGGTGGGATCCACTTCCAGAGAGAACACACAGGGGAGTGAGGAACGTGGGCATTACTCTCAGGCAGCCCAGGATGGAATCCTGGTTTCTTTACTAGCCAGCTGTGTGATTCTAGGCAAGTTGCTTAACCTCTCTGTGCCTCAGCATCTTCATCTGTTACATGTGAGATGATAGGAGTAACAAACTCGCAGGCATTTATAAGAATTACATGGGTTAATATCTGAAGAGTGTGTGGTGCATAGCCAGCACCATATAATTGTTGAGGAAATACAAATAAATCAGTTACTGTTCCACCTCTCTGCCATAAGGGGAAAGTTAACTGAGAGCTGATGCTGTTGAATTCTGAGTGTACCACTAGACGAAATGATTCCCTTCCTAATTCATGAGAGGACTAGTCTTTCAGTGCTCAGTGTATCCATTCCAGGGGCACAGATATTGCTGGAATACACCTCTGTCCAAAGCTTCAAAGAAATGAAATCCCCCGGAAGGGCAAGGAGGAAGTTGGGAAGCAGCTTCTGTGCATCTACAGATGATGCCGGGTGACACGGAGTTACTGGAATAAAGAGGTGGCAGATTCTCTGCGTGTGTGTGTGCACGCGCGCATGCATGCTTTCTCCCACAGAATAATGAGATCAAGAACAGGAAGCAAGAAACCATCCTACGGGGAGGTAGGGGATGAATGTGTGAATTGTAACAGGGAGAGGAAAGTACATCTTTCTGGCCCCTTGCAATATAGTTCCTGGTCACCTTTGGCACAAATAACGAAGAAAACACCAAATAGCTCATTTACAAGTGATTTCAAACCTCTGTACATATATGTGGGTGTTTGAGAGGCCATTCAGACAGAAGAAACAATTCAGAATGACTTATACATACAAGAATAAATGAATCTGCATACCTTTTAGAACATTAGAGCAGCCAGTTGAATGAGCCCTGGGCCCAGCCTCAAAAGTTAGATCATTGGACCATGGGGGAAAAATAAGTTGTAATAAGGGTTACTCTTGACTGAGTACTTTTATGGTCAGGCACTGTTCTAAGCACTTTACCTAAATTAATGAGTTTGAATCCTCATGGCAGTTTTCCAAATGCAGAAACTAAGGTACAAAGTGTTTGCGTCACAGGGCTAAGATGTCACAGCTGGTGAGAAGCCGTCTAGAATTGAAATCAAGAGCCTGTGTTCTTTGCAACCAGGTTACTCTGCTTTATTTTTCATGACTGTTAGAAGTCATCATTCTTATGAAGTGTGCCCTCTGATAGTAGGCAGAGCTGCTACTCTGTCCAAATCAGTCAAATTAGAGTAGTAAGATAATCAGTTCTGATTATTCCAACCTCCACCACGACCGTATGCAGACGTATTAACTGGTTGTATCGGGGAAGCTTTCAGGGTAGCCTGGACAACTAAATAATTATTTCTATGAGCTGCTCCAATAAACTTAAATCTAAAAAAAAAAAAAAAATGGGCACAGAGAAGTAAATGTTACTTGAGAAATCTAAATATTTGTGTTCGGTGTTGCCAGTATCTGGGCTATCCTTGATGATCAGGGGCTTTCTCTTTTTGCCTATATATTTGTCTATGTAAGTAGACAGAGTTCATGATATTCAGAAATGTGGGGAAATCTTGCTGCAGATTCAACACTCCAGAACGATTCCTTTGAAATACTTGAAGGCCCATTAACACTGAGAATCCTGCTAGCTTAAATCTAAAACTTCAGGCACCCGTACCTGTGGAGGGCATATATGCAAAATAGAGCTGTAGAATGTATCCATTTCCATAACCAGGTATAATGCCTCATGTTATCCATTTAAATATCCATGACTAAGAATCTAGGGGGCATTTTAAATTTCCCCAACTATAAAACAGTCTGGATTTATCTTGGAATTTTGAAAGTGCCCCAGAGCCGAAATGAAGACCTTGTCATTGATTTGCTGTGGGTATTTCACAGGTCAGCCCTGTATCTGCCTGAGACAGAGAGCCAGCCTTATTTTATTTGTCATTTCTATATATAAGATTTTGCATTAATGACAAAGATCACAATATTCCCATAGTATAATTATTGATTTTCTGCACCTTACGCAGAATTAACAACCCAGCCTCCAATTGTCTCTCAGACTGAGGCATGAAAACTGCACATATTTTGTAAATTAAAATCAATATTTTCAATTTCTCCTAAAGGTAATTTTCCTAATTTAGTGGACTTTTCCCTAACATTTATTTTCTCTTTAATTATAAAATGGCAGGTTATTGATTTTCGTCTATAACCTCTTGACGCCCTGAGTGCATTTTTATTGCTAACGCAGGGTGGGGGTGGGGAAAGCAGTTACACCTCTTAATGAGGATCTTTAATTACCAGCTGAACAGTATTAATTTGCTTTGATAAATTATGACATGCACTCTCCCTCGCACACATGTTCCAAGGGAAGCATTTAGAAAGCTGTTATGAAAGGTCTTTCAGTGCGGGTGGTTTTTCTGAACTCTCTTCAAGTGATACCTGCAAGAACTCTTTTAAATGCTTATCCAATACCAGCCTCGAGCAGCAGATATACCTAAATCAGCATATTCCATGAACATATGTAAATCTCCTCCAAAGACAAGTGGGTGTTTTCCTATAAAACTAAGCAGCGGCATTGATTATTTTTCCTAAGCCTAATCATCTTCAGGCTCCTTGAGACTTATTCTCATGACAAATGATGGATAAGTCAATAAAAAAATTAAAAATGCCCAGGTGAGTTTCAAAGACTTTAGCCAGCATCTACGGGCATTCCACTTTAGAGTCGAAATAAAACTGAAGGCTTAAATAGAAGTAACATGCCTGCAGATATCTGTTGCCAGTAGCATTTCTCAAGTTATTTAGTGTCATTAGAAATAGGGTTTTTAGGAATCCGGATGAGGAGGCTTCCACAGGGATTCTTAGAGTTTCCCCGTCACTCTAAGTCCCCTTTGCCATCTAATAAAAATGTTTAAAAAAAAAAAGTTGTGTCCTTAAGGGATAATCACGATATCTAGCCAACGAAACTGTTGATTGAAAGCACCTTTCATCTTCATACGTGAGTAAAACAAAATAAAAATAAATAACAGAAGGCTATACACAGTTGTCGACGCGGTGCTGACAAATGGCAAATTCATCCGTTTCTCAGTTGCTGGTAAGATGGCAGCAAAGCTCATGCACGCTGTGTATCATATCTGCCAACTCATTTCTGTGATTAAATATTCCATCAGTGGGGTTGTAAGGCGGCGAGGCTTAACAAGATTCATAAGATGCACCGCTTGAACACACATAACTCACTTCTGTGGATGGGGAGCACCCCGCCGGCAAAGGAAAATTGGAATTGAGTTAAATTACTCCACGAGTCATGATCAATAGGGAAAGGAAAAGATCTCCCAATGCAATGCAGGTCGAAGACAGAGTTAGGTCCCAATGACTAGAAACACACAAAGTCAAAAGGAGAGGCATGCGGAGTCAATCAGCTCGGAAACCTTGAAGATGACAGTGAACACTAGTCTTGGTGACACTATTATTATTAATGGGTGTTGGAGGGGGGAGGAAAGGAAGGGGTCCTGAGTGGATCCTCCTGCTGAAAATAAACATGTCTGGTTTGAGGGGAGTGAAACAAAATGACAGGTACTAAAACAAGGGCATACCTGACTGCAAAGTCACATTTAAAGAGTGGCCAGGTCTTGAAATAAGTAGGTTATCCCTGGGGTTACAGGGAGGATCAGGTAAGATAATGAGTGTAAAAGAACTTCACAGACTGTAAAGCAAGATAAAAATATAAGAGATTAGTGTGATCGCTGAAGTCACCTGGATTGATTGTGTCCACGTCGGCATGAGCCTGGCCTCAGGCCACGTGAATTGATGCCAGCCTAGATGATGGGAAAGTGGATTGAGATCTCAATATAAAGGTTAAAAATGAAGAGGATGGATGTAGCACTCTGTGATTGCGCAGCTTGAAAGGGCAGCTGTATTTGACCTTGGATTACCTGGACAAAGGTATTGGTTTTCTACAGGCTCTTGGCCACTGTGAACCATGATTCATCTAAGAATTGGGTCAGAAGAAGGTAGATGTAGGTCTCCCTTCCCCCCACGTCACTTCGTTGAGTCCGTGACAGTTAAGAGAATGACCTTCAACCACACTTTTGGATGGACTTCTTTCCAATTCCCTTCCTGCAATTTGGATACAATAGCATCTGAAAAAAAGTAAGATTTGTCCAGGACCTGGGATAACCTGACATAAGTTGCTTTTCTTTTATTGGTCACAGTCCTAGACTTTGGATTGAGCTCAGGGTGATTTGCTAAAAGACTGGGTACAAAGCATGCCTGGTTTTGGGTGACTGCCTTAGCATCCTGAAAGAGTATAAGGTGGCTTGGGAAGGTACCTGCCACCACCCCAAGCCCCTCCAAGCAGCAAATGTTCAGGTGCTCCTCGTGACTCTAACGTTCCCCACATCCACCCAGAGGACCAGCCTCGCCTGGACTCAGAGCCATGGCGGTGAGGAGCCGCTCCGTGTGAACAATGACCTTTGGTTCAGTGATGTTTTGTATAATTTACACATCTGCCCGATTCCAATGCAGTGCACTTCAGTGAACTGGAACAGAAGAGTCCAGATTTAAGTCCCCAAGCAAAGGATTTTCAGCCTGGAAATGTTCCACTTCAAGGAGTTTATCTCGTACATCTGTTTACCTTTGCCTCCCCTTTTGGTTGCAATTCACTTTGCTTCTTCCCTCTCCTCCCCACATCTGTCTTATCGGATTTTATTCCATCCCTGCCCACACTTGGCCTTAATTTTTAGCTGCGTCCTTCCCTGTCCCACAGAGGGAATGCAGCTCGGCTTTGATGGAACCCGTGGAGGTCTTTGATCTTCAAACAGGGTCGGCACTCGGTTATGTGCTGAAAACTGCATTTCCTAAATAAATGAGTCCCCATTGTATTGCATGAGAGGGCTATCAAGGAGAGCTCCCCGTCAAAGCAGGAAGTGACAGGGATAGTCCTTGTAAGAGAAGCCCTATCTCTAGGCTGTGGAGGAAGATGAGGTTTGAGTATCTGGCTTTGGATAAATTTCATAGGGAACGTTCTAGGTCGCCCTCATCAACATACCCAGCAGCTCAAAATGTCAGCATCATAAGCCAGCTCTGTGCCTGGCACTGAGCTAAACTCTGCATCTCCTCCAATCCTCATACAAATGTTCAGCATTATCTTCATTACAGAAATTATGAAACCAAGGTTTTGTGGTGAGTTTATCTCATTCCCTAAATCGCAGAACTAGTACGTGAAAAATCTGTATATTATATAAAGGTCTCCTTTTCTAACCTCAAAGCCCATGTTTTTCATCACTTTGCGAGGCAGCTTTCTCAGTAGTAGGTGAGGGCACACCCTCGATGCCTTCCATTCATTAGGCCATAGAATATGACAATTAGAAAGAGTATCTTTACATTTAATATTCTCGGCTGCATGCCCAGCCTCCATGGTGGGATGTACACATATGTTTACAGAGATTGCAACTTGGCAAGATGAGTGTCATTTTCTTCCTTTTGTACATATCGTAGAAATCCAGTGAAGTAGAATTGCCCAAGGTTGCTGACCTCAAAAGTTAAACAGCTGGTTCCAAACCCGTATCTTTGTATATCTTATTCCAAGGTTGATTTTTTTTCCCTGCAAGTTACCTCCCGTATGTTACTGAACACAAGTTCGTGTGCCCGGCACACAGTGAGGCCAAACAATACTGAAACAGAGAAAGGTTTATTGCAGGGCCATGCAAGGAGACAGGTGGCTCATGCCTCCCAAATCCCAACCCCCCAGAAGGGTTTCAGCAAAGCATTTTTGAAGGCGAGGTGAAGGCGGGGCCATGTTAGTTGTGCAGGAATCCCTTGTTCCTGTAGGTCAGGTCATGTTCCTGTAAACTTCCAACAAAACAAATGTTATTCTCTGTTCTGCAACTTTTTATCTCTATATGAATGGAAAAGTGTTATACTTTTAAAGGTCAGAGCCTTGAGAATAGGCTATCCTCTATATTTCAGGCTATAGGCAACATTCTTAACTCTAAGTCATAGCAACAGAATACGAAGATGAAAGACAAAGAAACACATCCAATATGGAGTCAGATTTGTTCTTCCCTATTAGACATACCTGCTTTAGTTAATCTAGTATCTTGGATTCGTGGTTCTTAACTGGGAGTGATTTTTTGCCTCCTAAGGGAATTGGGCAATTTCTGGAGACAATTTTCCCTGTCACATCTGGGCGGAGGGTTGTTCACTATCCGCATCTTGTAAGTGAGGGCTGCGGATGCTGCAGAATATCCTACAATACCCAGGACAGCCCCCACCACAAAGAATGATCTAAAATATGGATAGTGCTGAGGTTGAGAAACCCTGTCCTGATAGCAGCACATGACTCAAAATCTCACATATGCACCAAATATCTTAGTAATTCTCATGCCCTACCAAGGGCTACTGCTACAGATGTCCAAGCAGCTGTAGTTATTGATGGCAACTAAGGAATGAAAGAGATGTTTGCCCAAATGTTTCCTCTCCTGAACATTCCTTTGCAATTTTTGACTCCAGAAGGAAAAAGCATAAAGTTTGATTTTATGCCACAGAGCTGGCTCTATGATTGGCTAGACATACTCACAGGACTTGGAAAGGCTGTTAGACTCACAATTCCAATTTATTACAACAAAAGGCTACAAATTGAAAACTGGCAAAGGGAAAGAGCACATGGGAGGAAGCCCAGAAGAAACCGGGTGGGAGCTCTTGGGTGTGCTCTCCCTGTGGAGTCACAAGAAGTACTTCGTTTTCCCAGCAAAGATGTGTGACAGCACATTCAAAGTGTGGCTGGTCAGGGAAGCTCGCCTGAGCCTTGGTGTCAAGGATTTTTTGGGGGGAGTTGGTCACGTAGACATGGAGCACCCGTGAATGACCTCAACTACTCAAACCTTAGCCCAAAGAGCAAAAATAAGCATTCACCATAATTCACTTAAATGATCTTATCAAAATGGTACTGTGTGGCCCAAGGCCACAGGCATCCAAAAACAGTCTGATCAAGTAGAATAAATACTCCACGGGCTCAGAATTCATCTCCCAGGAGCTGACTTGTCCTATAGGCAAGCCTTTGGGGAGGATGTGCAAGGTGTGAACAGCCCAGACCTGCTGATTAACCCTTTCCTGCTACCCCCCCCAAAAAAAAACAGAAAAGAAAATGGAGGTGACAAGCTCAGAATATATCACAACAATGATAATGATGGAAGTGGTGAGGATGAGGAGGAAGATATAAGACAAGACACGACTGTGTTTGCTTATTCTAGGAGAAAAGATGAAGCTGAATCTAGTTATGAAAGAGGATCACATGTATGACTTTTTTGCTGAGAGCAGGGGCCTGCAGATGTTTTCAGTAAAGGCCCAGTTAGTCAATACTCTTGGCTTTATAAGCCATGTAGTCTCTGCCACAGCTACTCAGCTCTGCCCTTGTAGTGCAAACATAGCCATAGGTAATACATAAAGGAATGTGCATAGCTGCGTTCCAATAAAACTTTATTTAGAAACACGGACATTTACATTTCATGTAATTTTCATGTGTCGTGAAATAGTCATCTTCCTGTCTCCACCGCCCAACTATATAAAACTGTGAAAACCTTGGCCACTACTTTGCTGACCCTGGCTGGAGATTCTAGATTTAATACACACAAAGCTTATGCTCTGGGGAGGTGTTTTGTTTTGGGTTTTGTTTTTTTAGCATTGCACTTCGGTAGCAATTACACGATACTGCGTGAACCCATAAGGTTAGCTGGCAGTCACTCAGTTGCATGATGTGCATCCAGGAAGGGCCAAAGAGAGAGGCTGTGTATAAATTCACACATACCACTGGCTTCCGTTAATCCATCCTTTAGCTCAGAGTTACAGCACTGAGGGCCTGGGAAGTTCCAGGCACTGTGGTAGGCACTGGGCTAGCAGACTGTCCCTCCAAAATTTGACAGGGAAGTAAAGGTTGCAGAGAAATAAACTCAGGGTATAATAAATGATGATACTTCCTGGAGCACTGGAAAATAAGCGCTCTCTCTGCATTAAAAGGAGTGCCATACATTGGGTCTGGAAGGATAAGTAAGAGTTTTCCAGGAAAGATGGCAGAGAGAAGATCATTGGAGGGGTAAGTAAGGAGGAGTTTGGTAGCATCCAAAGGAATTTCTCCACCTTATCTTAGAATCCATTGAGAAAAGTTAAAACAGGAACAAAAATAAATACAAGTACTTGATGTTCATCTGAGATGGGAATTTCTGAGGCAAAATCAGTTTTCTCCAAAGACTGAGAAATATTGACTGCAATCAGAGAGGCCCCTCTAGAGGAATGTTGCAAAAGACCTGATAATACCATAGAAAGGAATCTGGATTCTGGAATTTATCCCTTGAGAGACTGACAACCATTGAAAACTCTGACTAAGAAAATGAAATAATAAAAACATAAAATAAGAACACGTAGTAATGAGTTAGGACCCAGATCTACATTCAAAACAAATGGGAGTCTTATCATGAGCATTATATGTGGGTGAAGCCCTGAAAGACTGAAAGATGGAAGACCGCTTCCGCGACTGGTCATCCATCCCAGACCCCAGGATTACCAAATAGTGCCCAACAGCCAAAGCTATTATAGAACGTGTCTCCCGGTTTTGGCCAAATCTTTCTTAGGAAAGCAAATTACCAGAGATTTTTAAAATGAGGTGGGTTCATTTTTCTCTTTATGTTTTAACTTGAGTTGCCATTCTATCACAAACCATTTCGTTATGAAGATTTTTTTGCTTTCCACTCAGCGTTCTTTTCAAAATTTATGGTTCCCTGTTATTAGCCCAGCCAATTAAGTTGTTGTGTAAATAAAGACAAATTGGCCAAATAGTGTTTAGCAAACTTTATGTTAATGATATGTAGATACTTCTTCTCCAAGTATAAAACAAAGCTGTCCCCCCATCCCCTGCTTTTTTTTTAAAAGTAGTGTTGAAGAACCAACACACAAATGGCAAAATTCTACTTAGATTAACTATATTGATGACAGTTAATGCATTTCCAGAACTTCTATGGAACTGTTACAACCCATTACAGTCAAAATATTGGTTTATGAGAAATTAATAAAGCCAATGGAAAGTGGAATCCAGCATCTGCATTAGCTATTAACACCAAAAGAATCAGCCAGAATTAATTATGCTGTGTGCTACATTCTAATGAGTTTTTCATTAAACTGTATACCATTATGGAAACTAAACAAGGATTATTCAAAGAATAATGCCAACGGCTGTTATTTTTTTGAGAGATTAAATTAGTTAATGGGTTATACATTTAAATCTGACGCAAAGGTTAATCGATGTACATTCATCATTGTATTCAACTCAGTATCATTTTAAAAACATGAACACCCTGATATCACTGATATTTCCTCCGGAAAAAATATGAATCTATTTGTATGTTTCTAGTGTTTATTTGATATACATGTGGTATTTTAAACACTGAAACCCTCTATATTAGTTCTCTGTCATTTTCGAGAACAATTTTCACCAGGTGAAATAGTCTACTTGCTTTCAGCCCATGGGGGTGTGTGTGTGTGTATGTGATGTGGGAGGCATATTTAAATAAATGTATCTGATTACTCTTTGAGAAATTAAAAGTTGAAATATAGTATTTTTTACTCTCACAAAAAGAATGAGGTCAGGATTTTAAACTTAGTCTGAAATAAGAAGGAAACAAGATAAATCGCTACAGCCATCCCACAAATATACCCAGTTCCTCCTAAAATCCAGTTTTGAAATAGTAAGTGAAATATAAGAGGGGGCCACTAGGGAGAGATATCTAGAAGGCTATTTGGGCTTTTGTAGGATCGTAGAGGCTCTTGCCCCTGGAAGATGAGAGGCAGAGAAGGAAGAGGCCCATCTAGGTTCTTTGCAGAGACTTGTAAACTCCACTGTTTTCAGCCAAAGCACAATTTATAATTTGTTTTTTCTCCAGAGCAGAGATTGCACACTAAACTATCTTTAGGAGGAGGCTGTGAGATAAGTAAGTGAAATGTGCAAATTGGAGGGGACGTGTCTCAATTATAGAGGTAGCTTCTTCCCATCACTCTGAGTCGCCTTGCCAGGCAGGAACACTAGCCCAGACCTGTGAGAACCCATTTCTTGATTCCTCAAGAGAAGCCAGACATCTGTCCTATAACATTAAAACTCCCAAATTTAAATGTTTTGCAGTTATTTCCCAATTGTAAGACGTTTTCCATTAATTCTATTATATTTAGCATTATGTTGGTGGCCAATCAAAACAGCACAGTAGTTATCAATTTGCTACTCCATTCTTAAAAAAAAAGGGAGAGAGAACAAAATAAATCTCCAACGGGCCATAGTTTGAGATTCCAAATAATAATTACTGTTTCCATTATTATTATTACTGAGATCACTTACTGATTATTTACTATTTGCCAAACACTTTCATGAATAGTTCTAATCCTTACAACAATACTCGATGAAATAGATAGTTTTGTACCTATTTTACAGATATGAAACCTGAGGCTTAGGGGTGGTAAATGACAAGTCAAATGAACTTACAGTCAGTGAGACTGGAAAACAAAACTAAGCTTAAAAGTTTCCAAAGCCCATGCCCTTCCAGCTACACTATCCAAGCTTAAGCGTTCACTATTTCTCCTCTGTGTTTCCTTCCTCCATATCTTATTTCTATCTTGCAAGTGGGATTTTCTTATCTACAGAAGATACATCCTGCCCAGAGGCTTCCTTGTTTGGATTTAAAACCCTAGCACAGATATTCTTAAAGGAGATAGGACCTTCTAGCTAACATCAGGTGTTTTCAGACAGAAGACTGCAGAATCTTTAGACATGGTTTTGTTGGAATGGTGTTGGTGGATATTTACCACTCCAAGGGTGGAGAGCATATTTCATCGACTCAGGACCAAGTATCACCACTGATAAGCTTCATGAGAGAGTCTGAGCTTTGGGAGTCATGCAAAGTTGGCTCAGATTTCAGTCTTATCTCATATTTTTCTCTCTCTCAGCCTTAGTTTCCTTGTGGATTTAATGAGAAAAAAAGTTATAGTGCTTCTGGTACATACTTGGTCCAGGACCAGAAGCTCAGTGGCATCTTAACTGTCAGTCTTATTAATATCACCTGTACTTAAGATTGCCTATATGGTCCCTATATAAGCATTTTACTGTTATTGGCAGCCTGGAATCCCCTGGGAGCTTATAAGAAATGTAGACTTTCAGACCCTATCCCATACCTACTAGATCAGATTCTGCATTTAAAAGGGCACCCACCCATTGATTCAGTGCATATTAGCATTTGAGAAGCAAGCCTCTAGGATGGCCCTTATCTATATATTGACACCCATAACCCAGAAGGCCAAATGCCTTAGGAAATAAAATTTATTTTCATTGTTTTTGTTGTAATTTAATTGCTATCATTCCACAAATACCTTATGGGACCATACTTCTCCTTGTTCCATTGTCTTAAACAACAATTAATTAAAAAGAAATTTGGGGCAAGTATTGAAAAAACATGTCTTCAAATTGTTTTGGATATTCATTTTTAAACAAAACTAAAATTAAATTAAATTTTTGACAGAGTATTGATAAAATGATACCTCTGAAATTTTTAGTGACAGTTTCCTGGGGAAGGGCTAATGCTGTCCTGAGAGACAATTAGTAGTAGTATTGTTCCACACAAACAGTAGATGTTAGGACAAGGGTCCCTAAATGTATTCTGTGAAGGTCCAGGTAGCAAATATTTTAGTCTTTGTAGGTCATGCATTCTCTGTTGCAATTACTTAGCTCTGTCCTTGTAGCATAAAGCAGCCATAAATAATATGCAAATGAATGAGCATGGCTGTGTGCCAATAAAACTTTACTGATAGACACTGAAATTTGAATTTTATATAATTTTCACTTCTCCCAATATCATTCTTCTATTGAATTTTTTTTTCCTCAACCATATAAAAATGTAATCATTCTTAGCTCTTGGCCATACAAAAAAGGTGGTAGGCCAGATTTGGCCAAAAGACTGTAGTTTGCCTGCACCTGATTTAGAAGATTAGCCTTAAATCCATGGGTCCAGGAATCTAGTTGGTTTATTTTGCTTTCAGCACCACAATATTTCTGTATGTGTGACCTCGGGCAAGATCCTAAAACTCTCTATATCTCAGTATACTCCTCCATTAGATGGGTATAATAGTAGTACCTGTCTTATAGAGTTAAGAGTAGCGAATAATCCAAATTAACCATTGAGAGGGTTTGCCTGGCACTTAGCAGGTCTTCAGTAAGCAATTTTTGGAATTGCTACTGTAACACTCGAGGATCCGATATACGTATTTATTATCATATTGAGTCAATCAAATATTTTCTGTAAAAGCCTCTATTAGCCTAAATTTTGGAGGTAGGAGAATAAGAAAATAGTCAAGTGAGTCATTATGTTTTTTAAACAATAAAGAATCAGGGAGAAAGCTGTACAGAGATCTGATGTCTGATATCCTTGCAACTTTTTTTCTGCAATTATGTCAAAATGAAAAGTGTTTCTTTCTAAATAGGAAAATCAAAACTTACCAAATAAATTGGAAAGAGGGGTTATTTACACTATAGACAGATTCACTGCAGGGCTCCTGTAAATATGGAAACCCCTTGGCACAATTAAAACATGATTTGATTTATAAGAATTAAACATACATGCAACATTTTCTGCAGCCTCTGTGCCTAAATGCAAATACCTCTGTACTTAAAATGCTCCCATAACCCTTCAGAGAAGCTCATCTTTCAGGCATGTATAAAAGCTTTAGGTATTAGCTGTGAAAATATTCTTACATGGATTAGCTCAATGCTAGTCTATGTTCAAAAACGTGTAACTGTAAAAGCCCAAATTGTCCACAGCCCATCGGGGCTTTGGATGAATTTGTCAATTGGAAGCAGTAACCTCCGTTGGCAGGGACTACATGGCAACCCCCCCAGGTCTCTAAGTAGAACAGAAGTTCGATGCTTATATGATGCTTCATAGGGAACCCTCATGATACCTCCTCATTGATCCGCAAGGCAAGGTTCATGATAAGGTAGGGCTATCACAACAAAGTACCATTGACTGAGTGTCTTCAACAACAGAAATTTATTTTCTCACAGTTATGGAGGCTAGAAGTCTGAGATCCAGGTGTTGGCAGGATTTGATTTCTTCTGAGACCTTTCTCCTTGACTTGTAGATGGTCATCTTCTCCTGGTCTTCACATGGTCCTCCCTCTGTGTCTGTGTGCTAATTTCCTTTTCTTATGAGGACATCAGTTATAAGAATTAGTTTCTACCCTAATTTTACCTTAATTACCTCTTCAAAGATGGTATCTCCAAACACAGTCACATCCTAAGGTACTGGGTGTAGGACTTCAGTGTATGAATTTGGAGGGAACACCACTCAGCCCATACAGTAGAGCAGGAGTGCATATGTCTTCTTCTGGATGGGAAACCAAGGGTGACCTCTCTAGGATTACGTAATTGGTGTTTTGCGTGCCTTCTTCCCCAGCCTGCCTCCAGAGACTTTGACAGAATAGCTCAGACTAGAAGTGAGGTGCACTTTTTCATTTGAAATGTTCCGAAGCAAAGGCAAAACTGGTCAAAGGACAAAAGGGGAGAGATCAAGAGTAAATAAATTCTACCTCTTTGCCCAGAGGTACTCAGACCAGATATATTTAGCCATTTTCATTTTTCTTCTAAATTTGTGATGACCTACGGCCCCGGTTTACTCTGAGTGCATCTGCAAAGCAGCAGAATCACCCGGGTCGCTGATGGAAACGGAGATTTCTGACCCGCTGAGTCACACTCCCTGGGGCTGAGCCTGGGAAGTTGCACCCCTTCAAATTCTCCCCATGTGGTTCTTAAACTCTGGAGGCTTTGAAAACCTCTGATTTAAGGGAGGGGAGAACTTAGGGCATTGAGGTTTGAGGGACTGGCTCTTCTCCAGTGTTTCACAAAGTGTGGTCCCCAGATTCAACAAGAACTTGTGAAACATACGAGGGTGAGTCAAAAATTATCCACACTCTGGCTGTAGCATTTATAGAAGTTTTACTATAACTGGGGTGCGGTAATGTTTGACTCACCCACGAACAAGTTCCCAGGCTCCAGCCCCAGACCTATGGAATCAGGAACACTGGGAATGGGACCCAGGGTTCTGTGTTTAACTAACCCTCCAGGGGATTCTGGGGATGCAGGTAGTTGTGAGAACCCTGGGTGATACCACCCCCTTTCTTAAATTACCGCTCCTACAAGAAAGAAGTCTGTGTGTTTCTGTGTCAGTGAAATCTCCTTTTCTCCCTAGCTCACAGTTTGTTCTTTCAATCATAACCAACATTTTCCTACTTTTATTCTAATTAAACATAAAAAACTTAAAAATCATTCAGCAGCCATAGAAGCAGGAAGGATTCATTGAGAAAGTGAGCAAAGGTCGCGGAACACAGAAAGCTGGTTTCTCACCTGGAGTTTGCCCCTGATTGATGGTAAAGCTTTTTGTAAATGACATCATTGTTCTGTGCCTCCTTTTGCTCCATCTATAAAAAAGGACTAATACTATCTGACCCTTCTTATTAGGGAGGGACCGATGCAGTGTAAACACTCCTTGGGAAATATTGAATAAAAATTTCTTTTTTATATGAAATCAAAATATTATTTGCAGGAGTGATTCCTATTACTCTGGAACATTTTTAGTTATGAGGGCAATACATCATAGAAATAGGGAATAAATATTTTGCCAAAGTCATAAGCATCACATCTAATAAAAATTGTTCCAAAATTACTTTTAAATTTTATTTATCTCAGCAAGCAAAGTAACTCACCATGTTGTCTACGACTTGAGGTTGATATTCAGAATTATTTTTCTCTTTTTCTTGTGTATATATTTGTTCCGGATCGTATAAGTAGTAAAAGAGCTGACCTTTTGAAAAGCATATGGGGTTCAGCAGGTGTACCCCGGAACCGCATAGAGGGCACACAGTAGGTCCCAATAGACACCTGCTGAATGAATGAAAAATGGCTCCATCATTCCCAAGCCGGGCACTGGAGACAGGGAGGCAGCTCTATAATGATCCCCTCCATTCACTCACCATTGGCCTGTGGGATTTTTCCCCTTAGCCCTCTTTCTAGAGTTACTAGGCTTTGGGGAGGGAAAATTTCCCCCTCCAACCCTCTTGAGTTCTTGTGGCTAGTCTAATAATAAAATTGTCACAAGCCCCGTGAGCAGGAGAAAAAGACACAAATTTTAATACGTGCACACAGGAACCTAAGAAGTGGGCAAAGCAGGCAGCTTTTATACTCTTTAGACAAAGAGACAATAAATGTGTGAGGAATTGACAGCACAAAGAAATGTAGGCTTTGGATGCTGAATTAGTAAAGAATCTAAACAGAGTTTGATTTGAGCTTGCGGTAGTAAATTAAAGAAGTCACAACGTGTGTCTATGCAGGCTTCTCAGCCCGGAATTCCCTGCCTCTGGTGATAAAGGCGTCTTTCTACTTCCAGTAGATAGGATGGCACATTTCACATGAAAGGTTTATTTCCTGCTTTCAGGGAGGCAGAGAGAAGATTCAATATTTTAAAGTTACTTTAATTCAAACGAACTAATATGCCATTGAGGCACATTTTGGGGTGGCGTGCCCTGGACCCCCAACATAAGCCAAGTGACTTCAGGAAAGCAGGATGCCAGCAATGACCTCTGTTTTCAGGTGACCCTGGACTGGCACCTGTTAGATGTCTGTGGAGGAACAGGGACCACGTGACCCACACAGACCTCACACAGCAGATGCTCCTGAATTCTCATTGGCTGTTAGATAGTTTATAAAGTCTTGTTGTCATTGTTACTCTTTGAGTCTTTGTTTGCTTTTTCTTTCATTTCAACAGAGATAAGAGCATCCTTCTCCAAATCTCCCAGTCCGTCTTCCTCTTGGAGCTAATGAAGTGAATCAGTCACTCCCAATTGCTATGCAGTTGGAATGTTTGTTTGACTTTTTTTTTTTAATTCAGAAATTGTAGGAAGAGCCTAGGCATTCACACTGGACTGTCTTGTAGCTCTGCCCATTTGGTATTAAAATGGAAGGGCAGCCATTGCAAAACAGCCTTTCTTTTCTTCCTTTCCCTTTAATGTTCTAGTTTTATTTCTTGGACCTGTGACCGGGCTGCCTATCAGAAACCCATTCTGTAGTTTCTCTCCTCAGTTGCTTCCTGACTCTGAGCCTAGATCCCTGGACCCATGGGGATAGGACAGTGAGTAAGACATGATTCCTGACCTCTTGAAGTTCATTGCATCCATGGGGAAGATAGTTGTTAAAAAGACCATTGCAACACAATCTGGAAAAGCAGAGGAGGGAAGCTGAACCTGGCCAGGTGGAGGCAAATAGATCCAGTTTCTAGGAGGAGGAGAAGCCAGAGCCAAGTGGGAAGGGAGGGGAATTATCTCAGGGGAGGGGAGAGCTTCCTGGGAGAAGAACCAGCCTGTGCAAAGGCCTGGAGGTATGAAACTGCCCCCTTGTTCCAGTTGGTTTGAGCCCAAGTTCTTCGCCTAAGGGTTGGCAGTAGAGTAAAAAAATAAAATAAAAATATGGATACTTTCTCCTTCTTGTCTGTGCTAGGAAACACCCCTACTGGGCTTCACCTTGCCCCTCCAGGGGCCAGGAATGGTCCTCTACACAGTGGGGAGTCTCCAGGTGAGAAGGAAGAGTTGCGTTGCCCCATCCGAGGCATGGATCCTGGCTCATCCTGCCCCGGGGGAGATGCCAAATCCAGCCTGAGAGCGGCCCTGGGGACCCACATCTTGCCAGAATTTGGGATGCTGACGATTGTGGCACTCTGAGTAGCGAGTGAGCGTGACAGGCTTTGGAAAAGTCTCTGCTGATCCCCAGATCATGGTCTGTCATGTGGAGCCCAGTGCCTGTCAGCTGCAGATAGAGTCATCAACATTCCAGGAAACAAGCGACCAGGCTGCCCAGGTTTCACTTAAACTGGATGAGTCAGCCTTCAAAGAACCAGAAAAGAGGAGGAGACAAGTGTGAGCTGTAGGCATGCAAATTCCCAGCTATAAAAAAGGGACAGAAACATCAGTTGGGAAAAGCACTATTTTTAGCAAAGAAAATAGAAATGAAGAGGTCTTTAGAAACATAATAATTCAATCATATTCATTAATCCCTCTGAAGACCAAGTATTTTGCTAGGAGCTGGGGATAAAAGGATGAGTATGATTTGGTTTGGATCCAGGGGGATTCTTGGTAGCTAAGACAAATATGTAAATAAAAAGATGTAATACAATGTATCAAAGGATCTACTAGGGAGATTTTTTTTTTAAAGTGAGATATGAGCATAGAAGATGGAGTAATTAAGTAACTCCTTGGGACTGAGAAGAGGTGACTTTTAAACAATGTAGAAGTGTTGAGGTGGAGAAGAGCATTTTCTTTTCAATTGAACCATGTGTAATTGCCAGTGTTCAACCCTGCTTGACATAAGAAAGGTCAATGTCATATGTTTACCCTAACAGTAAGAGCAGGAATGGGACAGAGGTTTCATCCTGTCCACCAACACTGATCTAATGGTAGTAACTGCCTAGAAACTGTCTTAAGAATGGCCCTGAGGATTCCAGGCTAATTGGAAAGGATGCTATTGAAATTGATGAATGGTTTCTCCTGGTTAAGGAATGGGTGGATAGTGGTAAAAATTGAACACAGTTGCCATCGTTAAATTCTAAGGAGATTTATAAGCAAAGGCAGGGAAGTCTGAGAAATACAGGATGTTGCCATGATTATAGACAGTTCCTGGTGGAGGTGAAGGGTCTACGTTGGGGCACAAGTCAAAAACTCAGTTTGGGAGACTCATTAGAAAGCTCAGTCGATGTTGTATCACAAAGTGCCTTTTTTTAAAAAAATGTTATTGGAGTATAGTTGATTTATAATGTTGTATTACTTTCTGCAGTACAACAACGTGCTTCGGTTATACATACACATATATCCACTCTTTTTTAGATTCTTTTCCCATATAGGTTATCACAAAGTGCCTTGAATGACCTTGTAAATACTCCTCATACTGCTGTTTATACCCTGTTATCTATTTGACTGACTTTTTTAAACAAACACACATTACTGACCCCCACCCAAAAAAATGCATGGAGGTTACAGTGTTCTTCTCTGCCCTGCGGTTTTGTTTAATGCAAAGCTTTCTTTTAAGAAAAGGTCACAAAGTACTAAGAGAACATACAATAAGTACTTTGCAAATTGAATTGGGGGATGTTTTCAGGTAAAATAAAAACCAAGTCCTGTGACGGTATGGATTTTGTTTTACAAAGGTCAAAATCATTGCATAAAGATTTTTTTTTTTTCCTGCTACAAAGAGGACATCCAAAGTTATTTCAGTCTATTTTCTCAGGATCCACAGCGTAGGAAAATTAGGAAAGCATCAGTATGCACTTCCAGGATTTAGTTTTCTAGAGAGAATCTTTGTTGTGTACCAGTGGGATTCACGAAATTACAAAGCATAGTACTGAAAACTGACCCTAAGGTTTTAACTGCATAATACTGAAATGCCCTTCTGGATATGTCTTTGCTACAATTATATTATTTTTCTTTGGAAACCCAGGCACCCCAAGAAACTTCAGATCTCATTTTTAAAGTGATTTTTAATCAGGGAGCTTTCTCACGATCCACCTGCCTGGATCCCTTTTCTCCCCAGAAGATTCCAATCTGGTAGCTCTCTGTATATCCTATAGAAATATTAGTTTCTCTCTAAGATTTCTAGCACTACACACAAGCTTGCAGAAACCCCCTGCAAAATCAGAAGGAGCTTCCCTGATAAAGCAGAATAGAAGTTAGGACATGTCTTTTCTTGCAGGTATCCTGCCTCCTGTGGGTTGCTTTTAGGTCCTGCACCCTATGATCTGGGCATGTTTGGTTTGTTTGCTCTTAATCCCTGTAACTATGCTGGTTTCCTGCCAGAAGTGGAAAAACTTACTCGGGAGAAACTAGATCATGTGAAGTCTCATCTCCTATGTGGCAATAAATTATGTTTAAATAAAGTAGAAAGGAGAAAGAACTATCACTTTAGCAATGGTCAGTTGTGACTCTGGCCCATCCAGACTCTCAATTTATTTACTATCAGAGAGGATTAGTTAATTTCACTCTTCTAGCCAGGCTTTTGTGGGAGGAGGGGAAAGAGGAGGGCTCTTCTCCAGCTATAAGCATGGGACAGCAGCTTAAATGCAAGAAGGATTAGGGGGCATCCCTTCAGATAGAACTTCTGTCCCTGGGCTACTTCTCCTTGTCAAAGATTGGGTGGAGTTGGCTGACCTCATGATGTTGGAAGAGGATTAAAATCCTCTTAAGAATTTTAATAGAGTCTTTGTTTTACCTCGATGTAATGTACAGAATCTAGATAAACACAGGAAACAGAGGGTAGCATTTGGGAAAACCTTTTCAGTCCTCCTCATGTGACCCCTCTATTTTTGCTCAGTACCTGAACAATGGTGGTCCTGGAGACCCCCTTTGGAAGTGCGTCTGGTTTTGAAGTTCAGGAAAGATTCCTGTCTCTTACTGCCATCATATGGCAGCCCCTCTCTATTGGGGAGAACTCCCGCTCACTCTAGAGGTTCTAACTCCCTTTTGTTAACGTTGGGAAAGATACCCTCCCAAGGGCAAGGCTCCAAGGATATAATAGGTGAGTTGACTGGAAGTCACGGCTGTTTCTCCTGGGAGATTGCTTCCCAGCGGCGGTGATGACAGGAGAAAACAGGAACAAGTGGAGGTGGCCGACCTTGCCCAGCCACGGAAGGGGACGGAAACCACAGGAACCCATTTCATCATCAGTAATGGGCTTGCAAGTCCTCAAAAGACTCTCTCATTCTTCTCAAAGTCTTTGAGTTTGAGCATCACGGCAGCCGGAGAGCAGAACTGATACCCTGAAGATTCCTGACTCTGGTCATCCTTGGAGTGGGTGTTGTTCACAAGATGTCATAGATCGAGGCAATATCTCAGGATTCCACTGCTCTTCCCCGCTGTAAAATTCCATTTTGCAAGGATAAGCCCAGTGCTCTTTGCTTTAAATCAGGGGGAGGAGAGTCATCACTCCAGTGCAGCAACGGTCTGCAGGCTCAGGAAGCAGCCTCTTCCGCTGGAAGGCAGAGAAAGCTTTAGGGAAGAAACTGGAAACGCAGAAGCCAAAGGTGGTCTCACCTGAGTCCAGCGTGGGTCCCAGGATGGCCAAGTTGCATTTATTTTTTTCCCTGCCTTGCTTCTGTTCCTCCTCTGAAGAACTGATTGAGAAAAACTAAAGTGGGGGAGAGGAATAGTTTTCTTTAAACATATCAATGTATGTGCTTACCATTTATTCAGTTGGCCGCATCTCCAGTAATATGATTCATAACCCTTCCTGGAGGTAGGTATATTCACCCCCATTTTCCAGATGGGAATCCCGAGGCACAGAGAGGTCCAGTGACTTATTGAGATCACACAGCTAAGTAATATCTGAGTCAAACTTGTCCAGTTCTCTCTGCTATTTCTAAAGCTCCCTTTTGAGTATGCCAGGCTGCCTCCTTTCCTGATCTGAACCGAGACTCCATGACCCAAACCCCATGTGAAAAAGAATGACATATGCGTGGTGGGCTGGGCGGGTGGGCTCCTACCAATCCCCTTCGGCTAAGGCAGGGGGCTCCCCCGGGTGTCCCAATCCTGCGCGCGGGTGTGGCTGTGTTTTCACTTCTCTGCCTTTCTCGTTCGCGTTGCCATCAGCTCCCGAGTGTAGCGTGCCTGTTCCCAGACCAGATACCATCTCTCTCTCTCTCTTCCGTAGGCACCGTGCTGTTGTGCCAAGCAAACCAGGAGGGATCTTCCATGTACAGTGCCCCCAGTTCACTTGTATATACTTCCGCAAGTAAGCCCGCTCTCGTGGCTCTTTTTGTTTTTGTGACATAAATCTGAGTCCAATCACCTTCCCTGCCATGTAAGTTCTCTCCCCCTCCCTCTGCACCACCCTCCCTTGTGGCTCTCTACGAGGTGAAGCTGCTTCTCATAAGCATGTCTCCGTTCTTCCCTGTTGCCTTAGCATCTAACCCCTCTGCTCATGACGTCTGAATCCTCACTTCCCAGCTGTCCCAGCCATTCGTTGTTAGACCTTTGTCAGGATTGGGGCCAAAGGATGGGACGTGGGGCTTTGGGTTGGGGGCAGGGGGATGGGGGGGGGGGGAACCATAGTTTGTTGCCTGCCTTTTCTCACAGCTTTGCAAATCAATATGAAAATCATTGAAATAAAATATGCAGGCCATCCAAGTGGCACCCTACCCTCGCAAAAGGTGCTCGTTGGTGATCTTGGGCACAGTTTCCTCATTGTGGGAAATATTACCAGCCTGTGGCCAGTGACTTGTCTGCAAGGCTATATTATCCTTTGTGATTCCACTGAGGAGGAGGAAATGAGAAGAAAATGTGGTTCTCCCTCATTTAGCTGGGGGGGGAGGGGTGGAATAATAAAAAAGCACTTTAATAGATATGATTATAGCCATGAATTGCTAGGGGGAGGAGACCAAAAATAAACATGGAATAGAGATCACAGTGTTGGCAAGATAAAAATCAAGGATTTCTCTGCCTGGGATGGATCCTCCAGGGTGGAGAATGCCCCACCCCCACCCCAATTCCCAGAGCAGGTTGAAGAATTAAAAGTTCTAGCTGAGTCCACCGTGGTTCTCCAGCTGGTTTGCCCCTCCTCAAAGTACCGTGGCCCAGCCGAGACCTTACCGTCTATTCCATATGCTGTGTCTACACCCTGTGGAATCCCCACAACTGCCAAGTGGCTCCCCTTTGGGATCAAAAGGGAGTCTGGGGGCCAGAGGGCAGGTGGGCTACTTCTGAGTTTGGCTGGAAGAGGGGGCAGGTGGAGGGTAATTGGGAGGATGAGAGGCAGAGGGCAATCATCACCATGTACCAAGATCAAGTGTCTCAGTTCCCAAAGGCTGAGACAAACCGAGCTCTTCGCCACGGGGGCAAAGGTTAGAAGCAGACACAGGGAAGCCAAAGACATCACGGTGATGAAAACCCTGAGGGTCCCTGAAGGCATCAGGTCATGGGCACAGCCAGTTGTTTCTCCCAAGCAGAGTATACTCTTCAGCAGAAGCTTGGACATTCCTTAAATGCAAGGTATTCTTCCCTGTTGACCGAGACGCCAAAATCTAACTATACTGGCAAGAAATGGTTCTTTCAGAATTTATAAACATTGTCCCATTTGAGCCAGTCTAAATTGTTTGCGTATATCTTCTAGAACTAGAAAGCTACTGTGCATTTTCACAGGCTCAACCTTGTTTAATCCTCAAAATCTGCACCAGGTAGGTATTATAATGTTTGCTTTACAGCTGAGGAAATGGAGGGCAATGAGAAGTGGAGTGATTCACCCAGGATCACACAGCCAGGATATGGTAGATTTCTTTTTGAACTTGGGGAGATTATTCAGTCTTTGTCTGCTTTTCGGGCTCCATTTGACTCTAAATCTCATCACCTTTCCATTGTAAATACCTGTCCCTCCTTCTCCATAAATTTTATTTTCCGTAGGAGAGAGGGTGACCCCAAAATTCACCATAGGGTTAGTCCCAGAGTATTATTCGGGGTTTTCTTTAAGATTGTCGTCCTATAGATTGTCGTCTAAAGTGAAGTATTTCATATCTGCACAGTTTAGCACACGTGCTCATGGGACCGAGGCATGGAAATTTTAATTTCTTCTAATTTTAATTAATGTTACTCTAAGTAGCCACATGGTGCCGGTGGCTCCCATCTTGGACAGTGTGGCTCTCTACGATGATATGTTGTATGTATATTTCACTTTTCTTTATAGACGCGAACAAAACAAATTAAGTCCAGAAAAGGGTAGTTTGAATCGGTATAGCTATTCTAAGGTGACTTGGGGAAAACATGTGTCATAAATGTCAAACTTGGAAATATGTCACAAATTCTCCAAATTAAAACAGATAGAGCATACAGAGGAAATAAAATCATCCAAAGCAGGGATCAGCAAACCACAGCCCAAGGGCCACATCCAGCCCCCAGCCTGTCTCTGTTATGCTGGTGAGCTAAGAATGGCTTCGTAGATATTTCAAAGGATTAAAAAAGAAAACAAAAACAAAAAAATAAATGTATGACAGATGTAAGTGGCCCACCAAAGCCTCAAATACTGATATTCTGGCTCTTTGCAAAAAAAAAGTGTGCTGATCTCTGATTTAAAAGGTCCATTTTATTATTGAAAATACAAAATGGCAATATCATGTCACAGTTTATAGTTAGACTTTTTTCCCCTGAGTTTCAAAGTAAAAATTTATAATAATTATAGAAACTGTATCGTGTGTCCAACACGCTTCATTTTTAAATTGCACAATCTGTCTTATTACCTACACATTTTTCATCCTATTATTTTCACTTATTATCATGTCATATGCACTTCATGAAAATATGTTAATGGCCTCATAATAATCTATTGTTTAATGATATTATATTTTAATCTATCCACCCACTGCATTGTTGGGTACTTAGGTTGCTAGCAATTTTTCAAAAATATTAAAGAAAATAAGTGTCCTTATATATACCTAGTATATCATAGTTTTAAAGAAAACAATTAATAAATAGCTAATCCTACTACCCCATGACCAAGCAAAACAAAAACTAGTTTCTTGCAATAAGGATCTTTGCTTGTCAGTTCCTTAAGCGATGGTATTCAGATTGACAAGCTCAACTGGTGTTTTGTAAGGGCAGCCAACCCTGAGAACCCGCCTTATGCACTTGGGTTCCAAGTTTCCATCTTGAGGCAATGGTTCTGAGTGTAAAGATGACCCTTCCCTCCCTAAGACATGTTGCTGAGACTTCCTTTCTGCTCTAGTTCTCAGAGTCAACAATGCCTTTTGGAGCTAGACTGTTTGCAGTTAGCTGGCTTCTTTGGAATAGTCGCTTATATGTTCTCTTCTAGATTAAGGTGTATGTCCTAGTACAAAGTCACACCCTATTTTCTATAAATAATTCAGCCAGAAAGTAAAGGTTCATTTTTACACACACGCACACACACAGTCTGGGGACCCACACACAGTCACCTGAGATTCTTTTCCTTTCTCCAGGTCTGACATACACAGGGCTGATAGCCACGTGCCTAGTCTTGGAGGCATGGCCTCTTTTTTCTTTAAGAATCCAGCCTTCTTCCCCAAAGCTGAGGCTCCCTCACAGCTCAGAATTCTTTTTAGGCTACACCAGTGTTTCAACTTGAAAATGCATGTGTTTCTCATTTTTATCTAACAGCTGTGCTCCTGAAAGCAAGGTATGTGTCAATTACACTTTTGTCAATTGGATTCTGTGTGTTTGCAGACTTCCAGGATTACTCCTGAGTTTGTACTTTTTTCCATGGCTCTTTAGCTGGCCTTGGTTGTTTTAGACTTAAATTGCCCCTCTGCCTAGCTGAATAGCTAATCATCTGTAAATAACACCCTTAAATGCAGTAGGAGAGATGGTTTTTAAAGGAACCCTGCTGAATTAGTCTGTAATGAAAATAATTCCTACTGAAGTTATCTGGTTTTTAAGATGCATTTTTGCATAGTGGGTTTTCCCCCTTTAAGTGAGATCATCCTCATAATATGACCCAGGACAGGAAAGCATTAAGAGAAAGATTTTCACTCAGAGCTCAATGTCAGTACAACCTAATCCCATAGATTTTCCCATTGCACCCCCACTGAGTCCAGTATTTCCTCCTTTTCCCCAAACTTTATCCTCGTGTGAAACCCCAGTTCAAGTTGTGTCCCAGAATATCACACATCCTCTTATATGTCCTGATAAATCACTTCCATCCCTAGTGTACCAGGCTTAAATGAAGTCTGATCAAAACTCCAGAGAATTAGGCAAGATCACCTTGGACCAGACGGAAAACATTTAATATTAGTATTTTTGTCTTAAAAATATTAACCTTTAATCAACTAAGTTAAACTAATTAAATAAAATTATTTGACCGACTTTCAGATAACTGTAATTAATTAATTAACATTATGCTTTGCTTTGAGTAGCAAACAATGCAGCCCCTCAACAGAGAGGCTGGCGAAAGTGGGGGCAGGGCTGGGGACCTGCTAGGTTCCCACCCCTTTCCAGAGTTGGGGTCCCGAGGCTCCTTCTGTTGGGGGAAGTGCACCAGCTATATTATTGTCCACACTGTTTGCATACAGTGGTTGCTTCTATCAAAAACGGCTTCAGGCTGAGAGTTTATTAGTCTTTTCCAAATAATACAAAATAATGGTAAATTTAGATAAACGTAAATTTGAGTAGATGTGTTAAATATTAACAAAATCAAATATACTGGCAGCAGATTATTTGTCTGTTAAACAATTATACACTTGAGAAACATTTGAAATAGTTCATATATAACAAATCTGATCCAAGAAAATGCCTGAATCTGAAATCATGATAGTGTTCAACTATTTTCAAACCCTCCCCACAAATCAAGCACTAACATTTGTAAGTGGTGAATCCCTCCCTCTTCTAAAGGTCTTCAAGTTATATTCAACAGTTCTTGAGAGCCCTTAAATTTATTTACTTTCAGTTTAGTGTATCTTCAGGCATCCTTAAACCTGACCTGAAAAAAAAATGGCTTCAGGTAGAAATAGGAAGGTAAAGAGCATATCACCTTTCTTCCAAATTAAGACATTACCTCCATTTTACTTAGCTGAAATATCAAGAGGTAAATCATTGGTTTGGTGAATGGTAACACTCTCTTCCCGGTTTGGATTAGCAGAGCTGGCTCTCATTGATCCTTATTTCCATATGGAGTAATGTCCAGAAATAGGTAAATATTACCAGCTTTACTTTGTTTTCTTTATAGTTTTATGAATAGATTGTAAATTACAAAAGTAGCATGTGCTCACCGTAATGAGGGAAGCCGACAAATACACACACGCACACACACATACACACACCTGTATGGAATAATGTAGTAATATCCTTCAACTTGTCCCCAAACACACGCCTTTCAAATAATCCATATTGACTCCCTGGTAAGTATCTTTTCACATTTTGTCCATAACAATGAAGGACATACACTCATGAAATGCGGGGTGAGAGCTCTTTGTTTTCATACAGAAGGGAGTCAGTAACATCCTTATTATGTGCACATTACACACGTTGATCACATTTTGTTTCACTTAATAACACATTTTCACTATCTCCCTTTAAGCCTTTTTGATAATTTAATGCTGTTCCCTGGTGTGGATGGTCAGAGTTCGTGCAGCCATCTCTGTCCACAGAAATTCAAGCTCCTTCTTTTTCAGCCTCTCCCTTAAAGGCTGCAACAAACATCGTTACATACACGGTGACATAGCCGTGTTCCAAGTGCCACATCGAGGTTCCCAAACACAGGGTTGTGGTGCCTCCCATGGTTCTGCCAGCCCCTGCATAGTTTGCTCTTTTTTTAAATTTTGTGAACCAGGTGGGTGAAAAATAGCATCTAGTTTGCTATAGTTGCCTATGCCTTTCATTGAGTGAGGAACATCATCTTTCACACAGTTGTCATTTGGACATTACCTCTTGCGGGTTTGACACACATCTGCCCATTTCTCTTCCGAGTTTTGCTCATTTTATTTTTAATTCACATCAAGAGGTAATTATTCGTGAGAAACATTATCTACGAATATCACAGATGTTACAAACATAATTCCCATGTTGGCCATTTGATTCTATTTACATTCCACTCTATATTTTTAATTGTGTAGGTAAATATATCTGTCCTTGTTTTTGTTACCAGCTTTAGACCTCATTTTAAATGACAAATTCCCTGCTGGGAGCAAGTTTTATTTAGCACCATATAGTCTTCTCAGGCAACAAAATACCATAGACTGGGCAGCTGAAACAATAGACATTTATTTCTCATGGTTCTGAGACTGGAAGTATGAGATCAGGGTGCCAGCATGGTCGGTTCTGATGAGGGCTGTCTTCCTGGCTCATTGTGTCCTCACATGGCAGAGAGAGCAAGCTTTCAGGTATGTCTTCTTATAAGGACACTAATTCCTTGATGAGAGCCCCACCCTCAGAACCTCATCTAAACCTAATTAGTTCCCAAAGACCCCATCTCCAAATACCATCACATTGGAGGTTAGGGCATCATCATATGAACTTGGGGGAGACACAATTCAGTCCCTAGCAAGTCCCTTGACACACAGATGCCTGTTTTATTTCTCAAGGGCCAGAAAAGCATTTCCCAGCACAAATTTCTATATAGTCCCATATGCTTATCCATGCAAACAGGTGTATTTTCACACAGTTCCACAGAAGCCACAGCTGAACTTTTAGATCCATGTGAGAACAAATCTTAAGGTAAAAGGAAGAGACTATTAATTCGCCCCCTGGAAATTTTTACCCCTGACAACAGAAAAAAAAATCTGATATCCCAGGTAAATGCTCAAGAACCTAAATGTTATCAAAATGCAAAAGCATGTCCTCCTTGATTAACTTTTATGAAACTCAAGGGCAAGTGGTAGTGGCAAAGTTTTAATTGATGTATTGATTGCAGATTTTATGGAAGTAATTGTGTGGAATTCATAAAACAATGATTTAAGTGGCAGAAACATTCATAAATCAGGTTTGCCCTGTTCTACTTTTAGGTAATTGATAGAATTTCCATTGCTTTCTGTAATTAAAGTGACAGCCTGAATTAATTGATGGCTTCTTCTTTCTTCTGCTCAACACAGAAAATGTCAGTAGGTGGAGTTCAGTTAATAGAAGGTGCACGAACAGGTCTTTGTGTTACTGATACATTGGTTTAAAGAAGCGTGCCCTTCTTTCTCTCTTTCCAGTAACTCACCCTTTCATGGTGGCCTCTGAGAGGCTTTTTCTAATATTTTCTGGAGGAATAGCTTAAAAGAATAATCAGTGCTGGGGCAAGGCAAGTGAGGCACTCACTTCAGACAAAATTTAAAGAGGCACCAAAAAACTCAGTCATCAAGATAAATAACATTTTAACACAAAACAGTAAGTCCCCTACATATGAACCTTCAAGTTGCGAACTTCCAAAGATACAAACATGCATTCAAATGTCCAGTCACGTAAGTTAGTTCACGTGTCTGGGGTACATTGTTGTGTCTGTGCATCCACTACAAGTGGTTGTGCTTTTGTGTACTTTACTGTACAGTACTGTGTAGAGTACAGTAGTACCGTATATTTATTTCAAGGCCAGGAATTCCGGAAGCAAGAGTAAAAGCATCGATATGTAGGCAATTGTGTTAGTTGGGTACCTAGGTTAATTTTGTTGAACTTACAAACAAATTGGACTTAACGAATGTGCTCTCGGAACAGAACTCGTTCGTAGGTAGGGGCCTTACTGTATTTTTTAAAAACTGGAAATGAATGGAAAAAGGTCCATGATCAACATAATATCAAAATTTTACATCAAGATGAATATTATTCATTTTTCTTCTGCTGTAGGATGCAATATGGCTCAGCCCAGCTCTTCTTTATGTAAATTTTGAGAGTCTGTTCATCATGGATTTGTTTTGTTTTGTTTTGTTTAAGCTCTTTATTGGAATATAACTGTTTACGCTCTTGTACTAGCTTTTGAGGTACACCAAAGTGAATCAGCTGTATTTATACATATATCCCCATATCCCCTCCCTCCCGTGACTCCCTCCCACCCTCCCTGTCCTGGCCCTCTAAGTTGATCTCCCTTTGTTATACAGCAACTTCCCACTAGCTATCTATTTTACAGTTGGCAGTGTATATATGTCTATGCTACTTTCTCACTTCGTCCCACCTTCCCCTTCACACCCCGCCCACAACCCCATGTCCTCCAGTTCATTCTCTGCATCTGCATCCTTATTCTTGCCCTGTCACTGGGTTCATAAGTATCATTTTTTTTCTTTTTTTTTTAGATTCTGTATGTATGAGTTAGCATATAGTATTTGTTTTTCTCTTTCTGGCTTACTTCACTCTGTATGACAGACTCTAAGTCTATCCACCTCATAACATATAGCTCCATTTCATTCCTTTTTATGGCTGAGTAATATTCCATTGTATATACGTGCCACATTTTCTTTATCCATTCATCTGTTGATGGGTTGCTTCCATGTCCTGGCTATTGTAAATAGTGCTGCAATAAACATTATGGTACATGTTTCTTTTTGGATGATGGTTTTCTCTGGGTATATGCCCAGTAGTGGGATTACTGGATCATATGGTAGTTCTATTTTTAGTTTTTTAAGGAACCTCCAAACTGTTCTCCATAGTGGCTGTACCAACTTACATTCCCACCAACAGTGCAAGAGAGTTCCCTTTTCTCCACACCCTCTCCAACATTTGTTGTTTCTAGATGTTTTGATGATGGCATTCTGATCGGTGTGAGGTGATACCTCATTGTGGCTTTGACTTGCATTTCTCTAATGATTAGTGATGTTGAGCATCTTTTCATGTGTTTGTTGGCCATCTGTATGTCTTCTTTGGAGAAATATCTATTTAGGTCTTCTGCCTATCTGTGGATTGGGTTATTTGCTTTTTTGGTATTAAGCTTCATGAGCTGCTTGTATATTTTGGAGGTTAATCCTTTGTCCATTGCTTCATTGACAAGTATTTTCTCCCATTCTGAGGGTTGCCTTTTAGTCTTGTTTATGGTTTCTTTCGCTGTGCAAAAGCTTTGAAGTTTCATTAGGTCTCATTTGTTTATTCTTGATTTTATTTCCATGATTCTAGGAGGTGGGTCAAAAAGGATCTTGCTTTGATGTATGTCATGGAGTGTTCTACCTATGTTTTCCTCTAGGAGTTTTATAGTGTCTGGCCTTACATGTAGGTCTTTAATCCATTTGGAGTTTATTTTTGTGTATGGTGTTAGGAATTGTTCTAATTTCATTCTTTTACATGTTGCTGTCCAATTTTCCCAGCACCACTTATTGAAGAGGCTGTCTTTTTTCCATTGTATATTCTTGCCTCCTCTGTCAAAGATAAGGTGCCCATATGTGCTTGGGTTTACCTCTGGGTTCTCTATTTTGTTCCATTGATCTTCCTTGCTGTTTTTGTGCCAGTACCATACTGTCTTGATCACTGTGGCCTTGTAGTATAGTTTGAAGTCAGGAAGCCTGATTCCACCAACTCCATCTTTCCTTCTCAAGATTGCTTTGCTATTTGGGGTGTTTTGCGTTTCCATACAAATTGTAAGATTTCTTGCTCTAGTTCTGTGAAAAATGCCGTTGATAGTTTGATAAGGATTGCATTGAATCTGTAAATTGCTTTGGGTAGGATAGTCATTTTCACAATGTTGATTCTTCCAATCCAAGAACATGGTATGTCTCTTCATCTGTTTGTATCGTCTTTGATTTCTTTCATCAGTGTCTTATAATTTTCTGCATACAGGTCTTTTGCCTCCTTAGGCAGGTTTATTCCTAGGTAATATATTCTTTTTGTTGCAACGATAAATGGGAGAGTTTCCTTAATTTCTCTTTCTGCTTTTTCATTGTTAGTGTATAGGAATGCAAGAGATTTCTGTGCATTAATTTTGTATCCTGCTACTTTACTGAACTCATCAATTAGTGCTAGCAGTTTTCTGGTAGAGTCTTTAGGGTTTTCTATATATAATATCATGTCATCTGCAAAGAGTGACAGTTTTCCTTCTTTTCCAATTTGGATTCCTTTTATTTCATTTTCTTCTTTGATTGCTGTGGCTAAAACTTCCAAAACTATGTCAAATAATAATGGTGAGAGTGGGCATCCTTGTCTTGTTCCTGTTCTTTGAGGGAATTCTTTCAGTTTTTCACCATTGAGAATGATGTTGGCTTTTGGTTTCTCATATGTGGCTTTCATTATGTTGAGGTAATTTCCTTCTATGCCCATTTTCTAGAGAGTTTTTATTGTAAATGGATGCTGAATTTTGACAAAAGCTTTTTCTGCATCTATTGAGATTATCATGTGGTTTTTATCCTTCCATTTGTTGTTATGATGTATCACATTGATTGATTTGTGTATATTGAAGAATCCTTGCATTCCAGGGATAAACCCCACTTGATCATGGTCTTTTTTAATGTTCTGTTAGATTCTGTTAGCTAGTATTTTGTTGAGGATTTTTGCATCTATATTCATCAGTGATATTGGCCTGTAATTTTCTTTTTTTGTGACATCTTTGCCTGGTTTTGGTATCAGAGTGATGGTGGCCTCGTAGAATGAGTTTGGGGGTGTTCCTCCTTCTGCTATATTTTGGAAGAATTTGAGAAGGATAGGTTTTAGCTCTTCTCTAAATGTTTGATAGAATTTGCCTGTGAAGCCATCTGGCCCTGGGCTTTTGTTTGTTGGGAGATTTTGAATCACAGTCTCAATTTCCATACTTGTGATTGGTCTGTTCATTTTCTCTATTTCTTTTTCATATTTTCTATTGTACTTTTCTAAGAATTTATCCATTTCTTCCAGGTTATCCAATTTATTGGCATATTGTTACTTTTAGTAGTCTCTCATGATCTTTTGTATTTCTGCAGTGTCAGTTGTTACTTCTTTTTCATTTCTAGTTCTGTTGATTTGTATCTTCTCCCTTTGTTTCCTGATGAGTCTGGCTAATGGTTTATCAATTTTGTGTATCTTCTCAAAGAACCAGCTTTCAGGTTCATTGATCTTTGCTATTGTTTCCTTCATTTCTTTTTCATTTATTTCTGATCTGATCTTTATAACTTCTTTCCTTCTGCTCACTTCGGGTTTTTTTTTTTTTTTTCTATAATTGTTTTAGGTGTAAGGTTAGGTTGTTTATTCGATATTTTTCTTGTTTCTTGAGGTAGGACTGTATTGTTATAAACTTCCCTCTTAGAACTGCTTTTGCTGCATCCCATAGGTTTTGGGTTGTTGTGTTTTCATTGTTGTTTGTTTCTAGATATTTTTTGATTTCCTCTTTGATTTCTTTAGTGATTTCTTGGTTGTTTAATAGCGTATTGTTTAGCCTCCATGTGTTTGTATTTTTTACAGTTTTTTTTCCTGTAATTGATATCTAGTCTCATGGCGTTGTGGTCAGAGAAGATGCTTGATATGATTTCAATTTTCTTGAATTTACCAAGGCTTGATTTGTGACTCAAGATGTGATCTATCCTGGAAAATATTCCATGTGCACTTGAGAAGAAAGTGTATTCTGTAGTTTTTGGATGGAATGTCCTATAAATATCTATTAAGTCGAGATGGTCTAATGTGTCATTTAAAACTTGTGTGTCATTTATTTTCTGTTTGGATGATCTGTCTATTGATGTAAATGGGGTGTTAAAATCTACTATTATTGTGTTACTGTCAATTTCCTCTTTTATGGCTGTTAGCATTTGCCTTATGTATTGAGGTGCTCCTATGTTGGGGGCATAGATATTTACAATTTTTATATGTTCTTCTTGGATTGATCCCTTGATCATTATGTGGTGTCCTTCCTTGTCTCTTGTAATAGTCTTTATTTTAAAGTCTAATTTGTCTGATATGAGTCTTGCTACTCCAGCTATCTTTTGACTTCCATTTGCATGGAATATCTTTTTCCATCCCTTTACTTTCAGTCTATATGTATCCCTTGGTCTGAAGTGGGTTTCTTGTAGGCAGCATATATAAGTATCTTGGTTTTGTATCCATTCAGCCAGTCTGTGTCTTTTGGTTGGAGCATTTAATCCATTTACATTTAAAGTGATTATTGTCATGTGTGTTCCAATTACCATTTTCTTAATTGTTTTGGGTTTGTTTTTGTAGGTCTTTTCCTTCTCTTGTGTTTCCTACTTAGAGAAATTCCTTAAATAATTGTTGTAAGGCTGGTTTAGTGGTGCTGAATTCTCTTAACTTTTGCTTGTCTGTAAAGCTTTTGATTTCTCCCTCAAATCTGAATGAGATTCTTGCTGGGTAGAGTATTCTTGGCCGTAGGTTTTTCTCTTTCAGGACTTTCAGTGTATCCTGCCATTCCCTTCTGGCTTGCAGAGTTTCTGCAGAAAGGTCAACTGTTATCCTGATGGGTTTTCCCTTATATGTTGTCTGTTGCTTTTCTCTTGCTGCTTTTAATATATTTTTCTTTGTGTTTAATTTTCATTAGTTTGATTTATATGTGCCTTGGTGTATTTCACCTTGGGTTTATTATGTATGGGACTCTCTGCACTTCTTGGACTTGATTATTTCCTTTCCCATGTTGGGGAAGTTTTCCACTATAAACTCTTCAAATATTTTCTCAGACCCTTTCTTTTTTTTCTTCTTCTTCTGGGATGCCTATGATTCGAATGTTGGTGTGCTTAATGTTGTCACCAAGGTCTCTAAGAATGTCTTCCATTCTTTTTATTCTTTTTTCTCTTTCCTGTTCTGTGACAGTTATTTCCTCCATTCTATCTTCCAACTCACTTAATCATTCTTCTGCCTCACTTTTTCTGCTGTTTATACCATCTAGAGTATTTTTAATTTCAGTTATTTTGTTGTCCATTACTGTTTGTTTGATCTTTAGTTCTTCTGAGTCCTTATTAACTGTTTCTTGTATTTTCTCTATTTTGTTGTCAAGATTTTGGGTCATCTTTACTATCATTACTCTGAATTCTTTTTCAGGCAATTTTCCTATTTCCTCTTCATTTTTTTGGTCTTGTGGGTTTTTTTCCTGCTCCTTTGCCTGCATGGTGTTTCTTTTTTTCTCATTCTGTCTAATTTATAAGATTTGCTGTCTCCTTTCCCTGTGCTTCCTAGTAGTAATTCCTCTTGTTTCTGCCCTCTGCCCCCTGTGGTGGGGTTTGTCCAGTGTCTTGAGTAGGCTTCCTGGTGGAGGGGTCTGGTGTCTGCTTTCCAGTGTTTGGCTCTGTGTCTTTTCTCTCTGATGAGTAGGGCTGTGTCAGGTGGTGTGTTTTAGGGTATCTGTGAGGTTAATATGGCTTTAGGTAGTCTATGTGTTGATGGGTGGGTTTGTGTTCCTGTCTTGTTTGTAGTTTGGTGTGAAGTGTCCAGCACTGGCAGCTGCAGACAGTCAGACGAAGCTGAGTCTTAGACTCTGACACAGGGCTCCATGAGAGTTCTCTGCAGTGAATCTTTCCTGTGTCTGAGGACTCCCTAGTAGTCTAGCATCCTGGATTCAGTGCTCCCTCCCCGGGACCTCCTACTTGACATCTGATGGAGTAGTCCAGACTTCAGAGGTTGCTTGTCCTGGCAATAAAGGGGTTTAGAAAAGACTGTCCAAGCCCCAGACCAGTGGCAGTGTGTTGAGTCAAACAAATACCAGTTATGTCAGGATCTTTGCAGTCCTTTCTGGTGTCTGAGGTTGTCTGCTGGTGTTCAGCTGGTTTTCTGTGGGAATTATTGCATCTTTTGATGTATTCCTGATGTATCTATGGAGAGGGATGCATTCCACATCCTTCTACTTCACCACCATCTTTCTTCTGCCCATCATGGGTTTTTTAATAATTTTTTAATTTTAAAAAAAAATTTCATGAAAATATGATTTATCCAATTAGTAGGTTTTTTGGTGCCCTTTCCCCCTTACATTTTTGTTTTCCAGGTGAGTCCTAGCTCCAGCCCTGAAATAATAAAAAAAATAAAATAATCATAATGATAATAATAAGCAATGTTTTTTGAGCACTTACTATACATTAGGTATTCTGCTAAGACCTTCACATGAATATTCTCACTTAATCCTCACGAGGAAACTATGAAATAGGCATAATTATTATGGCCCCTTTCCACATCAGAAAATTTAGGCTTTGAGGGATTGAGGAACTGGCCACAGTCACTCAGCTGGATCAACTTTGAACCAGCCTAGGTGAATTCAGAGCCTTCCATCTTTACTAGTCTCTAAACTTACACACCAGAGGTTCCTTGCTCTGCTCCTGGAAAAGTCTGAGGGGAGCGAGGTCAGGTGGACCCTCTAGACAGCTGTCCAGCATCTGCATTCCAGCTCCAACTTTGTGCTTACTCCTTTCCATCCCAAGATCTCTGGAGTGTCCTTTTTTCCCTTGTCTGCTCTTTCTGGCCAGGGGGTTGGCAGCCTTATGGCCTATCTGGTCTCCATTGCAACTACTCAGCTCTGTCCTTATAGCTTGCACGTAGCCACAGAGAATACAGAAATGAATTGCTGGGCTGCCCATAACAGTTGATTTACAGAAACAGTCTTTGTGCCAGATTTGGCCCGAGGGCCATAGTTTACCAACCCCTTTGTCAGGCCATCACTCTCCTTTGAAAGGACAGCACACTGGGCAGCTGGGGGTGGAGGTAAAAGGAGACTTCTTTTCAATGTGCATTCTCGTATTGCTTTTGCATTTTGTGCCATTTTATCACATTTTAAAACAAATAATGGCACATAGGCACGTAAAGAGAATACCCATCTCCTGGTCCATAATCAAGTAAGATAAGTGCATAAATTTGGTCTAGATACAATGGGTTGACTTAGCTTCGCTCTCACAATAGACAACAAAGAAACATCTCTGGATTTGGAGCCATGA
This sequence comes from Hippopotamus amphibius kiboko, assembly GCF_030028045.1. Taxonomy (NCBI): domain Eukaryota; kingdom Metazoa; phylum Chordata; class Mammalia; order Artiodactyla; family Hippopotamidae; genus Hippopotamus; species Hippopotamus amphibius. Next base: position 127,361,998 of record NC_080194.1, read on the forward strand.
TTTTGAAGCTGTTGGCCTTCTCTATGACCTCCCCTAGTTTCCCTGGTATAAATGGTGTGACTCTGTCCACCTACCCAGGAGCCCTCATCCTCTGCGCGGGCTTCTTCTGTTTCCTCCCACATGCTTCCAACAAGGCTGGTCCGAATAGTCCTCCAGACCGGACCCTTCTAATCAAGAATCAGTGGCTCCTCTTCCCATATCCATGGCTCAGCATTATGGTAACAATAGTGCTTTGTCATCATGTCTGGAATAATTCCTTCCAGTCTTTAGTCGTTCTGTCAGTCACTTGATGGGATGGGGGTGAGGTGGTGAAAATGCATCTCTTCATTCAGCCAATCTTTATTAAGTTCTGTCCGCATGCCAGGTACCACTCTATGCACTGCAACACCCCGTGAACTGCACATTCTCAAGTCAGCATCTGCAGCGGCCACATTCTTGTGGGCAAGACAGAGAGTAGATGGATACACAATGCTGAGATTTCAGAACTGCAAGCACAGTACTCAGGGGTAGTTGGGATGCCACACCCACAGGAGATTTACCCACTGTCAACTCTGCCTTGTGAATTCCTCTTGAAAGGTGGACTAGGTATCACTGCTTTCACCATCATTTGGCTGTAGAGACACACTTCATTGCTCAAGTCCTATTTCCCTCATTGAGCCCCACAGATGGAGAGATTGTGAGGCACCTACTGTGTACCAGGTTCTGCCCATCACCTCGATCGTAGCACATGCCTGACTTAATGATCTGTGATTGTCTGCATTTGGACACAGCTGTCCAGCTACCCCCACTGATGGACGGGCTCCAGGAGCCATTCTTTCTGCAGCCCTGAAGCACCATCTCTGCTTTTCTTCCCCTCCCCTGTTTTCCATAGCCCAGCACATCTCTGATTTATTAACAGGTCATTTTAAAACTAGCTCTTATGTTAACTTAGTTAATATGGACACCCGTTTTCAGAAGAGGTTCAGCTGTGTTTTCAGTCCTTGCCTGCATCCCTCCAACTGGGTTAGTTCCTTTACTGACATCTGTGATTACTCTGGCTGACTCACAGTCAGAGACCAATTTGTTGTGACTGTTGTGTCCTTTTTTTTCTTCCTTCCTTCATTTCTTTCCTTTTCTTTCTCTTTCTTTCTTTCTTTCTTTCTTTCTTTCTTTCTTTCTTTCTTTCTTTCTTTCTTTCTTTCTTTCCTTCCTTCCTTCCTTCCTTCCTTCCTTCCTTCCTTCCTTCTTTCTTTCTTTCTTTCTTTCTTTCTTTCTTTCTTTCTTTCTTTCTTTCTTTCTTTCTTTCTTTTTCGTTCTTTCTCTCTTTCCCTTTCTTTTTCTTTCTTTCTTTCTTTTCCTTTCACCTTTCTTTCTTCCTTCCTTCCTTCTTTCCTCTCTATTTCTTTCTCTCTCCCCTCCTTCCCTCTCTTCCTTTCCTTCTCTTTCCTTCTTTCTTTTTACATTTTCAGGAAAATTCTTGGAAAACAACTAGTTGAACACCCTCAGTTGTTCACAGGGAAGACACTGCAGAGAAGAAGCCACAAGTCAGGCGGCTGCTCTCCCAGAGCTTTGGTGATTCATCTCCATGCAGAAGGGGGACTTTTGTCTTTTTCAGATGGGGGTCTTTCTTCTGCAAAAAGCTGCCGATTGCAAAAACTACCATCCCGTGGTGCGCCCCCAGACATCTTATTTGTCTTGATATTTCTTGCACAGAAATACATGTGACAGATAAGGAGTCACTGGAGAATGTTTCGCTTTGTGTCAGACAGATATTAAAACAATAAACTACATTGCCCTGGGATCCCGGCACGTGCACAGCCAGAGAACGAGGCTGAGATGAGATGTTTCTGAGAGGCAGTGAGGCAGTTGTTCTGGGGGAATTCCCTGGAAACTCCAGGTCCTGTGCCAGCATTGACAGAAAGTACTTTTTCTGAAGCGGATCCACGCACGGCCTGGTGCAGGGCCCACATTAAACCCCTCGACCTTGAACATGCTTACCTTTCCACAGCCCTTGGCAGAGGCCATGGGGAAATTCTTCAATGGGGTGAAAAGCTTATTTGAAGAATTTATTGTTTAAGCACTCATCTGTACTTCATTTGCTTTCTCAAACTAATGTGGCTTTATTTTTTATTTTTATTTATTTTTCACTCTTTTTTCTAATTTTTGTTTTTTTATTGAAGTGTAGTTGATTTGCTATGTTTCAGGTGCACAGCAAAGTGATTCAGTTATACACATATAATATATACATATGGAAATTCGTTTCCATTGTAAGTTATTACAAGATATTGAATATAGTTCCCTGTGCTAAACAGTAGGTCCTTGTTGATTATTTTATATTTAGTAGTGTGTGTCTGTTAATCCCAAACTCCTAGTTTATCCACCCCCCCTTAACCTTTGGTAACCATAGGTTTGTTTTCTATGTCTGTGAGTCTATTTCTGTTTCGTAAATAAGTTCATTTGCATCATTGTTTTAGATGCCACATATCAGTGATATCATATGATATTTGTCTTTCTCTAATATGGACTTAAAATGGAAAAAAAAAAAAAAAGAACCTATTCTGAGCTCAGAGCCCTGAACATGAAATTTGCAGGGGCCAAAGATAAGATCTTGTTTGATTCCTGGAAGATAAGGGGGTGCAGGTGTATGTGTTTAGGGAACCCGGCTTTGTGAGTGGAGCTAGGCCCTCTCACTCAAAGTCTGTGAAGCTGGCAGTGAGCAGCTTAGGAGGGACGTAAGAACCACCAAGGACACACCTAATCCAGGCCCTACGGTGGGGGCGCTTGGTGCTTCTTGCATAGAAATGTGTCCATTCACAGAGGTGGCCTGTCCTTCCCTTGCCTCATCTCTCTTCGAAAGCAGATCCCTCCGTGCAGTGCAAAGATGCATGAAAGGAAGCTGAGCTTGCCTCCCATTGGAGAGGAAGAAGACTTGTATAGTTCATTTAAACATCATCATTTAAACACTTGCTTCACTAAGAACTCCAAAAACACCATTGTCTGAAATCATGTGTTCTTTCATATAAAAGAACTGACGTTCCGAGAGCTATTTTGCTGTTACTGGAGAACTCGGGGTGTGTGTGTGTGGGGGGGGGGTGTTAACAAAATGCCATTTTCAGGATCAAATAACACACCACATATGTTAGATCAATTTTCTTGGGTTTGGTTTGCATGCCCTGTAGGCTCCTGACACCTACTTGCCCTTTGTGTAACAAACATACAACAGCCACCTCTATGGGCATACCTGCCCAAGGATATATACCATCCCCACCCTTGGTCATTGCTATAGGGATCTGAGAAACATTTCCCAAAGATCTTTGTCAGCAAATCTTAGTCCCCGGTATTGGTTTTGCAAAATTCTCCTGAAGCAATAACATATTTGTAGGAAAAGAGCTGGATTCCTGCAGAGCTGGGGCTAAATCGTCATGGTACACTAGCGGTATGACCTTGGCCAAGTCATTTTGCCATGAATGTCTTCATGGATATCTGCCTACCTGTGAGCATTAAATGAAACCCTTGTGTAAAAAGAAACTTTCAAGCTGCTTGAGGCATTGAATCTCCCCAAAGAAATGGCTCTTCTTTCCTTTTCTTTCTTAGAAGCCATCTTTTCCAGGCACTTTTGAAAGTTCACCCAAAAAGCTGGTTTGGAAGGTTTATGTTTGTCTAGTGGCTGGACAACTGGACCATTTCTGAATGGCCCTCCTTCAGTCTCTTCTATATGGGGGCTTGGGGAGGGCTCCAGCTGGGATATCAGACAGGTGATCCCGGGGTCCAGGTAGCACCTGTCCTCCAGGTTTGCTTGGAGTGTTGCTCAAAAGATCAGGTCTCAGTTTTCAAGTCTGGAAGCTGGCTCTCAAAATCAGATGGGCCTCAACATGCAGCGAACTGCTCTACCCACAGTTTTGGCTGGAAGTGTAATGAACGATGCTTTTGCATCACATCCCCATCCCGTGAGCCCCCCCATCCCGCTCCCCCAGGGTCTCATGTTCATGGAGCCGCGGCAGCCCTAGAGAACCATGGGAAATCCAGCGCAGCAAAAGGAAGCTCATTTATCTCACTTGCCCTGCTTCCTACCTGGAGAGGCAATTCACCGAGCTCGCTGTTTCAGCCAGCTGTTAGCTAGATCATGAATGATTTAACAATTGAATCTTTGCTGTGTGTATGCACTCGATAAAGTAATTGTTTATATAAATTATTAGCCTTTTTATTCCTCCGTGGCTGCCCCAAAAAAGCTACATTGACACCAGTACAGGTTTTTTCCAATGAATGGGTGATGGTAAATCGCTTCGTCCAAATGACAATAGATCTCAGCGTCTCACCGCTTTGTTTGTCTCCGCGTTTCTTCAAAGGGCAGAAGGCACTTTTGCAAATGCCTTCTGAGGCCCTGCCGAGTTAAACACTCCAAGATGGAGATTCATTCCCCTTTTTGCTGAATGAAATGTTACAAAAATCCTGCCCGCTGGGGTAATGTCAGTACCTGTGAGTAGACAGATCACAAATAGGTCTTTTGCACAGAAAAAAGCCTATCACTGCACATTTCACAGCCCTGACACTCCCCACCTGTCTGTTGGGTTAATCTGACCATTTGTAACCTGGGAGAAAAGAGACAACCCCTAACTTCAGGAAGGTGAGCAGGGTTCACGTGGCAATCAGGGAAGAAGCGAGGCTGCTGACCTCATCCCAAATCCCAAAGACCTAAGCGATGAAAGAATAGTCATGTGAGTGAGCATTGTGTGGGGGTTTTGTTGCGGCTTTTTCAGTTTGTTAAATTCGGAAACATGTCTGCCTTGGGAACGCCAAGCTCACTGCTCAGAGTACATCCCTCTGTCTGCCTTGTATGTTTTAATATTTTTTTTTAGGTAGATGACTCATTTCTTTTCTTTCCAAGGAAGAGACTGTTTCTAACCAAACTGTGAGTCAAGTGATATTTGATAATGGTATTACCAATAGATTGTATGTAGAATAAAACACGACACTCCCAAATAGTCTGAAAGTTTCTTATTCACATCTTCCAAATCTTGGAGATAATTTCTAGTTGAATTTAATCATAAGGAGCCCATTATTTTGATGGTAATTTGGTTTGTGTATATAACACTATATTAGTACAACCCAGGTCCCCACCACTGGGAAAGTCCATTTCCCCCACATCTGGGGATCGTATATGACCCCTGTGATGCTGGCTCACATCCAGATGTGGAGATTAACCCCAGTGGAGAAGGAAAACAGGAACTTGGACTCTTATCAGGAACATAAATCAGGAGTGATCCCCATGGCTTGGATCCAATTAGTAGAGATAGAGCAAAGCCCTTCCAGGTGTCTTGAAATCTCAGCACATAAATATAGAATGGAAGAAATGGCACCTGCCCCCCCTCCCTTCCACTCCCTGGCCCCCAACAAGATCTCAGGGAGGCTTGTCAACAAGATTCCCCTGCAAATTAACTTAGTCCATGATGAATTGGGGCTGGTTCTCTTGGATGTGGTGTGGATAGAGGGAGGTGATGGAGCAGCTTATCCAGACAGTAGGAGGGAAGTACAAACTGAGAGCCTCTAAGCAACACGGGGAGGGTGGATGTAGAAAGTTTTTGCCCAGGGCTGATATGGGGTGCCTTTGTTCTAGCTGCCTCGTGTAATAGATGAGGTGACAGGGTCTAGTGTCAGGCTGTCTGGGTTCAGATCATCGGAAAGTTTCTGAGTTGCTGTCTATCTTCCTTTTCCCCCCAGGAAAGTGAAAATCGCAGTAAGACCTGGTTTGTGTGGTTTTGTGAAGAGTTCGTGAGTTAATCTGTGGGTCTGGCCATTAGCAAGTGTTAGTGACTAGCAGCTGTTTCATCATACAGTAGAATCTCCTCCATCTGATAATGGAGTACGAGAGGATGGAATTATGCCAACTGTAATCATGCTTTGCTCGGATGATTTTAGTTATCTCGGCCTGAACCTTGAGACAAGTGAGGTCCAGAGTCTCCCATCACTGATGTCTTCATTAAAGTTTCTCTTAAAATAGGCATCCTTCCTAAGCAGCACCTTAGCAACCCTTCCAGGTTCAAGAATTGCCACTCATCTTTCCTCTGTAACGCTACTACTACTATTCTCATCTGACAACATAATGAATAAGCATTTCAGCGGTTACCTGGGGCCAGGTTATCCTCTGGGTATTGGAGACACAGTATGGACCAAAATAAAGTCCTCAGGACACTCTAAGAGAGAGATAACGAAGTTGCAATCAGATGAGATGGTAGGAATAAGATGGTAGGTGAAGAGGGAAAAAAAGAGTGGTATGATGGTGACAGTGGTGGCATTGGGAAATGTGGGGTAAAATTGAGAAGAAAAGCCTTTGCAGGAGGAGGTAATGTTGGAACCAAGAACTGAATTAGAGAATCGACGTTTAGGGACCGGACAAAAGTGAGAATCTTTATCACTGAGAAGCAGCCAGTCAGAGGAACTGGAGGAAAAGGAGGCCTTTTAGTCTCATGCAGTAAAGATTTAGGCCAATAAATTCATCTCAGGCAATCAAGCCAGCACAATGTCCTCATCTTTTTTCCTTTCAAAAATGCGCATCGCTCTCCGAGTTCAAGGTCTTGCCGATTCCATCGATGCATCCTCATCAGACCTATAACGGCCTAGAAACTTCTGGCTAATTTGGATTTGACTAAAACTTTTGTACCATGACGTTATGTAAAGAGATTCAATTATGGTGCGCAATGTTTTGTGAGTAACGACCGCCCATAAAAAGTTAATTAATCAGGGCTGTGTCCGTTTCCTCGTGCCATGTCAATTTGCTGCCAGGTAATTAATCACTAATCACCCACCAAGCAGCAGGCGGGGGGTGGGGGGTGGTGGGGAAGGGGACGATCCACGAGCCACGTATTGTCTTTCCCCAAATAAATGGCACGTGCAGCCAGGAAGAAACACATCTTGCCTTTCATAATATTTTTATCGACACTTTTGCAAGTTGTAATAGGCTCCAGCAACAAGCAGCTGCAGTTCAATGGAATATGAATATTAAAGAAACAAATGAGCGGAGATTTATAGGACATTGCGTTTCTGTTATGTCAGTTTTGAGATTAAACCGAGCAAATGAACGGTGAAAAATTACTCTTCCATGTGGAGAATGGTGATTAGACTTGTACATTAATTAGAAATTTTTGTTTTCCTATTCAATGCATTTCAAATGAGGATGTCCTATAAGGAACTGTTTGTCCAAAATGTAGATTTATTCACTTCTAAACAGAAGTATTTAATATCAACATGCATTTTAAAATGAAACAAGAGACAGTCCCAGATGCATGTTTCAGGGATAAGTGTATGTGCGTCTGAGAACCAGAAAGTCCAACAAATTAAGTGGCCATTTTGGGCTTTTTGTAAATGACTGCATGGATGGAACACTCCCTTTTTACCCCCAAACCTTGAAATGACTGCATTGTTACAAAACTGAAAGCCTTTCCATTTTGATTTTGACCTAGAACTAAATTTAGTCCACCATATTAAGAAACCAATTTGATGTCCCTTTCTTTGAGATTTGTCTTGCAAAAACGTGCAGACATTTTTGCCATTTGGAAAAAAATCACCAGGTCTCTTGGGGTGTTTTTTTGGACAACGCATTGTGTGTTTATCACACAGTGCTCTGCCTGTGAAATTGAGCTATAGCTGGCTGTTTATTTCACCTCGGTATGTTACCTATTATGCCACTTCTTAATTTATGGTCCAGCTCATGGAACGGGAGTTCCCTCAAGGGGAATCCTGCAGAACCGTGAACCTGCTGTTGAAACCGCGTCTGCACCCCCAGAATTGTGTAAGTGAATATTTCCTACCGTAAATTACTCACGGAACAATTCAACCCCAAATGAACATGAATGTCTCTGTCTTAGAACCTTTCAAGGGTGGGGGGCGGGGGAAGGTGGCATTTATGAAGCAAAGGGGAGGAAGAGCAGACAAAGAGAGAGCCTTCCCCCCGCCCACCCACTGTAACAGCACACCTTTTCAGGGCATCTGGCAACCTCATGCAAATTCAAACCCGTGCACAAATGCAAAGAATAATTGCCCATTAAAGCAGTTGTATATTTTTATGGCTTTGATGCAGAATCTGCCCCCCTGTTGGGTTTTGCATCTGCTACTCTTCCATCTCTCCCAGAGCTCTAAAACTTTAATATGCAGTTTATAACCCTCAAGTATTTTCCACTGGTTTTGTGTTTCTACTCTTGGGATTTCCGGGCTGCTGAGATGATCTCATTTGTGTTTATTTTCAAAGGTAAGCACCACATTCGTAAAAGAGACCGAGGGGGGGATCATGCCTTCCTCACTGTAAATACATTGAACACAGTGCTTCTAGTAGGTGGGAGGGTGAGGGCTTTGTCTTTGTGGGGGAGACAGGCAATAAGCAGGAGACACTTTGGTAAATGGCCCATTTGGCTGGTTGATACACCCACACATCTTCCTTTTAAAAATGTTGATTTCCTTGATACTTGAGCGCATCACAGCACGCCCCTGGTTACATCCCGAAAGTTTCCGTTTCATTGAGTTCTGTGGTGGAGAACTCCTTATTCCTGAGAACTGAGATGGTTACTTCGCTAACCTCCTCCCAAGATGCTCTGGATATAAATCTAGCTGAAGGTTGGGAGTGGTTGGGCTGGGGATGTTGATGTGTCAACAAGATGTGCAATCAGTATTTGCTCCAGAAGCTCTTGCCCTGTTTTCTTTGAGAGAAGCTCATTTTTAGCTTATGAGCTAAATCCAATTTTCGTTGCAGTGATACCAGATTTTTCACTTTGATTCATGCTGGATCAGGTTTAAGAGGGAACCTTTCCAGTATAATGAACCTATGTGTCTCCTCCGCCCTTTGTCTCCTTCATGCCAAGAGCTAAGGATTTATTTGGTATCCACAAAGCAGCCTGAATACTTTCTGTTGTTCCCCATTGATGGTCTGTTTACATGCTTATTAACTTGAAGTTCAACTAGAAAAAATCAAACTCCAGCGCTGGGATTCAGAAATGCCTCTAATTTGGTGTCTTTTCTTTCTAACATTGTTCTTTAATTAACAAAGAGGCATTTACAAATATTGGACAGGGTGACAGGTGGATGGTTTTTATTAGCATTGATTTAGTCCATCCCAGAAGTGGAGAGGACACTGTGAGTCTCCACTTAGCATTTTGCATTGGATTTATGAAACATTTATTGCCCACTTCCTGGATCCAAACTCCTGAACTGGGGTATTGATAGAGGACATCATAACTTTCAGCAAAGGAGAGGTGTCACACCAAAATATACGCACATAATTAAGATGTCTTCTTGTTACTGAATCCAAGTTCCTGTGCCCAACACACAGTGAGGCCAAACAGTACCTAAATGTTGGAGTTTGGAGCAGAGAAATGTTTATTGCAGGGCCATGCAAGGATATGGGTGGCTCAAAACCCCTGGGCCCCCCAAAGGGTTACAGCAAAGCATTTTTAAAGGCAAAGTGAGGGAGGGGCATGGTTGGTTGTTGCAAACTTCTTGGTGTCAGAGTCTTTTGTTCTTGCAGCTGTCCACATAGGTCAGGTCACGATGTTCCTGTAAACCTCCAACAAGACAAATGTTATTCTCTGTTTTGCACCTTTTTATCTCTGTATGAATGGAAAAGTGTTATACCCTTAAAGGCCATAGCCTTGAGAATGGGCTCTCCTCTATATTTTAGGCCATAGGCACCATTCTTTAATCGAAGCAAACACAGTAGAATACAAAGATTTACGTAAAAGAAACAGATTCAATGTGGAATCAGATTTATTCTTCCCTATTACATTCTTTCTACATGGTTCAAGAATAAAGCCATTTTGGCTTTGTTTAATCTGTAATATATCTGAATTATCTAAGTATTTGCTTCACATATGCAGTTAACCGTGATCTACAAGCCAGCACACCTGGTAGCCAAGTAAAAATAAATAAATCAGTTCCTACCATCCCATGTGTGTCTAAAGGAAGCTTGACAAACAGTTGTAGTTTTTTGCCCTTGAAATTGACCATTTGTCTTGGTTGCAAGAGAAGAGAGCCACACTCTCCTAAACTAGCCATGGGTGGGGGTGGGCGGGGCAGTCCTCTAATGGAGTTGGGGAGAAACACAGAAGGCACAGCTGTAAGTCAGGTGCGTTAGGGACTGTAAGGATTGCTATTTTCCATTGTTTCCTGTTGCATAGATTTATTGCCTTCAGAGACTGAGATCTGCTAGGTTGCTAGAGAGTGCTGTGTGGGGCTCTATGAAGGAAGGAAGGTGACCAAATTCCTTTTACAGACCAGATGGGTATCACCTGTCTGGGGGGGGCGGGGAGTTTGAGCCCTGCTTTTCCCCAGAACGTGAAACCAATCTCCAAACCCTGAAACTGTGCAGCAGTAAACGTGAATTTAAATGGATTGAGAGTGAGCAGTAATTCCAAGGGCAGTACATTTATCCAAGTCATCTCCCTTTGTCTCTGAATTACATGTATTCCAACTCTGGTTGCTATTTCTGAGCCAGTATAGCACCTTCTAAGTATGGGTGTAGCAATTGTTTTCATAAAGATGACTGGGGTCCCGTGTGCTGTTTGCACACTGTTTATCTGCAAACCTTGGGCAGGATGCTTTGTATAAAGGACTGGGTTATGGAAGGTGGAAGAGGAAGAGGAAGGGCCCCTACTGTCCCAGAAAGGAGACCAACATGAGTTCATTATCAAAGGGTGTCCAGGCGTGGTGTTAGGTAGCTGATACCCGTTCTGTGCCAGGCAATTTTCTAAATCAAGGAGCAGAACCAATGGAGAGCACTGCCCTCATGGAGCTTGCATTTTAGCAATGATGAGAGTCTTTTCCCTTCCTTCTGTGACCCAAGTTACTTGATTGCTAGTGCACCTGGGAAAGTACATGGCAGCGTTCTTCAGAAGGAGATTAGAAAATAAATGGAAGGGAGGGAGGGAGGGCTGCCTTCTGTCCCTCAACCCTGAATTAAATCTTGGAGACAGAGTTCTGGGTGAAGTCGAAAAGAATAGTTTTATTGCTTTGCCACACCAAGGGAGACACAGTGGGCTAATACCCTCAAAACTGTGTTTTCCGACCTGGAGGGGGTAGTGAGGAGCTTTATAATAATGGTTCAGAGAGGAGGGTGTGATCAGCTCATGGACATTCTTCTGACTGGTTGGGGATGAGGTACGTGGGAGTCAGGGGTCAACCTTCTGGTGGCAACACGTCAGGGGTCTCCGTGCTTGTGGGCAGCATACAGTTAACTTCTCCCACCTGGTGGGGGTTTCAGTATCTGCACAGCAGCTCAAAGGCAATGTTATCTGTATAACTTGAGGGGGAACCAGGCCCCTGCCCCAAGGCTGCACTATTCTTTCTCTGGACTGCTCCTCCCTTGTCTCTGCAGCCCCTCCCTTCCCTGATTAGCAACTGTTTGCACCTGCCTGTTGGAACTCAGGGAAGGGGACACTGAAAGGCTTTTGTGCCCAGAAGCCCCACGGGGGTCTTGCTTGTTTTCAGGAGGAAGGAAGGGAAGGAGGTGGGGAAGGGGAGGAAGAGAAGAGGGGAAGAGAAGGGAATATTCATCAATTGCAGTGACTAGCTAGAGGCTTCATAAAGAGCTAGCTTGGCCAGCTTTGAGCAAAGCATTCATCTGGGAGACGCGCATGCCTTCTCCATGAAGCCCCTGTTACATGGGAACCTCCTTATCTTACCTAAGGGCACTTGGCCTCCCAGGATGTGGATACGCAGTCCTTCCCTAGTTCCTTTAACAAAATAAGAATCCCTCTAATGTGCCCTGCCTGGAGCAGCCCAAAGAGCCTGGTATTAAGACCTGCAAATCCCTTATCCTGCATCGAGAAGGGTACTCTCTCCCTGCAGCAAAGTGGGTGCAAAGTGGTATCCTGGCTCTACCCTTTCAGCAGCTTGCGTTCCCCTCACTCTACTGCCGAGCTTCTGTTTCATGTTCTATCTCAACATCTAAATCCTCCAAGAATTATTGTAAAACCTGCTTGTCGCTGAGAGGGATCTTGTCTGGCTCCCTCTGCACGTAGCCAGCGATAATGAATGGGCCAGCATAATTACCGCGTTTCCTCACGCAGGCAGCCAGCTGCTCCGCCAGATTGTGAATTTTTCATTTGCTTTATTTCAAAATCCAGGGTGTTCCTCTGAAAACTTAATATTTGAACTGTGGCAAGATAGCATTGGAGTCAAAGGCCCGCGCACTATTTTCTCCCCAGTCCTGAAGCCAACATCTCCGATCTCATGATTTCTGGGCTTTTATGCTATTAGGATTTCCCCGCTTTCCCCGCTGAGGTTGAGGCCTCTTTGCAATTTCAAGAATAGTAGTTGAAACACCAGTTGAAACATGGGTGGTGAGGGCTGGCAAGCTGAGAAGTAAGTACTGCTGTGTGATTTATCTTGAATGACAATTAAAAAAAAAAATAACCTGGATGGTCTTCTCTGACATAAAGAGAAAGATAAAATCATTCTGGCTTGGTTCTACCATCGTAGCATTTACCAGCAGCATCAGAGAAGGATATGGTAGAATGGACGGAACAGACTGGCTGTTGGCCATTCAAGAACACAGACAATTCCAGATGATAGCCAGTCCATCTTCACTTCCGGGTCCAGGGTGATATTCCAGTCCATGCAACTCCATGAATATAGAATTGGGAATGGCTCCTGGGGGAAACCTCACTTCCTTCCTCTCCCCACCCCCTGCCACCCACTTGCAGCTGCAAACCTACTCTATCCAAAGACTCTGGGAGTAATGGGAATTGATGGGGTGAAGGGCTTCTACTTTTTAATTTAATTTTTTATCTTTTTTAAATTGAAGTATAGTTGATTTACAATGTTGCATCAATTTCTGCTATAGAGCAAAGTTATTCATATATATATCAATACGTTCTTTTTTTTGGTATTCTTTTCCATTATGGTTTATCACAGGATATTGAATATAGTTCCCTGTGCTATACAGTAGGACCTTGTTGTTTATCCATTCTATATATAAAAGCTTACACCTGTTAACCCTAGCCTCCCACTTCATCCCTCCCACAACTCCCTACCCCTTAGTAACCACCAGTCTGTTCTCTGTGTGGACGGTTTCTACTCTTGATAGCAGGAAAGAGAAAAAGCCCTTCTTGGTCATTTGGATGCAGGGTGGAGGCAGCTTTAATTTAATATGAAATACAACGCCCTGCGAGAGGTTAGGTATTTGGCAAAATAGAGATCTTGGCAGAGAGAAGCTTGGATGTGCTGAGTTAACTCTGGGAAAGAGCTTCCTTGGCTGTGAGGCCTCTCTGAGCCTTTGTGTTCCTGTGATGCCAAGAGAAACTGTGTCCTTTGCAGACTTGCATGTTGTTACCAACGCTGTCTGAAATCCGAGGAGAGGTGGAACAGGGGAGGCAGGACTGTGGACACGGAGGAAACCCATCCCACCCTGCTTCATATCACCTGTCTCCCTCTCTCTGGAAATCCGGGAAGAGCTCCTGTTAGGCAAGCTGGATGAGAGGAGAGGATGGAACAGGGAGAGCAGGTTCCCTGGGTAGTCTGTCAATCATTTAGCCGAACCACAGCCCATGGCGTCATTCACTTGTTCATGTATTTAAGTCATCTAGAACCTACTGTGTCCAATATCTAGAACCTTCCGTGGACAAAATCAGGGGGCTTTTGCTGACATGGGGAGGTGTGGGGAGATGCAAAGGTGAATGGGATACCATGGGAGTCCTCAAGGAGCTGGCAGATGAATAGAAGAGGTAAAGGTAATAAATGACTGACTTCTTCTCAAAACCAGTACTTGTGAGGGGTTGGGTCTTCTATAAACTAGAGTTCCTGGAAAAACGAAGTTTGGGGGAGTGCTGGGTTAATGGTGTTAATGCACTTCCCTTACCTTAGGACTTTCCAAGCCTTTAATATAGATCTTCTGGGACAGTGGTTTCCCAAATGCATTTTCCTAAAAAAAGCATCCCCCCCATGGGATGCAGTGCAGGCAACAGCGCCTGCTGCTAAATGGGATGGGACAGGCATGGCCAGCAGGGAGAGAGCAGTGAGATGCAGAGACTAGAAAGAGCAGGAAGGCAGAGGTGGTGTGCTGCAGGCGTCATGGGCCCTGACGCGTTACAATTTGCAGACATCCTGGGAGGAAGGACATCCCAGGCAGAAGACGTACTCATTATCGGGGTCTCGAGCATCAGGCTTACTTTCCCCCCTGACTCCTCACCAAGGCATTCTGCTCACAGACTTCTCCCCCAGGGAAGAAAACCCTGCCCTCACCCTCTCCTTCAGAGTCCGATTCTCATACTTCTCTGTAATTATGATTGTGGTATAAATGGTTTTATAAGCTGTATAAATGGTTAGAGGGCTGATGGGACCTTAGTAATCATTTGTTTCTTGGAGTATGAGAGGTGTGTACACTTCTGATGCGTACATCTGCCCATAGGAATGCTGTATTTCAATTAAAAAATTTTAACAAGCAATATAGGTACATAACAGAAAATATGGAAAAAATAAAAATGGGATGGGGAAACGCTATAAATAGACAACTAATATTTTCTCATGAAGTTCAGCGCCAGAGATGACTACAAACACATTGAAATATGTAGGTATATGCATTTGTATATATAACTATATACATATGTACATATATATAAACAGGCATATCCGCACATTCACCATACATGCATGTATATACACACAAGCATCCACATGTATTGTGTATACAGATATATACACATGTTGACTTACACATGCACACATACCTGTACAGGTGTGTGTGTACATACACACATATGCACAGGGTGTGCTCATCCACATGTATATTATGCACAATATACATGTGTATATGTATGTATGGATAAATAGATGGATGATAGGTAGAGAGATTTGAGAGCGCATTGCACATACATCTTGCAGTCTACCTTTTTAAAAATTTAAGTGTGCGCAGTGAGCTTTTCTCCCGTTATTAAGAATGCTTAGTGAATGTCTGCCCTTGACCTTGGGCACAGGGACCACGGGCTGAACTAGCCCATCTTCGCTGAAATCCGACCTTGGTCTCCTCCCTCCTGCCCGCCTTTAGAAGCCTGATTCCCAGAAGGAAGCGGGGCAGGGGTCCAGCCTTGGCCTGCGGGGAGAAGGGTCCTGGTGGGGGGGTTCCCCCAAAGGCAGGCGTGCGTCTGAAAGCTCTGCTCTCTCCTCTCGCCCGCAGTGCCCGGCTTCCCGTATCCAGCAGCCACCGCCGCGGCCGCCTACCGAGGGGCGCACCTGCGAGGCCGCGGCCGCACCGTGTACAACACCTTCCGGGCCGCGGCGCCCCCGCCCCCGATCCCGGCCTACGGCGGGTAAGTGGGGCAGCCCCCCCGACGCAGGGCGGGCCTCCTGCACCAGCCCCGCCCCCCGCCCGCTGCGTGAGATGGAGCGCATGCCGGCCTTGACTTGCCCCACTGGAACCGCCCAGCATGCAGCCCGCGCGCTTGCCGTGCAGCACCTTGCAAAGAGTCTTGAAAAATGAGTGTAATTTGTCTTGTCATGGTTGGTGCCTTTAAGCATTCTACGTGTCACATGTTGTTATGTAAATTCTCTTTGAGACTGAATGCTGGAGAACAGAGAAATGGTTACAGCCCAAGACGTCTTTCTGATGATTGCAGACATCTGGTGATTAAGGAGGTTGGATCACATTTGCCCCTTGAATCCCTCTGTGGAGGGACGGGAGGGTTTCAAACGTAAAAAAGTCACTGGGGTGGTCTTGCCCCTCCCCCCCCAAACATCTTGTGCTTCAAGGTGTATGAACCTTTGGCCCAGCAGAGAAAATTAGGTGTGGAGTCCAATGCAAACTCTTGAAGTTCAAAGACTTTGGAATTGACTCCTTTAGTTGGCTTTTCTAAAATGGCCTTTGCCTTCCTTTTTCCTTCTTGGAGGAAAATGCAGATTGATTTGTTCCCCACGGCCCGTTTGGTTTTTCTGTGCGTGGACTTTGCTATTGCCAAGTGAGTATCAAGGAACGGTGGTGGATACTCAAAAAAAAAAAAAAAAAAGAAAAGTATTGGTGTGATGGGCTGCTTTCTTGAAGTGCTACTCTTTCTGCCTTGCTGTTAGGAATCCTCCTAGAACATTCTGGCCCCCTGGAGTCAGAGAAAGGGAAGTCTCTAAGGCAGTGTTCCTCAGGGGACATTGGGAATGTCTGGAGATGGTTTCGGTTGCCGTGATAGCATCTAGTGGGTGGAGGCCAGGGATGCTGCTAAAAATCCTGCAATGCACAGGACAGGACCGCCTCCCACCCCACCTCCCAACACGAAGAGTTACGGGGCCCAAATGCCAATCGTGCTGCTCTAAGGAGAACTCAGCTATGCCCAGCACAGTCTGGCCCGAGCCTTCTCTGGCCAGGAACTGGCTTCCTGGTCTCTAGAAAGAATCTAGCTATCTTCAAGACTGTGCGAAAGGCTTAAATACATTTTCTAAAAGCTCTGTGTCTTATCCATCTTTCAGAAAACCCGAATAAGCCTAGATCATCTCCATTATGCTGATGACAGAAGGAAACACTCTTTGTTCATTATTTATTTGTATCTAAACCATTCCCAAGTAAAGCATTTGAAGTGCTTTAAAAACAAATGCAATGAAACGAAGTTAAGAATATTAAGAAATGAAATTTGATGAAATCATCAGGAAGGGAAAATAAAAACAGAGAAGTAAGACTGTGTCCATCAGTTCTTGTATTGTCATTAGCATTGGATTAATTCTGAGTTTCTTAGTGCAGTTCTGAGCTTGTGCAAATTTTCTTTTTTTAATTTTATTTTTAGTGAAAAGGTGGAGGATAATAACGGAACAAGGTTGAATGGGCCTTAAATTCTCCCAACCTTTCAAAACAATGCATCTGTGCATCCTAAGCCTTATATTTCTGACCATGTGTTGTAAGGAATCATTGATATTATATCATTATCTCCAGCCCACAGGGTTGAGCCCATTTTATAGATCCAGAAAGGCAGAAACAAAAATGTGTTATTCCCAAGGTCACATCATGAGTTACGAAGGAAAAAGAAAGTTACCCTCTAGGCTCATGAAAGCAAGATTCATAAGGCATAAATGCAAAATTGCATGTCTATATCACATTAGTTTGCCTGAAAATCACTATCTTACCTTAGTAGATGGTAATTGTCGCTTTTTGGTCTATGTACCCTCAGTATCTCACTACTATATTGAACAGAAAAAAATAAAATTGTATGGCTTCTCCTCATATGAACAATTTATAAAAATCTCAGAATAACACCCCTGCTGTAAAGTTGAAATTTGCTAACTTACAATGAACTTGCTCTTTGCTGGCAATAACCAGGCATAACTAATCAATGCCATGTTTGCCAGGGAGAGACCCAGGCATCTCCAAGTGGTGAAACACATTGCTGGTGACTGCTTTGAACATGATTTCATTTTAATATTCCAAAGATCTTCCTAATCATTTTGGTTATTATAGTGGGTTGTGCCTCTTCAGTGGCAATATTATGGTTGAAATTCTGAAACCACACCTAGCAGGAAGAGAAAATTCTCAAAATGGGGGGAGGAAGAAGTGCAGAAGGGCTAGGGATGTGTCTGTCCACATCTGCATGTTCTATAAGAGCAGGTTGCAAAGGAGGAAATTCAGCTAGTTGCCTGGGTGTTTTGCTGGATTACAGACTGCCTGGAGTACTTTGAAACCAAATGAAAAAGTGTGAGCCCAGTATCTTCAATGAAGGTTCCTTTCCCTTCATTGGCTTAGGCTGAAGGAGTCCATGGAGGGAGGGGCTGGAGGGGCAGCTCGTCTTGGAAAGGAAAAGAACTGAGCAGGACACAGAGCGGACTTTGGCTGGAGTGGAGAGAGCCCTGATCTGTGTTGCGGGGAAGCAAGTAGCAGAGAAGTTGGAAACCCATTTCTGTTTCCAGGAAGTGACATCAGGATTCAGGTGGTCCAGGGGACAGTGTGGATTTCCTGTAGCTGTTTGTCTTCAAAGTCCTTTAGTTTCCGGGTTTCTAGATTTGACTGTCTTCTCTCCAGGCCAGTTCAGCTTAGCTTTGCTTCCCTCAGCTCCACACGCTGTCTCACGCTAAGGATGCTGAGGCCGATGGTGCCTTTGGAGGAGTTTCTTATAGTCAAGCACGGGGGCACCATAGACACTAACAATTTCAATAAATGTGAGAAGTGATAAGATAGGCTGTTGAGTGAGCACAAGGGAAATTCCCTTAGCCCAGCTTGGGTTCCAGAAGGCTTCCAGAAAGAAAAGAATTATAGGACACATTTAAATCCAATCATTTCCATTGTAAATCAGCTATACTTCAATTTAAATTTTTTTTTTAATTTAAAAAGTTTAAAACTAAAAAAGAAATAGAAAGGAAGAAAATCCAATCAGGAAAAATCCAATCATTTCCTAAATTGCCACATTAAGATCTCATTCTGTGGTTCTCCCTCACACCCAGAGATCCCCATCTTTTTATAAGCCATCACCTAACAAACTGCATTTATTAAGGAAGAATTTACTTTTCCCGTTGTCACCAATTGAAGACATATTTGTCATTCTAAACCTCTGTTTTTGATGAAGTATCCAATATGAATACACTGTTACTAAAATCCCAACCAAAAATGTGTTGTTTATCCTATGTCCATGTATAGCTTCCATTTTTTTATTTTTGGAGAGATTGGAAAAAAATGCACAGAACCTCCATGGCCACTTTTGTGGAACCATGAGTGACCCTTGAAAGTATCCAGCATCAGGACAGTCACCCAGGAGTATTCACTAAGGATGCCCTTCCAGTCATCCATTGCCTTTTATTGATTTGGTTTTTGCCTCCACGTCCTGGTATTTTCTGAAATCCCTCCCAGCAAGTAAAGAACATAGGTTGTGATGAGCCCTGTCTCCTCTTTCTCACATTGCTAGATAGAAAGTCATTGGGACATTAATCCATGCTCATTCCTAAGGAGGGGAACTCTGCCTGGAGCACGAGGGATCACAGGAATGAAAGGAAAGCCCTAGACTGGGCCAACCAACCCCTTAGTGATTGCCAACATTAATTGGGTGAAAATGGATGGTGAGTTAGAAAGCTAATGTCTACACACTCTACAGGATTGCTACAGTCCTATAAAGACACAGACTATGGGGCAGATGAGATTGGCTCCTGCTCTTCTATCTCATCCTGCCCTGGGTAGCTGACTTAATCTCTGCAGGCACAGTTGCCTTAGCAGGTGAGTTGAGACTACACCTGCCTCTGTAGAGTTGATAGAGGATGAATTAGGGAGATGCAGGTAAGATTACAACTTAATCAGTCCCATCAAATGGCAGGAGTTCCATGAATTGTAGCTACTGCTGTTGCTGTTGCTGTGGTTATTGACTTTTATTAGTTGCTCGTACTGTTCTCTGTTTCAAGGTTCCCTTTGGCTTGTGTGGAGTACCCATATCTCTCCTTCCATGAGTCACTTACCCATTGGCTGGGGGACTCCTGCAGTTCACAGACCTCCATTCCCCGTAAGCCACAGACATGGTTTTGGACAGAGGCACTTCAGTGGTTTATGGAATCTGTAGACTGGAAATAAAATATTAACTAGTGAACAGTCTCAGAGAGAGCTAAATGGACCATGCCGTCCATCTGTCTCCTTGCATTTGATCCTGGAGTCAGTTTTAACAAACGGCCACCATGTCCAGTCTGTCTTCCTAGGACTCATATTTGGGAGAAGGTATCCATTGGGTAATTGCCATTCAAGGCAGCTGGCAGGCTGATGATCTGTGGATGAAGATGGCAGGTAGACGTGTCAGAGGCATATACACCAGACTCAGTACAACACCGGATATTACAGGACAGCAACTGAACCACAGTCCTCCCCACAAAACCCCATGAGATTGGCCTCATTGTGTTCTTGTTCTTAATTAGTTAATTAATAAACAGCACCTTATCAAGTGCCTACTATTGACCAAGCATATCTTATGGGGGTAGGGATACAGAGAACCATAGGAGACTTTTTAAATTATAATTATTATTCTAAGTGAAGCATGCAGCATTTGCTATAGGGTTTTTTAATCTTGGCTCTCTGGATATTTTTGAGCAAGATATTCTGCACTTTCCTAGGTCATTAATTATGACACATGTATGTACAACTTCTCAGAGTTACCTTGAGAGGTATTTTGAGGTGACTGTGCTGCTTTGAGTACAAGAAAGATATGGTGGCATCCCAGGAAAAACCTTCTTACAGTTGGTCAGTGCAAGAGTGAAGCCCATACACAGAGCCTTTGGGAGTGTTTTCGGGTTAGGTCCTGAAGAAGTCCCTAGAACTGTGCGTGCGAACCTTTCTTTTTATAAGTCAACCATGCTTTGTGGTTTTAATTTATAAATGTCTCTTCCTCAGATTGTATTACCTGATGCTTAGGAACCTTCTCTATGAACATAAACAATAGGAACTAAAGCCATCATCCCCTAGTCCCAGGATACCTTCCAGCATTCTCTCTAGCTTTTTGGTTGTGGGGGTTTGCTGGGAATTCTTGTTTAAATTCTCAGCCAGTTTTAAATATAACCTCTTACATTAAAAAAAAAAGCCTCTTAATTTAGTGCATTTAGAGACAGACACTGTCAGTCAGTGGTTCTTAAATTTGGGGGAGACAGAGTGAGATGTCCAAATGCCTTTGATAATCTAATTAAAAATATGTATTTTCCCTAGGAAAGTGGCGGTGTACACACACCACACAGTTCTATGCAAATGCCAGTGAGTTTATGGACCCACGTGGTATCCATTCAAAAACAACTAGATTTGAATGCATTAAAAATATTATTTTTCACTTGGAATGGGCAGTAAGATAGAGCAGCTTTAAGTAACCTTTCCTTCAAGAATATATTGGCGGTTGGGATATATTATATTACACAAACAGACTGTGTAGTTTAGGCATCCCATACTTTCTTTTTTTTATAAAGTAAATTAATTTGCTATAGTGCAATCATTCCCTGCTTGCATTCATTCAAATATTTAACTCCTGTTATTACCTTTCTAAGAAAATGAGATGTGCATTTGCATTATGTTCTTGCAAAAGCATATTGCAGTCCCAAAGTGATTGACAAGCAACACAATTACCTTTGCATGGCTAGACAGACCGCCTCGGCATTAAAACAGGGCTGCACCTGTTCCATGCACGATGGTAACTCTCTTCTCTTGTATTGGGCTGTGGCTAATCTATCGATAGCTACGTGTTAGACACCGTCCCCTGCCCTCCTTTCCCTTCATATGTGATATTTTAAGTGCACCTGTTTAGTGGGGCTTTAAAAAAATGTTTGGATACGTTCTTGGAAACCAGCATGAGATTTTGTAAGAGCTTGCCTGTAACCCGCTCCTATTTAGAATAGGACCTAGGAAGCTGGCGTTCAGTGTTGTCTCAAATATAGAGTAAAATGACACGTGGAGAGTGGTGCTCTATAGGGCAATAAGTCCGTCAGCCCCTGAACCAGCAGTATCAGCATCCCCTGTGACTTGTTAAAAATGCAGATTCTTAGACCCAACCTCCCCCTTCCCACCCCCATCCAGATCTGTTGATTCAGAACCTCTGGGCTGGGCGTGGGGCCCAGCCATCTGTGTTTTAACAGGCCCTCGAGGCGCTTCTGATGCCTGCTGAAGTTTGACCACTGCTGCCTGCCATAGCAATTAGAAGTTTGGGCTGTGAAGCCAATACAACCTGGGCTAGAATCCCAGCTTCTAGCGTACCTAGCTCGCTCCCTTTCACTCTCTTGATGTCTAAAGAGGCTATAATAACATTATCCATCTCACAGGGATGTTCTGAGGATTAGGTGGGATAATGGTAATTAGGTCAGACTAGGGACAGACACAGAGGAATCGCTCTTAGGTGTGAGGAGTCGCAGTGCTATGATTTAGGGAAAAAACACACAGTGTTGTGATGAAACTTGCAGCCTATCAAGTGGCTTTGTTTCATGCGGCCAGTGAGGAAGATCATATCGGTTCCTAGTTTTTGGAGTCATCGTGAAGATAGATCACTCGCCCTCTGTCTGGTTCATTTCTCCCCAAACTATGCAGGTGTTGCCCTTAGTGAAAACCAGCATCCCTACCCCGTGCAGTTTGCAAGAGCAGCTAGAATTCTCTGTTTCCTGTCCCAGGGAAGCCACCGCAGTCGGCTGGGCCTCTGAACTCCCCAAAATTGGAAATTATGCCCCGGACCCTGTGGACATCGGACCTTGCATCGGCTGTTCCCTTTGCCTGGCTTGCTTTTCCTCCCTCTAGAAGTAGCTCAGGCGCTGGGATTTCTGGGGCGTTCGCTGGGGTTCCCTCACCTCTGATACCAGCCCTCCTTCCGTTACTGGGTCAGAGCTTCATCGTTCCCCTCCTCCACAGCAGCCGTCATGGCTGCCACCCTACATGGGTGCGCTTGGCTTTATGCCTGCTTGTCAGCTCCCTGAGGGCAGATTCAGCTGGTGGATTTGCCCTCCCTGCTCTCAGCCTCGGCATCGTGGTTGGAGTATAGTAAGCATTTCATCAGTCAGTTTGTTTGAGCCTGTTCAAATGAGATGCCAGGTCACGTGTTGCCTTTGGTTCTCTGCCTTCTAAACGTGGGATGTCAGAGACTCAGGGTAACTGTCCATGGTCCACGGTGGAGGGGGAGCATGGAATCCAGGTCACCCTGCTGAACAAGACCAAGGCAACCATCGGGGCCTGTTCCCATCTCACTTCTGGGAGTTGTTGCTACCAAGAGGCTTGCCACGGAGGCACACAGCTGGCCACGGTGCACGAGAGCTTGTCCCAATGAAAGAAGGGGCCCCTTTCTGGGTCAGAGCTCGGCCTCAGCCATTCCTGGAACAGCCCCCGATGTCTTTTCCATTATTCACTGAAGAGCAGACACAGATGGGGTCCCCTTCTACAAATCTTTAGAGAAAGTCATCACTTTCCATATTTAAATGTATATTAATATTTGGCTAAATATTAATATATTGTTTACGTGCATTACATTCTGTTTAGCCTGTTGCACTGGTCTCCTGTCAGGGTCCAGGTTTTGGGGTGTTTTTTTGTTTATTTGTTTGTTTGTGGCTGCACCTCTCAGCTTGCAGGATCTTAGTGCTCCGTGCAAGGATTGGACCCGTGCCCCCTGCAATGGGAGCGTGGAGTCCTAACCACTGGACTGCCAGGGAAGTCCCAGGGTCCAGTTTTTGAATCTTATGCACCCCTCCCCCTCCTTTCTCCCTCTCTCGTTGACAACAGCCACTGATGCTGAGTTCCCGGATGAGGATAGTACCTGGAATTAATTGCTCTCTGCCACCTTCTGTCACCTCTTAATGGCCAACCTCCACCCCTTTAAACTAGGGGCAATATTCACTCAATAGATATTTACTTACATCTTCAAGGTGAAAAGCAACGTGTTGGCTATCAAGTGGGGTAGAATGCCAAGGAAGTTATTGGGTGCAACTTTCAGGGTGAAATGAGCCGTGTACAAAAAATGCCTTTAATGTTTGACCAGTATTTTAAATTGTTGGACCAAGTGAGGATCAGAAAATGGGATGCTGGTGTTCACAGGAGGAAGATCTCCACTTGGGGTGGGCACTGGATAAAGCTCACAGTGATGTGACATTTCATTAGAGCTACGTTGGCAAGTACCTTGCTCATCGCTTTGCACACATCACCTCGCTAAATCCTCGCCTGACGTGGGCACTTACCCCTTTCCCCATTTCACAGACGAAGAGTGACGCTCAGCTAGCTTAGGTCATTAGTCCCAGGGCCCATAGCTGCTGACTGGTGAGGCTGTGACCCAGATGCCCGTGTGTTTCCTCTCTAACTTGGCTCCTGAATGGTGCTCTGCTTTTGGATGAGGTTATCGGGAGACAAGCCTGCCCCTGCAGGAGGACCTGCAAAGGTGTGACGTCATGAAGGAATAGACAGAGCTGTTCTGATCTGGCGGAATGATCGGCTCCGGGCTCAGTCTCGTTGGCAGAGGCCAGCCCTGCCTTCTGACCCCCAACAGACAGTATCTTTTCATGTTGGAAACGTTGAAAGAGAAATCAAAGCCTAGCTCAGGATGCCACGCACCTCAGTATCTCGGATTAGGGTTGGATGCTGCTTGACAAGGGCTCTTGTGAATCGGAGCCCTTTGTGATTCAAAAGAAAAATAGCTGAAAGCGATTCCTACCGACCTCCTTAGCATGTGAAATCCCTGCCTCGTGTTTAAAGAGGGTGGTACTTGGGGTTTAGGCAGTCAACTCTGAAAAGCTCTGAGAAGCACACTGCGGTGTTCTCCAGCAAAACAGTGTCACTGCCGTGTGCCTGTGTGCATGTGTGTGTTGTCAAGTGCCTCCCCTCAGCTCTCGATGTGCTTGGCTTACCTGCGGGTCCACTCTGCTCCTGAAACCTGCTGGAATCCTCTGGTAGTCAAAGTCCTGCTTCTGTTAGGACCACAGCTCCATTCGACGGTGGGGTGCACTGGTCCTGGGTCAGAATTATAAATCATCTGTAAACTCCATGGGAAGATATCAGGCAAGGTTATTAATAACAACTGCTATTCTTTGGAAAACATGCCTTTAGAAAGCCGCCTTTTTTTATGTGAGATGTCATGGGGTCTTCACAAAAGCCTGTGAGGCGTGCAGGCTACGTGGGGTCCTCATTAAACCCATTTTGATGCTTAGTAATTTTAAGTCAGTTTCCCAGGATCACAGAGCTGTGAGCTTCTTTTCCTGGTTGTTTCACTCAAGGTAAACCAAAAATCTTCTGAAAAAATCCAGGATCTTTTATTTACCCCATCCGGTGAAGTCCCTTCTCTCTAAGATGACAAAGTGGACAGGAATCAGAGAGCTGCTGGGAGGCCAGTTTTGTTCAGTCATCACGTGGGGTTCTCTTAGCCTGGATGTCATTTATGCAAATCTACACACAGACATAGGCATAAACACACACAGGTGTGCACACATGTACTACTACGCACCATATGCATACTACATTCACACACACATGCACACACACGCACTTATACACAGGTACATGGTATACACATGCACCCACATGCCTTTACATGTTCAAAGTAACACAGACTGCACACATGCGCACAAAGCACACCCATATACAAAAGCACACGTATATTATTGCACACACATCTGCACACCTGTTCATATAATTAGAAATATTGTCCTATGTGTATAATAAAAGTGGGGCACGTGGAATTACCAAATGTAATACTAGAGTGTGAAAGAATATAGAAGAAAATTTCTGAAATCATTTGGACTGTGCAATGCCCCTGAGGTCATTCAGCTATAACCTGTATTGAAGATGTGACATCAGACCCCTACTCTTATCAATCATATACTTTAAGCAGATGATTTTTTTTTCCGGGGGGAGCTAGGTGGTTTGGCTGAATGCAAACCCCGATCCTCATTTCTGCGTGGGCCGCTTAAAATAAACACGAATCCTCTTGGCATTTTTGCATCCCTCCAGAAAGACTGGAAAGTCTGGTCCCCAGCACGCCACCATGTCCCGATTCTGGGCCAACACCGAACCTCAGCCTAATTTTCTTAGTCTGAGGGACTGCCATTGTCTCCAACCTCCTTAACCAATGTGAAAACGATCCTCGGTTCCTGTGTTTTGGATCTTGTGACCAGACTAACTTCGCCAGTGCAGGGGTTGGTGTGTCTGCATGGGGAAATGCACTAATATGAATGTTTTTCTTTGTGTGTGCACCCTTGCAGTGTTGTTTACCAGGATGGATTTTATGGTGCAGACATTTATGTAAGTATCCATTAACGTGCATGCCATCCTTGTTTCCTCCCGGAGTCATTCTTTTTACAAGTTTGCTGCGAATGTCTCTACCGGTGCCGCCCATTTCCTCTTCCTGTGGGAAAGAGTCCAAAGGCTCAGAGGACAGAAGGCCTTCTGCTCATGATAGCCGTCGTGCTGTTGAGTGAGTGGAATTAACTCCTTGACTAACTTCAGAATAAATGCAAAACACCTCCTCCCTCAAAAAAAAAAAAGATGACGTTTTTCTCCTATCAAATTAAAGACCCTCCTTCAAAAAGAAATTCTCTCTCAAGTTCTCAGTATGGTCTGTGTGTTTTCAGTATAATATTTAGGATGACAGCTGTAGTTACCAGCTGTAGAGGGTGAAAAGATATTTTCATGGCTGATGTTTTGGATGTTTTCTTGGAAATACATTTAATTACTGATCACTACACCCTAGAAAGATATTTCTTCCCCAAACCCCGTTTCTCTCTCTCTCTCCCCTCACTGATGATTTTAGTAAGAAATATCGCCTAACAAAATATAGACCAACTTAAGCATTCAACTCTTATTTTTTTCAACCCCTTATTCCCTCCATTTCCCCCAAACAGTTACTTGACTTAGAATTATTTGTCCAGTTTAGAGTTGTTTGTTAAATGGTACCACTTTATTAAGCTTCTCGCTTTTGGAGGAGAGGAGGATGTTTCTCATTATGGGGCCATAATTGAATTTACCTAACTTGATCTAGAGGTATTTATTCACCCATGGTATGATATTAACAGCAATGTTATGAAAGCAGCTTGGAATAAACACAATTTAAAAGAAATGGGCGGGTTTGGGGGTATTTTCTAAATCATATCATTATTTTTATTACAAGTGACCTCAAATAAATTCAGTGAAATCATATGTGTTGTTTTATA
Source organism: Hippopotamus amphibius kiboko (assembly GCF_030028045.1). NCBI lineage: Eukaryota > Metazoa > Chordata > Mammalia > Artiodactyla > Hippopotamidae > Hippopotamus > Hippopotamus amphibius. The sequence continues at coordinate 127,388,539 of NC_080194.1, forward strand.
GACTAGATAACAAAGAAAAATATAACCATATTTCTGATCAAATTGAGGCAACTTACTAGAAAATAGGAAAGACACTAGTTATTTAATTTCCTTCCCTTTGAATTTCAAATAATTACAATTTTGAGACAGAGTATTAATTTCCATCAATGAGGAACTTGGGTTTTATTATTATTGCATCAAGTACATTTATTATAATCTGTGGGTTAGTTTTTTTTTTCCTTAATGAAATGAAAGAACAACCTACATGTTCTCTATTCGCCCGGGGAACAACCAATTTCCTTTTTGTGTGTGTAGCTCCATCTGCTCCTTCTCAAGTCCTCTTTTTCCAAACTTTGAGTTTATACCATTTTAAATAGAGAAACAGGCAGGGACTAAACAGGCTGAACCTCCTCTACATCCTCAGATACCCAGTGAACCCAAACACCAGTCTACACCCTCCCATTACTGTAGCCTCCGGATAGAGGATGCAGATGGAGTTAGGACTTAGTTTGGGGTTTGTTTTTTTTTAATTTTGAAAATGGAGAGGAGTAGCAAAGGGATGAAGAAATTAGGGGGAAAAAAATACACCAAAAAGAAAACTATCTGTATCAACATTCACCCAAGAAAAAAAATATATGGACATTACTAAGCCTAGCTAAAATCATAGATGTTACAATTATTAGCTACCCTTTATGGAATGTTCCCTTTTCTGTAAAATGACAATAATTTATTGAATTAGTAATTTGTGCTGTCCTATAAGTAAGTCAAATTGGTGTCTTTTCCTTACCTCATAGATTTTTGTGTAACAGGAAGTAGAAGCTTCCTGAAGGCAGAGGCTGTAGGAGCCCATCAGTAAGGAAAAAGAATGGGCTAGTTTAGAGTAACAGATAGAGAATGTCTGCATAGGTTGAGACTGATGAAAATCTGTGAGAACAAGGCAAATGAAGACAGCAAAGGGACTCAGAAGACAGTAGATATGCCAGCATCCAGACTAAGGTGGGAAGAGAAATTCCACTCAGGGAGAAAAGCTCCAGAAAAGTCCCTGTGTGCTTTTGGTTCCTTTCAGGGATTTTGTTTCCCACCGGGTGAGGTTTGGATGAAGGGAGTTACATCAATAACTTCAAGTCCTGAGTTTCCAGGTGTCTAGGTTTAGAAATCTGTCCCTTTTGCCCTTATCAAGCCACTCTGCCGGCCAAAAATATTTATCTATTTTTCCCACTGTTCATATGATGATGATAAGATTTTTCAGGAGGCAGCTTCAAATAGGCAATTCGGTGATGGAAAAACTAACTGAAATATGAATTTTCACTTTGTTTAGCCAACACATTTCTGTCCTCTTTCCAGGAAGGTAGCTTTGGAATACTATGGCCTGTGTCCAATGGCAGCTTTGGAATCTTGCTGCACACGGGTGGTGCAGGCGTGTGGGGGACAGAGAGGAACTGGGCTGCCCCATTAGGGCAGCAAACCAAGGGCTCATAGCTGGCCTTAAGCCGATTTAAGGGTGAAAAAGAATATGAATATTTCCTGCACTATGGAGTTTTTGGAGCAGGATTCATCCTGGCCAGAGTATATTGTAATCCTGAATGTGCTTTTTCAAGCCGCTACCCCTACCTCCTTTTAGATACTGGTATGTTCTGATGACTGGAAATGTCCCCTGTGCTTCATTTTTTTTAAAAGAAATGATGATTAAGGAAGTTCCTAAAAAGGCATGCAAGGTTCTATTTCATTTAAAGGAAGTTTGTGGCTTGCTGATTTGATCTCATTAAAAACAGTGCATAATAAATAGGTCTCGGGCCATCCTGAGAGGACCTGGGACATGTCTTAGACACACTGGTCACCTCTAATAGGTTCGAACCTGTTGTTTGTTTTCCATTTTGTTGGGCAGTGTATTAAGCTTCTGGCTTTGGTAACTTTTAAGGAAAGTAAGGGGAGGCTGCTTTCCAGATCTTCCTACTCTGATCATCCTCAGCCTTGACAGTAGATCTGAGCAAACCAACAAATATAACAGCATAGGTACCAGAATGACTGCCCTTTCATATGCACCTACTTTCTCCAGTGCCTTCTCCTCTTTGTCATCCAAGGTCCCCATCCCTCCTACCTCATGGAGGAGCCCCCAGGCATCTCCCAGTCCTGCTGAAGCACATAGGATTTGAAAGACCCACAGGCTCCCTGTAACTAGCAAGCCACACCCTCTTATCTAGAATTAGCTCCTCTTAAACTTTTCAGAGAAGAGAGGATTGAAGAGAGAGAGAGACCACGATGATCATAGACACCCCAAAATTTCTGGAGACAGTGGATTTGTTATAAGATGCTGTGAGCCAGAAACTAAGGTTAAAACTCGTGGATGCTCTTTTGGCCTGAGTGCAAAGAAAAATCATCTTACTTGGGAGCCCAGCCCTGCAGGAGAAATGTTGCCTGTTATGCTCAGGCCCAGGGCAGATGGCCCCTCTTCAGAGGACAGAGGGAGTTTCTGAGTCAGCAATGAAAGTCACAAAGGTCATTACCTGGGTCCCTTCTACCTGAGGACGTACTACACACACACACAGACTTTTAGTATATCAAAAGGTAGGAACTGAGCTTCCATAACTAGCCTATCAAACCTACAAATTCACTCATTGCTTAGTACTTGGTACACATTTCCGTAAATTCTTCGGAATTAAAAAGTGGGCCGTGGCACAACACTGCAAATCACCTATACTTCAGTAAAAAAGAGGAAAAAAAAAGTGGGCCAAGTTAATGAAAAAATATATAAATAATGGGAGAGGCGATACCTGGGTATGATCCACTATTTGAAAGTTGAAGGACCACGTTCCCTGGACCTGCAAAGTGATACATTAGATTTAGGGGTGAAGCTAGAGACCTCATAAGGCTGGCATTGCTTGAGGAGCTGAAAATAAGGGTTGCTGAACTGAACTGAATCAAGCCATGTGTCTTCACCCACTCAGGGAGAGAGCAAAGAATATGGCGTTTGATCAGAAGATAACTATTGAAAATAGAGAGAAGGAAATGATGATAGAGCTGTAAAAAAGACCTGACAAAGTCTCAGTAGAAACTAGAGTAAGATAGGAGATGTCTGGGCACTGGGAAGAAAGGAAAAGAAAATGGGTGAACAGGGGTGGGGGGGGAGAGAAAGAGAGAGATGATATAGAATATAAATGTTAACCTCTCTCCCTTTTATTAGACAAGCCCTAAGCTTTCTAACACTCAATCAACTGTGAAGCTCCCCAGCAAATAAGTCTGGATGAGATTCCAGTGCATTTTTGCATCACGCCTAAGTCCCGTTATAACAAGGTCCTGAGTGACACCGTGACTTAAATACAACGATTCCTGAATTCATGTCACACTGCCATCCATGGATCTGAAAGGGGTGTCCTCATTTCACCTGATGTCTGAGCTCAGGACAGAAGTGTCAGTAGCTTCAGGAACAAGGAAAGCTGGAGAAAGGATATTCTCCAGATAATACCAAGGGTTTATTCCTGAGACCCTGTTTTCAGTGTGAGCCAACTGGGGGTCTGCATAAATCTGATCAGTAACCATGGAGGAGGTAACAGCCCATCCAGAAGTTAAGCATCTCCTGTGTAAGAGACCAGACACATCACCTCATCCCCTCCGCACATAGTCCTATCAAGGACCAATCTTATTACCCATTACCCATCACCTCCATTTTTTTCCCCCAGAGGAGAAGACTTTTTTTCAGAAAAGAGATGAAATTATTTATCCAGAAGTCTTCAGTCACTGGGGTTTGAGCCCATGTGATCTAATTGCAGAGTTCAACCTTTAAGCCCTGGGCCAACAGAATAACATTGTTGTCCCCATTGAGAGAACCTGAGGAATGCAGTGAAAGAAAGGAAAGGAGGAGGGTGGGACGTGAGAGGATAATGGAGAGTGTATGGGGTGGGCAGACCACAGGAAATAATATCTGTACTTGAAACACTCGAAGAAACCGTGGTGGGGGGGACTTTTATAAGCATAGTTCCATAAACGTAGATTTTAACTTAAAAAGGAAGTCTGCGTAGAACTAAATTGGAAAGAAAAGTCAGCCTACATAAAAAAAAAAAAATATATATATATATATATATATATATATGAAGGTGAGTCAAAAATTATCCGCACACCGGTTATATTAAAACTTCTGTTGGCCACACAGCCAGAGTGCAGGTAATTTTTAACTCACCATCATATTATACACGCACACACACAGGCATGCACACACCCACACAGCCATATATATTAAAAATAGCTTTGATAACTTCACTGTGACTCATTGTTTCATGAAATGCAATTGTGCTGTGTTGTTACTTGAAATCAAATTTAAAAAAAATAAAGGCGTTGATACAGTTATGGTTGCTACTGTGCTGTCATCCTAATGGTCTCAATTCTTCGACATCAAAGTTAAGTCCTTGGATGTTCCAGAGAATTCCAACCATGAGATAAAGAGATAAAATGGGAGAGAGTTAACTGGAGCTATTGAAATATGCTTGGTAGGGGAAGAAGCCATGAAAGTATCTTTTTTCCTTCTTTAAAAATGAACACAGGTTATAACACAAAGACGAGCGTGGTTTGATCCCCACCGCCACCCTCCTGATGCTCTCAGTTGCAGAGATTTACAGCTAAAACATGTTTGGCGTTACTTGGTCCTTCTTTTGGTCTGATGGGTCACTCTTAGGTCTTAGTGAAATAAGAGAAGCAAACTTGTAAATGAATTGCTCTGGAATTTCTGTCTGACTTATGCATTTTCTTTTATTTATTTCATTTTTGCATTGAAAAACATTACATTTCTGTTTCCTTATAGAGTAGTGTATCAAGAGCCTGTGTATGGCAATAAATTGCTGCAGGTATGAAATCCCGGCTGGTGGAAAAACTCATCACTATTGATTGTGGGTTTGCTGTGAAATCTTACTAACGACAATTCCGGGGAGGGGAGATATCCTCTAACATAGAAGGAGGAAAGACTTAACTGAATTTTCCAGTTTTGATGTGAATTATTCTAGAAGAGAGATGCCCATCCTGAAATTTTCCCCTCTTTGCTAGATTATGTGTGTATCAAACTGGAGGTCTGCCTTGGCTCTTCGTTTCGTGGCTTAAAATGTATCTGGCTTCAATGAACATAAATTCAGTGAAAAGAATTCAAGGGTTTCATTGAACCAATTGTCTGAAAAAAAAAATTTAGTAGGTTCCTGGAGTCAACTGAGATGGTTAAACCAAAAACCTTTTATAGATCCAGCATTGAGGGTCAGCGTAGCTAATGTAACTCCCCCTGGTCTGATTGTAGCTTCTTATACATTTATTTCACAACTTTTGCCGTAGCTATCAAACCTATTTCTCACTGCTGAAGCAACCCCCAAATGAACGAACCTGTAGGAAGGGGGAAAAAAAAAAACACATCCATTGGAGTGTAGCTGGCTAAGTCTCCAAATTTGGTCTATAAACAGTATTAAAACTGTCAAGTAAAATGAAAGAGGAATGTAAAACTAAGGATGATCAGTGGGAATTTTATTATACAGTTTCCCTATAACCTGCAGTTTTCATTTTTGTTCAGTATTAAGTCAATTAAGAAAGTACATTATTTTTTACTGTGAGATTAATCAAGTTTTAATAAGAAATCTAATATGAAAAAAATGGGTACTTGGACCTAGGAGAGGACCAAATAATTAAAATTCCTGAGATCAACTTTTATTTCCACTTTTCAAGAAAACTGGACTTCTCTTGCTGTACTTCAAAAACAGCTGAATGTATCACGCAGATAAATTAAAGAGTAAAGCTTTAAATTTAGGTTTTACATTTTGCAAATGTCCTTGTAAATGTTATTATAGTAAACACATTTTTTGTATGTTATTAATCCACCTGTTTTAGACAAAGTGAGATCCTTGTATATTCTCAGAAAGAAGGAAATCTTACCTATCCCTGTATCCCCACCAATACACAAAAATTTCACCTCACTTCCTAATCAATTCACCATTTGGATATTTGAACACCTTTTTCCAAAAGTATGCCCTCAAGTTTGAAAGTGCGATCTCCTTTGTCAAGCCACTTTGAGATGCAATGGAGAGCCACTGGGCTCATTAATACTGTTTTACGAAGTTCCACAAATGAGTATCCAGTTTCATTTCATTTCACTCAGCATCTCCCAAACCTATTCGGTCATGAAACCTTGCCCTTCCCTGCACTATGAATATCCCACCAGGCACAGTTTTGAAAATGGTTCGTTGGAGCATCATAAAAGTTCTTTAATTGATAACTTCCCCCGATGGACCTCCAGAGGTCTCGCTAACAAAGAAAGTGCTTCCAACCTTGTGAGTCAGTATCTTTGACTCGCACCTGGTGGTGGTGGCCGGGGTGGGAGGGGAAATCCATAAGGACCATTTAAAATATACATTTAAAATGTATATTTCCTATAGGTCACACTTGCGTTTTGCTGCCCAGCATATGAAAGTGAGGACATTTTGTAATTAGGGAATGTAGAACCATTTTGTGCTTGTCGTCTTTTTTTTATCTTTGGTTTGGTGGTGGTAAAATCTAATTGTCAAGGACGCATCTTTTTGTCCTAAGGTCTGGGAGGACCAGTTTCAATGCAAACATGGTTTGGTGACCGCAAATGGAAGTGAGCGCTTCTTTATCAGACATTACTCCAGAACCTCGCAGAAGCTTTGGCTATGCTCAGCGAGCTGCAAAATATGGGGCAATAAAATTGATTAGAGTCACCTGTTAGACAGGCAAATTAAAGCAATTTGTATTTGTTTGATCATTTTGCAGTATATGCACACATACGCGGTGTTAGTACACAGCTCTGGTTTTCCCCTTAGATGGATTTCATGCAGGAGAAAAATAGCAAAGGAAGACAATGCAGTATATAGGTGTGGAGGCATCTAATCCTTTTCTTTTTCCAATTATTATGTATTTCAGGGATCACTTAGACCTGGACTATCCAGTACTGTAGCCACCGGCCCCATGTGGGTGTTTGCGTTTAAGTTCAAATGAACTCAAATTAAAAAAATTAACAATTCCATTTGGTGTGCCAGCCACATTTCAAGGGTTCAGTAGATATTTAGGACAAGTGGCTGCCATACTGGACAGCAAAGATACAGAACATCTGTGTCATCATCAGGTCCACTGGACAGCAAGGAGATCACTGACTGAGGTCAAAATCTCTCCACTGATTCCACAGACTTTAGCAAGCTATGCCCTTGACCCATGAATTGGGAATACTTGTAAACACATTCTTAAATAACAAAGATAAGTGTCAGGACATTGACCATTTGTGCCTATCTTGCATGGAAACACACATTTACTTTCTCTAAATGGCTGAGTCGTTATGCAAATATATAGAGGATGCGTCCTGCCCAAAGCTTCACAGACAAGTCCCTCTGTGGTACAGAAGGATCCCAGGTGTACACACATCCATTTTATAGTCATGCAATAAATATCAACCTAGTAGTCAGTGAGGTTCATTTTAGGTATATTCTATTTGCACTGCCGCAGTTTTTCCCACTTGTCAAACTTGCTACCTACTTCCATTGATGGAAACCATTGCAGAAGTCGGGGGAGTCAAACAGAGTTCAAAGAGGGTTTGGAAGCAGGACATTGCTAGAAATCTTTACTGGGACCAAATTCACAGTTACCAGGTCAGGACTGATCAACATGGCACTTGATGCAAAGATCTTTGCAATAACTTTTGTTTTTCATTCTGGGAGTGAAAAAAAATGCATTCGCGTGCGTGCGCGGGCACGTGTGCGCACGCACACACACACACAAACACACACACACACACACTTTCCCCATTCAGAGCTTTCAGCTGGTTGCAGCTAAGGCCTCCTAGCAACTAGGAACCCAATGCCAGCCCCTCCCTACCTCATTAAGTTCAGGATACACACCTGCACACCTGTGTCTTTGTGGATGTGTGATGAAAGCCTAGGAGATGGGCAAGCAGATGAAAAGAATGGCTCCAGATATTTGGTGACCAGATTTCCCCTCAGCCCATCAGTCTGCAACTCGAGCTGGGTGCTTGGTGTGACAACTGCTTTGGTTTCCCAACTCCTCAGCACATTTAATGAGTTTCTCCGTTCCTAATTAGAGAACACGGTGTTTGGAACACCAGGTGGTGTCTGGCTAAGACCTTTTTTTTTTTTTTAACTTTCATGTTGTTTTTCAAGGGAGACATTTTTTTTCTAATACTGGCTCCAAATTAGGGATGATTATCTGTCAGGATGTCTTAGAGGCATCTTCCCCAGAATGATACAAAGAAGGAACGTGATTAAGGAGAAACTGGCCTTTTGGAATTGCTACGTAAGCGATAGCAAATTTGCTCTGAAAGTCGGCTGTGATAGGCAAAGGGTAGAAATAAATGACAGAGACCAGTGTATCTACATTTTGGTAGATGCTTCTTGCAATTTTCTCATACTTCTGTTTTCTATCTTCTACCTGGAGCCAAATGTAATGAACTCCTTCACCCAAGACCGTACCATTAAATCCTCCCAATACACCAGTTATTTTGCTGTTAGATGCCCTCTGACACGGTAGCCTGTCCTGAATTTCCCCTTTAGAAGGGTGAGAACCCTTCTCCCAGAGGATCACGGGACTGTGTATTCTAATTAGAACCTGAATGGTCGCTATGTTATCCGTGGAGACTGGATCCTGTTTGTTAATTGTGCTGCGATCATTCGACAGTGGTTGATGTATCGCTGTGGTCTGCTGAGCAAGGAGCTCTGTTACTTTCACAGTTTGATAATCAATGCTCCAGTGAACACAATTCCTTTAGAATATGCCCATTTGCTTGTCCTCTGCTTAATTGAACAATTGCAATTACTGGTACATACGACTAAATGTTAATTATTTTTCTCAGATTTTTTTCTCTCCTAATGATTTTATTTACAAATTGGAAGACTTTATCATATTTTCCACACCAAACAAATTCCCCATCTGAACCAGTGTGATATCTTTAGCTGAAAAGGCAGAATTTTTAAGTGCTCACCATTCCTTTTTGTAATCATTTCTCGACAGTTAGAAAGCTAGAGACAGTCTTCTTTAATTACTCTAGTGGTTGAACAACTACATATACAAGGGATGCCCGATACACTTTCAATCAAAGGGTTATCTTATTTTTTAAAAAAATATCAAAGTAAGACACCAGGGCATTAGCTTGACCAATATTGGATTTTTAAGGAAGTCATCGAAGATTGTTTGAATGAAATGTTAATAGCTGATAAATAAAGGTACAACGTACCCATTCTTGAAAATCTGGAAAGTTCAGCAAAGTGCAAAAAGCATTTAAATAATTCCCCATAATCCTCCCTACCGCTAAACCATTACCGTTAATTAACATGTAGGTACATCTCTTTCCAAAGGTCTCTGGGTTCTCCCTTTGGGATATGCTTACAACTGCTAACCTGTAACATCCAGCTGGGGTTGGTGGTCCAACCGGTGTCTTTCTGGTGTGTTTCAATACTAAGCTTTCATTAACCTCCACTTTAGTTTGGTAGAGGTGGGTAACTGCTGTTCTGTTGTGGTCTCACCATTGGGCACCCTGAGTGCACCTCCTCTGCGTTCCTAAGCCCACTTTCTGCTTGTGTTTTAGGGTGGTTATGCTGCATACCGCTACGCCCAGCCCACCCCTGCCACTGCTGCTGCCTACAGTGACAGGTAAGGGCCTTCCTTCTCGTGCTTGGCAATGACCTAGAAATTAACTTAGCTGGTGGGAGACGAGATTCTCGTCTGGTCTTGGTTCAAATGCATGACTGCTGGGGAGGCAGTACCCCCAAAGAAGGTCAACACGGGGCCACACAGAGGATGCACAAAGACATCTAGCTCATTCTAAACCCTCGCCCTCTCTGCTAAGACACAAAGTGATACATGTTGTCCATGTGTAGTTGTTTTTTCAGATCTCAATTCCTGTGGCAGCACAGAGTATACTCCCTGTACTACATTCTCACGGTCTTCTCTGTAAGACCCTGGTTTCACCTAACTCATAGGATGAGCACCACGAGGGGATCCTGCAGGTTTACCTCGATTTTCAGCACCTCATCTCCCATTTTTAAATCTTTGTACATCCAGGAAAGCATTCCCCTTATTGCATTTTTAAATCCTTTAGGAATGGGGGAGGTGTATCTGGCATTCACAAGGAAAGCCGTTCTTTTTGGCAATGCCCAGTGACCGTTCCTACGAACATAAGCCAACATTTATTTGCCATGCACACCACATGTTAAGACTGGCAGTGGAAGGCTTTAAGAAACGCAGGAGTCAGAACTGGATGGCGGGGGTGAAGGCTGGGGAATGGAGGAACTCTATTACCCGTTACGCAGGCTTAACAGATGACTCGGTTTCTGAAATGGCAAGCCACAGCTATTTTCGTATAAGTGCTTTGAATAAAAAAGAAAGAAAGAAAGTGTGCGTTTCCATATTGAATGCAAATCGTTGGCTCTGTTTCCTGAGGACGTAAATGTGAATGTTCAGATGCTCTGCATGCACAAATGTCATGGAGGGTGCTTATTTTGGGTGATGACTCCTTTAATTTAAAAATATGTTTCATGAATAAAACAGTAATGGTCACAATTTGCATGTGTGGCTGAGGCATGCTGGGTCCGACAGGTAAGCAGGCGATGTCTTGGACTCGAGAACGTGGAGTGTTGGCAGACACTGGTTCTCCTCCTTGGCCTCTTGTGACTCAGTCTCTATCTTGGTTTGCTGTGGTATGCTTTCTCTGCAGTTCCATTCCATTTCTCACAAGGTGTGTCGTTAGCTCATTGTAACGACAGACTGCTTCTGAGGTCTACTAAAAGAAATTCCTGAACCCCAAAAAGCCGCACTTCGAAAACCCCCTGCATAAACTTGTAGTAAGATGGCTCTTTGGCAAGGTAGAACTGAGATCCGTTGTCTGGTTGTATGCAGGCATCATTCCTGTTTTCTTATAAACAGCATCACGAGCTCTCAAGGCTGGAGAGAACTTTCAGAGGAACCCGAACAATGGTCAACATGCACTTCTAAATACCTAAATTATCCAGGTAGTCATCAGTTGCCAGGAAGCAAAGTATGTTTTATAGAAGTTGCTATCTTCGATACACTTTGACACTAGATTAAGGAAATCGAGAGGGTCAAAAAAGCTAATAAAAATGTTGACAATCTTGACATCCTCAAGATCATTCTACAAATGAAAAGGCTTAGTGCTATTAAGTTCTGCACACTGAAGATTCACAAAGTATCAATTGTAATGTGGTTCCTCTGCAACCCTTAATTATTTTTATGAAAATATCTCTAGATGCTAAATTTCTCCAACACCCACTTTGTATATAATTATAATCACAGTAACTTTAGCCTGCTGCATAATGATAAGAATCTTAAACAGATTTATGTCTTTGGATTTTTTATCTTGCTTCTTAGTATAAGTGCATCTATCCGCAAGCTGAGAAAAAGGTTAATTACAAAGATATAATTTAAATTGCTTTCTTTAATAAGACCAATCTAGACATTTGGGAAAAAAACAACGTTTAATATTATTCTTAGATAGAATTGCTTGAGAATCTAGCCATCTCCATTTGCATTCATCTTAAAAATTAAGTTAAAATTTTGCTGCATTTGGGGGCACCACATATGCAAGTGTATGTATGAAATCTGTTATTTATTTTAATATTATTAAGATTTCTCACTGGCAACATGTTCTACTGAAAAATTGCCCTCAGTCTTGGTTTGGTAAATCTTGACTAACTCTGCAATTCCCACTTTGGTGTAATAGTTTCACTTCAAGAACACAGCTAAATATACTCTTGTCCATATAATTGGCCTCTTGCTGTTCATTAAAGAAATTTGCACATTAGGTCTTTTTGGTTGCTGTGGCAATTGATTACTAGCCTTACTTCGCTTTATTATAAGCAAGTCACTTGCCACATACAGAAATATTGCATTGAGGGAAATGCAGTCATAGGTAAATTACCAGAAAACAATCTTTAAAGTGATATTTCTGGTTTAATTTGTAAAGTGCATTTATGAAATGGTGGTACTCCCTTTTATTTTTAGTAAGCAGGTAAAGAGAAGCAAGACCCTTTTAGAGAAAACACATATTTGGGGGGAAATGTGAAATTACCAGAATAGCTTTTGAATCTAGATTAAGATGCCGATTATCTAGAATTATCTCAGGACAATTGTGTAATCATTTCTTTTTACTCAATCCCAGTGTAATATCAGTAGGGAGAGACTCTCAGTTCCTACTTTCTAGAAGAGAGGCAGGATGACAAAAAGAAAAGTTTCTTAACCCAAAGCAACTCCTTCAAAATAAAATCAGCAGGAATAGAGAATGTTTGGGTCACGCTCACTGGCTGTCAACTTGATCAAAAGAGAAACTGCAACAAACTTTCTCTCTAATCATGAGATTCACTCTTCAAACGTCTTGAAAGCAAAAGAAGTTTGATGTCCCCAGTCGGTAGAATTTTACCTTTTATCAGCACAAATTAAGCCCTCATCAAATTAAAGATTCAGGGGCCTTTGGAAAATCTTGAACTCCAGTAACCTCAGGACTGGCCAGAAGGTCCTTGACAGCCACCTTGCAACTCCCCGCCCATCATCTTCTTGGTTAAATGATCACACGCTGATTATCTCGGAGTACCCTGAGAGTTTCTGAATGTTGACCTCCAGAATGAAGACCATCTGGTGTGGGCAGAGATTTCCCCCAAAGAAAAAGACCTGACTGGACTAGGTAATTTTATAGTCTCATTGATGAATTGAATGGGAATAGGCAAACATCTTTCCTTGGCATTTAGGAAACATTTGGTAAGCCCTTGACCTCCCCTCAAATCTTTCCTTCTGATCTCACTTTGATTTGTGGAAAGCCAACTGTCCGAAGTCTCAAGGGAGATGGTTTTCTGAGCTTGAACCAATCACAGCATGGCAGTGGGGCCGATGGTCATCTGGTCATTGCATGCCACTTGGTGTTGCTGATGTGTTCGTGGTATGTTCTGGATTTGACAGGTGCATCATCACAGTAGCTCGATGAATGGCTTGCTTGAATTAAGCCTGGGGGCAGGCTTCTCTTTATTGATTGGCTCTCAGTTTCTTTGTGTCTCATGACTTGGTCCTTGTTGCATCTTTGAGCAGCCAAACTGGGAGGCGGAGATGGGGCGGGGGGGAGATTTCCTTTTCGACGAATTATGCTACAGATATTTGGGTAAATATGTCTGATGTGTACATTGCTTTGATGAAAATGTTATCACACCAGAAAGGCAGACATTTGTCATGCTTGTCCTGCTTGCTAAACATTCTAACATCCCCTAACAACCAGTGCATGGAAACAGCCCTTCACATTAGGGCAGAAGGGAACTTGGTGCAGACCAGCTAGAGAAGAAAGTAATAAAGCAATTCACTCCGAGATTTCACCATGATCCAGTTGCCCTGATAGTTACCCTGGGCCACTATTTTCATATAAGACATGCATTTCCGTAAAGATCCCTGAAAGTTAGTAGCTTTTGACATATAGTAGTAGCCCTGGCCATACAGATGCCCCTAGACTGAGCAAAAGGGACAGCAAGCAACAGGCTTCTGTTTGTTTTATTTTCTACCCTTTTTTGTTTGCTTTTTGAGACCTCTAAGTTTCATCAGAAACATTAGACTGCACCATATGAAACTGCTACTTTTGTGTGCCCCAAATGGTGGAATATTGGCAATTTCATATTTAATAGAAACCCAAATAAAATGCCATAATATCAATGATCTTGCTCTCTGCATTTGAAATATATATATGTATAGTCATACATATATATGTATGTGTTGTGTATATATATTATTCATATACATATGTGAAAATATATGTATACACAACACATACACACACACACACACACACACACACACACACTTCTGCCTTAAGACCTCATAAAGGACTCATAAGAGTATCTAGGTAAATCTTAATACAAGGAGGTCAGGACTTGTCAAGTTCAGCCAGTCACAAGCCCCATGCTAGAACATCTTTTAAATGTGATACTCACAACCTGTGAATAAAAGGTTCTATCTCAGAGAGAAACAGATTAGTAGTTCTTTCTTAAAACTCCATAGGAATAAGTAGTCCTGTTTTGGAGGTCATGGAGAAGTTGATTTGTAGATCAGCTATTTAAATTAGGTGGGTGATGGAGATGGCTGGATACATACATACATAGATGGGTGGATGGATAGATGGATGGATGCCTGCGTGGATGGATGGATGGATAGAAAGCTAAATAGATGATAGAGAAATAGATACATTGGTGGTTAGGTGGATGAATGAAAGGAGAGGGAGAAGAGAGAAAGAGGAAGGAAGGGTGGAGGAAGGGAGGGAGGGAAGGAGGAATAAAAAGAAAAAGAAAGGAAGAAAGAAAGAAAGGAAAGAAGGAAGTATGGACAGATAGGAAAAGACGACCTCTACGCTCTCATAATATTTCATCATAAGCTTAACCACAGGACATAAAACTAAATCCTTATTACAGCCTTAGTTTGATCTAAACTGAAAAACTAAAGGGGTTTGAGTGGATTTCCATTAGTGTGGGTACTCCCTATCTAGTTTAGGACTCTTTACTTCCTGGATTTAGATTATAATACCAAAATGCCATCATTAAAATAGGGCTAATAATTGCATTTAAAATGATACACCATTTTATGTGGAGTCCTTATCAAATCATATAGACTAAAAATTAAGGGGTTGCCAGCCTATAAAGCATAGGAGCATCCTGAATGGAAAATTTAATTTACCATTTAATGGGTTTTTTTGGTAGAAAGGTTTTTTTTTAAATATTGTTATACTTTAGGGACTTAATGATTTTACTTTTTCTTGCTGTGGGGTAGAATACAGAAAGCTTCATCTATGGAGAATGTGAATCCCTCAGTGAGGGTGGACCATGCAAACAGAGAAAGGAGAGAAGTTTCATTGTTTTCCCCGTTCCTCTTATGGGAACCAAGTTAGTTAAGGGTTGAAACTGTTTCTGGTTAAAAAGCATTCGCAAGCCCCTGCACCCATTTTTTGTAGGTGTGCGCAAGGAGGGATTTCAAGATCTTATCTTAGTGCTTTGTGTGAAGCACTTCTCTCCCAGCCAGCTCGAGACCTGGTGACTGCCTCTGATGACATTGACTGGTTTACCAGGACAGGAGAAGAAGACGGGCCATGTAATATGGCCATCAACTCCCTTGTCTGGGGAATGGCCAGGCTTTACCCATCCTTCTTTCCTACATGCTGTGAAAAATAGCTTTTCTTGTATGAATTGATGACAACAGCTTTGCTTTCTTTTTTATCCAATTTTACTTTTACTGTTCTTCCTTGGCAAAGTAAAAGTTGGCAACTCTACGATAGACTCCTTATTATATTTTATTTACATTTTCAATCTTTTTTGAGAAATCTACTGGTGAAAAAATAGAGTGAGAGCATTGTAAAACTTGGTGATGCCAAGAATGGTATTCTCAGATGAACGAGAAACTGAGGGCTTAGTTCATAAGGGGATAGATCCTCAATTAAGACAAGGATTCAGGGGCAGAAGGAAACTATTTTGGACTCACATTCTAACCTGTTGAGTTAAAACATGGCAGCTGGCAATAGTTACTTCCTGTATCTTTTTTGGGTAGCGCCCTGTTGAAGTTGCTCTTGGTTTTAGCCTTTAATCTTTTCCACTGTTTTCACTCATCCCGATGAGCTCTTCTGGGTTCTGCAATTAAAAAAAGAAAAAGATGCTCTATGAACTTGTAATAGAAGTGAGTCACTAATGCCTTTATCTATATCCTTCTGTACCTCAGGGCCCAGAAAAGCACATCCGGTTTTTAAAATTAGAACACCAGATTGAAATATATATTCATACACAGTAGTGTATATAATACTTTCTTATTTATATTTTTCTTCTTTTGGGTTTAACGTTTACTTTCTTAACTAATTTTTGTTGTTGTTGGTTTTTGTTTGCTTTTTTGTTTTCTTTTGTTTGTTTTTTGTTTTTGTTTTTTTTTTATTTTGGTGATTCAGCGTCCCCTCAGGAAGAAAAATTGAAGCTAGTTATTCTAGGCAGCTTTAGGGTAACAAGAAAGAAACAGGTATCACCTGTGAGTTTCCTGTTTCAAGGCACACATAACACACGAAAATAAAGGTCTTCAATAAAACTCGCCATATATACGAGAATGCTCCCATGAAAATGTTCATTAGGTGGAAACAGAGGACTTCAGTACTTGCACATTTCCTAAGACTTCTTGAAGTTTAATATACTAGCTGAGCAAACTTTGATTCAAATCATCTCTCTGTGATAATAACAGTAATTATATAATAGCAATAATAACAGTGGCTATGTATGGAGTCCTTACTACATTATAGGCACTGTTCTATGTGCTTTACAAAGACAGTCATTGAACTGTCGCACTGGATATTAAATTGATGTTGCCACCTCCATCTTATAGATGGGGCAGACGAGCTTGGGGAACAGTGAAAAAGAGGTTCGGCTCAGCTTGAGAGCTAAAGTCTGTGCCCTTCATCTCCAGGTTCTATTGCATCTTAGTGGAGCAATCTTGAGAAGTCATTTCTTTGCCCTCCATCACCTCACCTGTGGGGGGTATATTGACTCCACCTCACTGAATGGTTTGGAAGTTGTGAGACACTGCCTATGAAATATTTAGCACATCAAAGGCACTACATACAATGTTCTTGCTTTTATTTTCATGTTCATATTTTCATAGTCATAAATTCCAATTTTTCATATTTTATTTTATATTCCCATAACATCATCCACTAAGAGCTTTAAATCTAGATAGCAAGAGTGAATTTGGAGGAAATTGAAATTATCTAGGTTATTTCAGTTCCACCTAAATCTCTCTAATCCATCGGTCTGAATCTGTTGTTTCTTTGATCCCAGAGCCAAGCAAAGTTTAGGGAGGATAATGACCAAATCTACTTGACTAATTATGATGTAGACAAGACTTTTAAAATATAATGGGTAGGATTGTATGCAAATCTAATCCTTTTTAATCCACTGAGTTCTAGGAATAATTTGTTTTGTTTTGCATTTTTAAATGGAAAAACGTGCTTTTCTTTTTCTTTTTGGCTACATAAGCCCTTCAATTGATCAGTCCTCCAAAGTTTAGATTTTGATATGTCGGGTTTTTCTGAAAGTGAGCAGTCTTAGATGATGTTTCCTGCTACTTTTTAAAAATCTTTTCACCATGTAGATTTCTATTTTGAAGTCAATTTTTTTGGTAGTGTCTCTAGTGTGTCAGGTACTACGTAAAATATTAGACCAAATGACCTAACCAGGTAAGCAGCATAGTTAGGAATACACTGGAATGAGAATTTAACCATAGAATGAGCGTTTAAAATGGATCATTTTAAATGGGACATTGAAATGATCGTTTGAGATTGGACAATGTGACAGAGCAGGGACGCATTGTTAGTAGTGTCTCCAGGACAGCAGGCTTCAGCTAGGACTGTCGCAGGGCAAGAAGAGCATGTGTGGTCATCCTAAGTATGTGGATGGGAAAGCAGTTCCAGGCAGGGTGATGTACGCTCTGGGAAATCCCACTATTGGGCTTCAAGTCCAATGTCTGTCGGTCTAGGTCCTGGGCTATTTCCACCTCCTTATACTATTGTTACAAAGTCAGGGCAAAGGCACGTTTGCAGCTTCAAATAGTCATACCTGAGACACAACTTAATGATTAAAAAGTGAATGGAATTTCATGCTCTCATTTATTTATTTTCCCTATGGATCAATAGTTCTGATTGCGTATTCACCAAATTATGATGACTAAGGTAATTATATTTTCTGCCAACCTGCTCCATTTGATAATGATTGAGATGGCTCAGAAATAGTGAAGGAGGGAAGATAGAGCTCTTGCTGGTAGCATCAGTGTGATTTTGAGAAAGTGTGTTTATGGACACAAAGTTCTCAATGATGAAAAGTAATATGGCTGTTACTGATGATGTACTTCCTGAGATTCTCTTATTTTTAATTTACAGATGTGCACACACACACACACACACACACACTCATTAAAAGAAAAAGTGCTCACGTTTTTGTTTTAAGAACTAATTGCCTTTGGTCCATAATCTGTAATGGCTTCTTAACAGTTAGGCACTGCCAGATGAATATATAATTTAATTGAAGCAGTTAAAAAAAGAAGCAAGCCTGTAATAGTCAACACACTGGACCAAGAAGGAGTTGGGGAGATATTAAAGGAAATTCCAAACCCGATAGACCATAGCTGTCACAGCCATTTGGGTAGACACGTTTGCCAGTGACAAGACAAGATATAACAACTCCTTTGGTCGTGTCATGGCCTAATTACATACTTTTCGGGTTGCAGATCATTGACTTGATAGGCCACAAAAAAGCAAATAAAACCTGTCTTTTCAGTAGCACCATCAGCTGTGAAGGGTTTAGAGGCAAGTGAGAAAGCCCGGTGCTTTCTAGAGGCTGGTCAGAAACCTCTGATGAGGAGCTGTACACAGAAGCCTCTGAGTGAGCCATTTCTGTTGCAGATAAAGAACTCTCCTCATAGCAGACAGTATTCCAGTCAAGCAGAAAGGAATATACACCTGGTAGACAGACTCTGAGCTCGTGCAGGATTCATGAATGTGACAAAAAATAAACCCAACCCACTTTGCCTTTTATGTTTTTGGTCATTAGCAGATATACTAGAAAATCTATCTTTAGGGGTAAGAGTGCACTTTTCACTTAAAAATAGCTAGTATTTCTTTTCACATTGCTAAAGCAAGTTCTGATTCTTGTGCCTATGAAGAGAACTTTGAATTATTTTCCAGAAGAACTGACTTATATTTAAATGTGGCCTCTCTTTTATTTTCATGTTTGTGTGTAATACACGTCTGTGAACAGTCATTGGACAGAAATAAATGACTTCTCATGATTTTCTCCCTGGTGTGAATTACAGTGATTTATTCTTCTGGAATTAGATTCTCCTCCAAATGATAGTGCATTTCATCTTGAGTTAACATACAAAACATTTAGAGTAGGACCGCTATCAGAATTTAGGGGGATGGTGGTTGGGTAGGTAAGAGCTTGAGGAGGAACTAACTTGTCCATGTTGTCATTGTTCCCAGGCTTATTCTTGCTACGTTATGAGGTGTGAATGTTCAGATAGATCAATAGATTGTGGGGAGATGAGGCAGAGTCAAAGCCAAACACCCTCTTCTCTTAATTATGTTAATCACTTAGATTGAAATGCTTTAGCCCAAGATTCTAGAAATACATCACACATCTGATAACCAGAATCAGGGGTTCCCACTGTTTTTGCAGCTGTGGAATTTCTTTGAAAGGAAAACTAGGATTGCTGGATGCTTCTGGCATCCTTGAAATCCCTATCTCCTTTCACGGTCCAATTTTGTAATTTGAAATTTGATTGCATTAAAAGATGAGGGACTGTTCCCCCCACTCCCACCATTTCTACATGGTTAGAGGGTTTGTGGACCACTTCTAATAACAAAATAGGCGCCCAGGTTGTGGGGGTGGGGACACTTGAAAAATGTGTCCTGGAAAATATTAGCTCCACAGCTTTCCCAGAATGACAGTTTCTCCGCTATTCTTTTTATTGTTTTCTTCAATATCTCTGTCTTGAACTTAAAATAGGGAAAGAAGAGCTTACCTTATTCTGTTCTAAAATTTCAAGAATGGAGTGGTTCATCTTGAGGGTCCTTAGAGTCTTCACTCTGCAAAGCATGGTTCCCAGACCAATCCAACTGGTCTCACCAGGAACTTGTGAGAAATGCAGAATCTCAAGCCCCACCTGAACCAGAATCTGCACTTTCAAGAGTGAGGGGCGATTTGTAGCCAAATTGTGAGAAGCTCCATTCTCATGGTGCTTTAATTCTACCCCAATAGGCAGTAAATAATGTTCACTCTGGGTTCTCCTTCCACACATCTTGCACATGTAAAGGAGTTTGTCTTTGTAACTTGTTGATTTGTAACCATCTCCTGTCTGCTCTATCCATTCCTGGAGGAGAAAGTAAGAGTTGTCCATGGTTGAGCATCCCTCACAATCCATTCTGTTGTGACCTCCTCCCTCAAATAGCCTAGGGCCACAAATAATTATTTTCTTTACCCCAAAGATCCAAGAATAATGAAAATGAGTCCATGCTAATATCTCCTCATTAGTTGTGTGATACTGTAGACTCACACTGTTGTAAAACGTACCCTGGAAAAGTCATATCTGATTTCTCTTACCTTTATGGAGCTTCCATTTTGTTATCTGCTAAAGGGAGAGCATAATACCAGTTAGAATCAGAAAGAGACAAAGGTGAACATGGCTTTTTATAAACTAAAAGAGGTAGTGAAAAAGCATGGCGTTATCAATAACTCAACTGATTATTGACAGATTTTTTTGAGTGTATATGGTTATTTGAAAGCATTGGATGTATACAGGCAAAAGCAAGAAAACTAAGTTAAATCCATTTAAATGTGCAAGTCATTTTTAGATGAGGCAATGTCTAGGACCCACCATAACACTAACACTCTGGGAACCTGTGCCTTCCTCAACTTGTCGTTGGCCTGGTCAAGATATAAATCAGGGTCTTTCATACTCATTGTCTCTATTCTTTGGGGCATACATTGGCACATCTTTGCTTCTTCACCTACAGACTATGATCAGAGTTTTAGGTTGGGAGCCTGAATCTCAGTAAGTTACTTACTACAGGAGATCATTTCAGGCAAACTAATTGCCCTCCACCACCTCATCTTTAAAGTGGGGATAGTAAGTGATGCCTGCCTCACTGGGTTATGGTGAGACTTAATTGTGGTCATGAAGAGAAAACTCTTTGAATAGCACTGACACTTAGCAGCACTCGGGATAGTATTAATAGCATCCTCCTCCTCAATGTCACCATCTTTATCGTTACTATCTAGCAACATCACTAAACTATGGGCGTGTTCTGTTTTGTTCTGGACTCAAAAATGAGTCCTTTCCTGTGGCAGCAGGTTTTCTGAGTCAAAAGAACTTTTTTGACTCTAGAAGTTTTTTTGTTTGGTTTCGTTTTCCAATCTTGACTTCCATCCTCAAAATATGAAAATAGATAGACCTGAAATTTTCTGAGAGTAGGACTTGGGTCCTCACCACATGCCAAGAAATGTAACTCTGTGAAGTGAATCATGTGTGACTTAGCTTGATTGTGGTACTCATTTCACAATGTATGTGGATATTAAATCATCAGTTTGCACACCTTTAAAAAAAGCACATTGTACAACCTGATTATAAACAATTTTAATTTGTTAATTGTATCTCAAAACTGGGGAAAAAAATAGATCGGGCCAAAAAAATTTGAAGGAAGAAGCAACTGGGAACTGTGAGATCAAACAGCCTGTCCTTCTGTTCATCCTTCTCCTGGATAATTTCTTCTCTTTTCTGTCCAAGGAGGAAGGAGCTCAGGCTGTCAAGGATTCAGCTTCTTAGGGAAGACAACCAGCTCTCCCAGTGTAAACCCAGCCCCCAAATCGACACAGCTTTAAATTTAAAGAGTTAAAAAAGTAGCTCCACAAAGAGTTAAAAAAGTCAAAACAGGGAATTCTCTGGAGGTCCAGTGGTTAGGACTCTGTGCTTCCACTGCTGGGGGTCCCAGGTTCAATCCCTGGTCAGGGAACTAAGATCCCGCAAGCTGTGCAGCATAGCCAAAAAAAAAAGTCAAACCAAATCTGCCAATGTTGCCCTTTCCACATTGTGCTTGGTGAGAAGTCCAATGCTGTGGTGGTAGTGGTTATTGGAATCCCCAGGGATTAAGAAGTTTCTGGAACTTTCTACCATCAGCTCACTTCATTTTGCACACAACTCCTAGGTGGACCCAGACCTTCTCAGTGGGGCCTCTCCACCCTCCAGAGCCTTAGCCTGGAACCCTCAGCTCTTCCTGAGCCTCCATAAGCTTGGGGACCCCTATCCCCACCCCCTCATGAGGGCTGCTTCCCCTAGAGAACGCATATGCTGTTCAGAGCACCTGTTGGACCCATCTCCATCCTGTCATAGGTACCCATTCACACAAGAAGTTCCTTCTGCCCAACCAAAGCTGCAGTGGGATTTTGCCTTCCTGGAAGTTCCAGCCCACCTGTAAAATGACCTATAATCGCAAAAAGGCTCTTAACTATCCCCTGCTTACCCTAAAACCACAGAAGCCCAGGACTTAACAACACAAACACCAGGCCTCTTTGCAGGGGGAGAGAAGCCTGTATTTTTCATGAGTCCAAACAGCCAGAAAAATAAATGTTTCCCCCCCAAATAAAGTGCTTTCCCATTCATACTCTCATTGATCTGCACAAAACAAACAAAAATCTAAGAGGGGTAGGTGCTATTTTTGTTCCCATTTTTTCCAGATGAGGAAACTGAGGCCCAGAAAGGTGAAATGATTTTTCCATGGGAACACAGCTTGTATGTGACCAGGCCCAGCTTCCAGACTCACAATTCTTTTTCACTTTAATCAAGAAAGTGGTGCAGTGGGAACTGGGGAGATTATTAAATGTTGGAGAAACTAAAATTACAGAAGTGGAGACTCCTCAGGATCTCCAGGAAAGGGAGATGCCCTTGCATTTGAATTTCTAAAACTCAGAGATTTGGGGTGGAATACTCAAATTGGGAACAGATTCACAGTACTTAACTGCTTTTGCATTTAAACTTTTTATGTATGCAATGTTAGCAGTAGGAACTGGGGCTCAGTGAAATAGTTTTGAATGGGCATCAATGGGCGTTCCATTTTTAAAATAAAAATAATCAGGATAGACCCTTTCAGAGGATTCTATAGTCAGTCTATTTAGTCTCTTGCTTGTATGTTTGTTTATACCTCATCTCAATTCTACAATTGGCCATGACCTCTTGAAGTGCATATGATACAAATACTACACATAAATACACACACACACACACACACACACATATATGTATGTATATAAATTGCAATAGGGCAGGGAAAAATATGAATCTGAATGGGATTTGTGAAATTCTAGAGTTTTAGAACTGAGTCAAGGGAGGAGGGGAAGAGGTAAAATACTGATCACAAGCAAATCGGTCTCCCTTTCAAGGTGATAGAACTGAAATATAAATTAGATTATGAGCTTCGAGATAGCCAAGCCCAGGATAGATATTCCTGTGGTTTAAAGGCCATGAGCATGGCATCCAATCCCTTAAGCTTAGCTGGGTGCCTGCCACGTTGTCAGCCCTCTTTAACTGTTTGAGGAGTGAACAAACAAAACCAGTAAACTATTTGGCAAAGGCACCAAATAGAATTTTAAAGGAGCACCTTTTTTCTGCACATTATATTTAACTATTCAGGAAATGCTCATGGCTGGATTCCCCATAATGGAGATCAACACTAGTGCAATTTAATTTTAAAAAAAAGAAGAAGACACAACTCCTATTTCCTGCAAAGGCAGGACACATATATTCAGAGAATATTTGTACAGTGAGAAATAGTTCTCAGTGCGGACACATTAGCATCACCTGAGCGGCTTTTCAGGCATACCTGTGCCTGGGTACCACTCTCAAAGATTCTGATGATTGGGCCTGGTAATTGGTGTGTTATGTTTTTTAAAAATGGCCTGATCATCGGTATTTTATATTAAAAAAAAACCTTAGCTGATTTTAATGGTCAATCAGGTTTGAGAACCTCTGTCGTATACCTAATAGATAGCCCGGAGACTATAGATAGAATTAAACTGTCTTTGTGCCACAGCCATCTTGGGGCTGCCTTCTGCCAGACCAGAAGACCCACTCCTCAGGCTGTAGAGATTTTTTAGTAGATAGCCTTGGAGGGTTTTAATCACATATCAGAGTGTGTGTGTGTGTGTGTGTGTGTGTCAGATTGAATATTCATAGCACTGGATACAAGAGGAGACTTGCTATGAGTGGCACCAACCCTGAGATTTGTGTAACAATAGTGATAGAAGAGAATGGAGGCCAAAGAATGATAAACGACCAGAATCTTTAACAGTAAAACTTAAAACCAGCATGATGTGATGGGAGAACATCTCCTGTCTGGACTTTCCCTCCACCCCCACATGGGCCAGCGGTTTTCTCTGAGTCTTGTTGATACCTGGCTTCTCACATCCCCTTCAGTAACACTGGCTGGCTATTATTTTCACTTGAATCTTAGAATTCAGCTGTGGGTGATTTTTAGAAAAAATAAAATTGCCAAGAGATGAGATTTAGCCTAGATGAAAAGCGGGATATTAAAGACAATATGGCAGGTCACAGGATTCATTTACATGTACAACCAGCTGAGTCAGATCCAGAGTCTGGGTGGTGGGTCTATGGAAACCATTGTAAAACATCCTGAAGTCTGGTAATAGATAAAAAAGAGAGAATGACCATGCTAGAAAGTTACTCCATAGAGTAGCCACACCCATTACTGACTCAGTAGCCTCTGTCATGAGCATCCCTGAACAGAATCTTAGAGAGTGAATGAGAGTCGGGGTCATGGAATCTACAAAGTTAAATAAACGAATGTATACAAGAAAACAGAAACAGACTCACAGATATAGAGAATAAGCGGGGGGTGGGGGCAAGATAGGAGTCGGGGATTAAGAGATACAGACTACTATGTATAAAGTAAATAAGCAACAAGGATATAAAGTACAGGGAAAAATAGTCTTTTTTATAATAACTTTAAATGGAGTCTCATCCATAAGAATATTGAATCACTGTGTTGTACACTTGAAAGTTAATATAATAGTGTAAATCAGCTATACTTTAAAAATAATAAAAATAAAATATTTTATTATGATTTTTATATTTAAGCAAAAAAAAAAAAAAAAAACTCAGAGTCTTGAGCCAATCCATCTATGTCCAGATTTCACATAACATCTTGTTCACATTACATAACCTTCTATGGCTCTGTTTCCGCATCTGTGAACATGGGGTTCATAAGAGAGGTTATGAGGAAAATTAAATGAACGAATACATACATACAGCACTCAGCAACCTCCTGTCCTCCATCAGTGTGAGGTAGTGGCTCTTTGGTGTCAACATTCAAAAGAGTCAAGATGAACACAGTCTTCTCTCTTGTGCTCGGTAACTTTAGTAAATTACTACATCCTTATTTTTCTTAAATTAGCAATCCTCTCTTCTCCCACGAAGCCTCCCTATATCCAACAGTCTTCCTGGGAAAGATGGGCTTTGAAATGAAAATGAGAATGAACATGCAGGAGATCTTTCAGTAAGATTTCCCAAATTCCCCCGTGGTAAAAAATTACCCGGAACCATAGTTCCCTCTCTGGGAGGTGTGAGTGGTGTCCAGATGATCAGCACTCTCTCCTGGAAATTCTGATGCAGGTGGTCAGGGTTGAAACCCAGACATCTATAATTTTAACAAAACATTGTAGGTAATTGTCTTCAGGGACGTTTGGGAAGTTCTGGAGTAGAGGGAGGGGTCAAAAATAGAGAGGAATTCTAGGTGAAAAAAAATGGTGAAGAGAATTAGATGAAGACTCACTGGGGAAAAGATGGAAAGACTCAGTCTAGGTGAGCTTGAGAAAATCCATGGGAGATGGTGAGAGAAGATGAACGGGGGAGGAGTGCATGATATTATGGCCGGTTTTCACCGGCTCCTCCTGCAGAAATGAGGTTTAAAGTCCATTCTCTTGGTACTGATGAACAAAGTGTCAGGGCAGGAATAAAGATGCAGGTGTAGAGAACAGACTAGAGGACACAAGAGGGCAAAGCGGGGCTAGGACGTAGTGAGAGAATAGCACTGACATATATACACTACCAAATGTGAAAGAGCTTGTGGGAAGCTGCTGCAGAGCACAGGGAGATCAGCTCGGGCCTCTGTGATGACCTAGAGGGGTGGGATAGGGATGGTGGGAGGAAGGCTCAAGAGGGAGGCGATATGGGCATATATGTATACATATAGCTGAGTCAGTTTGTTGTACAGCAGAAACTAGTACAACATTGTAAAGCAGTTATACTTCAATAAAGATGTATAAAAATAAAAATAAAAAATTTGATATTTTTATACTAGAAAAGAAATTCCATTCTCTTAGAAGGTCTTCAGAAACTAGAAGTAACCATTCTTGGGCACCCTCAGAAACCCACAGCTAGGTTGTCTTAGAGGCCAGCATGGTAGGTGGCAAAATGGAAGTTGCAAAAGAAGCGAAATCTGTAAGAGGTTTGGTGATGCAGGCTTCTTTTCACTCTGCGTTTGTAACATCCCCAGCGCTTTGCAGCTGCGGCTGATATAAGGTGCACCTGCCGAGCATTTCCTAAACTACCTCTTTCCAGACCCAGTCCCAACAATTAAGCCAGGACCCACAGGAGCAGGGCTTGACTTTAGTGCTTTTAACCACTCCCTGTGAATCTAGGAGCAGCCAAGCTGAGAACCATTCAGCGAGACAAGTGCTTCTCAGCCTCGGCTGCATAATACAGTCACCTGGAGGTCTTTAGAAACCACTGGTGTCTGAGACCCACTCACAGAGCTACCCATTTAATTGGTCACTAGGAATTTTAGAAGCACACCAGGTGTTTACCCTGTCTGGCCAAGGTTGAGAATGACTCGGCCAGACTTACTCATCGACAACCACTGAACAAACCAGTTTGCTCAAAATCAGGTCCAACTGCACTTGAAGTTGAAATCCTCAAGTCTGTGTTGAGAGTAAAGAGCAGGCTAGGATTAGCAAAAGGGGACAGGCCCCATGCCAGGCTCCTTTCCCTACTTGATAGCTGACCCCTCTGTCCAGAGTACACATCAGGGTTGCCCTGATCACTAAGTTTTCCTGACAGTTTGAGAACAGCAGACGTCTCTGCTACGTCATTAATCCCTTTGATCATACTTCTCTGTGGTCATTTGGGGTAAATGATTTCACCGAGAGGGCCATGTCATTTATGGGCAGTCTAAAATAGATGGTTTATCTTCAAGTGGGGAGAAACAGAACCATCTATAAAAATGTCCTAGCAGAGGGGACATAGACACCACAATGAAACCTGCTCCTTATTCTACCCAAATTCTTCTGTTGGCTTGACTTGTGGGATATCCCTTACCAGGCCATTATTTGCCAGGCATTTCCTATTAACTGCCCTTGCAATCAATTGATGAAAGAGTAGTTTAGAGGGAGGGGTGATCATACAAGGCTGACTCCATGGAATTAATGAGCTCTACAGAAACGCACTTTTCTGAGACATTAGGATAACCTTCCTGGGATGCAGTGGAATTGCTTGTGCGGATTTTTTAAAATAGCACAGAATTGATACATCCAAATGGCTACTGTTTTTAACAAATATGTTGATACTCCTTTTTTTTTTTGGCATTGCTGCAGAGTCCATGGCATAGTCTTTAAAATATCACTGTCGGTGATAACTCTTTAAGCTTTGATGTACACTTGATTTGAGAGTCAGAGGTCATCCGAGCCAACTCTTTTGAAGACAGTGAGTCATCCACGGGCGTAATCCCCATTGTTTAGAAATTTGTTCAAGAATCAAAGACACTGAAAAAAAAATCCAAATATATAGCTTACAAAAACAAAAGAAGGAAATGGAGAAAGGGTAGCATTTTTTTTTTTTAAGAGTACATATATCACATCAAAAAGAAGAGTACTATGAAGGACAACCATCATAGTTTCTAAAAATCTGGTACAGAATTAAGAAAAGGGTTTAGAGTTCTTTATAATCATACTTGTACACTGCATTTTTACACGTTTTCCCTCTTCATTCAATCACCGTTTTTTAATCTGCGTTGGTCTCCTGGTATGGCTTTCCCGAGTCGAGCACACTGTCTAGCACGCTGGACAGTTCCTTAGGGAAACCACAGAAGAGAGATTCAAGGGAGCAGTGTCTTTAGGGTTAGGAAGGATGGGTGGGATAGAGCCACCCCACGAATAAGCCCCCCTTGTAGATAAGTGAATGGCTATTCCAAAGAGCTTGTCTCTTTGGAGAAACCAGATCACTGTTCTTGGCTATGGTAGCTTCTTCTTTTGAGCATTTTAGAAATAGAGGTCCCTCTGAAGTGCTTGCCTGGTCCACCCAATAATATCACACGTGTAATTTGAGCTGTCTGTGTCTTACAGCACTAGAGTTAGTCCGAGGTGAGCAAGTCAAAACAGATATTCAACCCAAACATCTTCATTTTCAGGAATATTAATTTTACTGCTCCTCAAACCTTGAAAATTTGATGCCAGAGAATGTTGGGGCCCAAAAGATTTGTGCCAGAGCAAAAAGATAGCCAACATCCAGCAATGCTAACTTTCGTTGTTTTAAGAGAGGTGATGAATGAACTTAGTTATGACTTTTGTTATGCGGATGAGAAACATAAAAAATGCTGTCCTCAGACCACACACAATTTTGTTTAGATTTCATTGGTGTGGCCATGATGAGAATCTTCAGCTGAATGTTAAATTCTAGTGAATTTTCAAATGGGAGCTCTATGTATATTCCAGGGTGTACCTCTTACAGCAGTAAAACTTTCTTAAGATGTTTTAAGGGATGTTCAATCACTAGATACTTTTTGAAACATTGGAACAAGACCAATGAAACTAAAATGCAAAAATGCTTTTATCTTGGTTTTAGATGATTCCTATGCACAGTAAAATCTAACAAATGAGAATTAGAAGCCTCAATACTCCTGCTTCTGAGGCATTTAAGAGCCTAGTTGATCTCATTGGGACATTATAATTTGCCTGACACAGACGTTCTTATTTCTAGAGAAACAGACAGTACCCCTGAATTAGAACACATTACATTGTGGAAACACCACAGTTGGAAACATCTTAAGAGAGTTTTAGCATCTTTCTGGATTTACTAAATCAAAGCAAAATAGCATTTTCCATTTTTATTTTCTTTTTAATACAGCATCATTAAAAATAATTTGGCAAGGCAGGGTTTACTTCAATTGATAAGTCCTCTTACCGTCTTTATGTAGCAAGCCTCATTTGGTGAGGAAATTATTACCCATAACAGGACACCATTTAACATGCTCTTTGGAAATGTCAGCATTGCTTTTTCTTTCTTTTAAAAAAATTTTAGATATTATACTATCATAATAGACTCTGGAATTTTATGATTTTCCTAGCTAGTTGCAGTATACTCTTTTTCTAATAGTCTAATTTTTTTTTTTATTTTTTAGTGTAGTTTCCTTTGAGCATTAGAAATCCATGGAAGCTCAGTTTGAAATGCTCTAGCTTTAGAATCACACCCTGGCATGATGACATTTTAGTAACACATAGTATTAATATTTCGGTGCAACAGCTTATACATGGTCCATGTTCTGACATCATCATGATTTTGTTGAAGGGTTTCCCGCATGCTTGTTTCATGATCTTCCTAAACTCTCAAAGTCCAAGATAGAGCAACACATTTCCTTGCAACATCCATTCAAAACGCAGCACCCTTCCCTCCCCTCATCTGAATACATCAAACCAATTGGCAGAGAGCGCATTTCCCCCTGAGCGAGCAGTATTGTGAATTTTATCTTCTCTTCCAGAAATCAGTTCGTCTTCGTTGCAGCAGATGAAATTTCTTGTAACACCTCTGCAGGTAACAAACATTGCTACTTCTTGGCGCATCCATCCAAGTCTCAGTATCCTTTTTTTTTTTTTTTTTTTTCCTTCACATGCTGCAGTCGGTCACGCTAGAAAGTTTATTTAAAAAGAAAAAAAAAAGTCATATCTTTAGAGTATAGCTGGAGCATTTAGGCTCTGCTGTCTAAAAAGACAGTAGGTATTTTGCTAACTTGGATATTTTATTTCCAGTTTTAATAATATATGATCCAGAAAAGTAAGACTATATTGAATGAAGCCATAATAAAAATCTCATGGTATAATCAGTGCTCTTATGGTAAAATACTAAACAGGGGAGGTTTAGGGACACAGATATGGGACTTCTATGTTTTTGGATGTATTATGTCTGGGTTCACACAGATTTCTATGTGATTATTTGGGATCTTTATGGAATGACTGGTATATATTATAGGCCCTAAGAGACTGAATCTGTAAAGCTGGAGGCATTGGGGAATATAATTATCTCTGTCTTATAAGAAGGGGATCTTCATTCCATTAGTTAAAGATCCTCTAGTTCCTTTCTTTTAGAACATATTACGAGTAGCAGGACATGAGAGAGACAGTCTTCTGTTTTTGAAATCAGGGCATTGGCAAATGGAAATTGCATAGTTGCATGAAGTGTCCATCAAAATAATGCCTGTCTTTTTGCTTTGATGTGGTTCAGAACAGTTATGTTTGGACTTTTATTAGCATGGAATTACTTGATTAAATGTCAAGATAGGTGAGTGTCTTAACTAACAACAGATTTTTTTTTTGCTTTGAAGCCTAAACTCTGACCAAAACAAAGAATGACTAGGAGATCTTACCAATGTGTTGCTTTTAGCCAGCAAGAGAGGATATGACAGCTCATCCCCATGTCACTGAGTGTCCCATGACCTTCAAACACATACGTTAAGCGGAGCCTGACACATAGACATTCATCTTTTCCCAGTCACACGTTATCAATGGTGTGGTGAACCAAGGCGTGTTTGCTAACAATCTTACAGTCTTTGGAGAGAAAGAGAGAGGTTAGGGAAGCACAGAGAACTAGGAACACGTCTCCAGCCCTCTCTGTTCTGTTTCGTTGAGAGTCGGTCTCAATATTTTTAATGGGTTGCAGTCTTCCCCTGGGAGTGCCTGAGGTCTGCATGCTCATATTTTAAAGCGCCAGCTTACTCCTTTCTAGAAAACCCTGCTCTTTTCCCTCCAACCCCTAGCCTCAGATATCTCCGTTTCTCCTTGTGAGAGGTGGTGCATTCACTTATGTCTAACAGTAGAAGATGGGGAGTTGCATTGCTGGGGGTGGCAGGGGAACCTTCCTGGGATACGCATCATTTAACCTTTGCAGAACCTGTAAAGAATGAAGCATACAACTAAAGGGGAAATTGACTTAGCTTGGGGTGGGGAAGAAGGTTGGTTTAAAATGTTACTGAACATCCTTTGTGGCTATGCTGGTTGTCCAGAGCCTCTGTCTTCCCTGTTAATCTGTGTGCATGTTCCAGTGTGTCTTAGGTTCTATTCTGACATCATAGATCAAACATTGCGAAGTTACCACCTAAGAAGTAGACATTGATTTATTTGACCCCGTGACTTAACAAAGCCTGCCTTGTAAGCAAGTGGTCCACACACAAGATTTTGCAAAGAGGCTGCATATAATGAAAGTTTGCCTGAGTCAAGAGAGAGTATTTTCACCCACCTTATCTAATTTAGGATGGCTGCTCCGTAAATTCTTAATGAATTGCTATCGATCAAATTTCAAATTGAGAGAGATATCCCTGTTGCTTTGATGGCCATATTAATAATATGTTGTATGCTTCATAAGGTTCAATTTGAACTCTGAATTTTGAATCAAGCATGAAAAAGGAGACACCCATATCAATCAGATGTGAATTATCTCCCAGCCAGACTGCCCTCCTCACAGAATGAAAATGGAAAATCAGAAATGCGCAGTCAACAAAGGTTGTGACTCATGGTTTCAATGAAGTCTTTCTTATGTCCCACATGCTGGAAAAAACCCAGGGCACCCACACCCTAAACAGCCCAAATGTCTGGTGATCTCCCCTCCGTATACAAAACAACAACACTCCTTAGGGTGGGTCTATCGAATCCTGGTGTCTCCTGGATTTCAGTATTTGACCCCAAAAGGCAACTTATCTCTATTGAAATGAAAACACGAAATCAACAACATGCTTAAATTCCGTTTGGAGGGCTTGATGGATTTGATACCTGAAATTCTTATAAAGGAGCATGATTCTTACACGGCTGTCTGTGGGGGCACAGATGGCCAGACAGTTTTGTCTGTGGCTTAGAGTGGAGGTGGTGAGATGCAAATTATCAAATAGGAGCAACAGAAGCCCTGGAGAATTTTTCTTTCAGTTCCCAAAGGAAAAGTGATGATTTTCACTTGGGTCTTTTGTAGAGGACACCAACATGTCAGTTCTGCTTTGCTGGTCACATAGAAGAAACATGTTTCACTAGCATGTGTGGTTTTATGAGCCTGTATTTACAAGGGAATGTGTTTTCATTGCCAGTGGCTCCAACAGGGGTACTGGTTGTTTCGTTCTGATTTTTGTTCCCGAAAGACATGTGTCTACATGGCTGTCTCATCCACCTTGAACACACCAATGGCTTCTCATCCTGTAACATCAAGAACCTTTGATGAGTTGGATTCTGCACGAGATAGCAAAAAGGGCAAGATGATTTTCCCTTCTGTTCGACCCGAAGCCTCCCTGTTGCTGTGATTCATTGGAGCTTTTCCAGGACTGGCTGGGGATTGTAGCTGTAGTAGAATGTGGGTCTTGTACAGGAATGGAGGTTGAAAAGCATGTGACTTATTGTGATAGAACAGCTGGAAATTCATTTCAGTTCATTCATATGTTTTGGGTCATCGCCGTGCATCAGCTACTGTTCTAGGTTTTTGGGACATAGCATTAAATAAGTCAAGAGAAGCCCTTCCTTCAAAGAGTCTCCATCCTTCAAAAAGCCTCCATCCTAGTGCAGACCAGACATGTACATGAATGGGTATATGATATACTTGCATGTAAAGGTATACAATAGCTATAATGAATCAAAAAGCAAGGGTGGGGGTAGAAAGTAAGTTGCAATGCTACTTTTATATTCATTGATCAGAGATGACCTCTCTGAGAGGGTGACATTTGAGCTGGGACCTGAATCAAGCTGGGTTATAAGCCAGGTGAGTGACTGTGGAATTGAAAGCATTTCAGGCTGAAGCAGCAGCAAGTGCAAATGCCCTGTGGTTGAGGCATGCTTGAGGTGTGTGTGTATATACATGCATATATAATTTATCACAGTAGCTCAGTAAGGCAGAGGTTACTATCACCCTTGTTTTGCAAATTAAAAAAGAACAAAATGCTCAGGCCCAGAGAGGTTTGGTAGCTAGGCCATGGTCACACAGGAGTCTATCTGGTGCCACTGATCTATCCACTGGACCACACTGCCCCCAAGGGCTCCTTTCATTTTGACCTTGGAACACTGACCTTTGCCTGTAGATGGAATTCTTCTGCATACTTCAGCTGTGCTATCTTGCTCCTGGAAAACTAGTATGTGTGAGTTGGGGCTGGGTGCAAAGTTTTTAAAATTTGGAGGCACCCCAAGGGAACTAAACAGTTCTCTAAAGAGATGTTCCAGTGGGTGTTTGTTTGACTCGGCCTGTCTCCTTTATGCAGCTTGTGTGTGCTGAACACTCGATGTACTGGGCCCAGGTCCAGGGGCAGGACAGCATAGTGAAGGGAGACTTCTGCATCTTCAGGGAGACAGACAGCGGGTCACACAAGCCAAGTGTGTTCTAGGGCAATTCTCCAAAATTCCTTCCTTTGCTGAAAATCAGTGGCTAAAAGTCAACTAACAGGATAACCCATGCCCTGAAAATTACCAGACACTTTGACTTCGTTGCTCTGGCTGCCAGCTGCCCCCTGCCCAAGGGAGCGTGTGTGTGTTTGTGTGTTTCTGGGGTGCAGGTGAGGCTGGGTCTCTGTCTGGCAGTAAGTCTCGCCCCCTCCACCATGGCACGTACCATCGTGGCGGAGGCGAAGCCAGCCTGGGGACAGACTCCTTGTGAATACTGGATACAGGAGCCTGGGCCAAAGAAACACATCTGCAAACGCTACTGAAACCAGTCCCTGTGGGATGGGTTGCTATGCACTTTAATTAGTGACATTGTTTGGCAAGTTCATGGGCACAATAAGGGGTGTCACCAGACCCCTCTGTCTTTTTATTCCCTCCCAACCTGCAACCGTGCACATGCACACACACACACACATATTTGCACACCCATGCAGTCACATTAAGACTTCAGAGAGTATTTAGAAGAAATTTCCAAACTGGCCATTCCTCTAATTGATCCTTCAGCAAATTTCATCTAACTGTCTCGCTTCCATTTCAGTGATTTGATTATTCAGCAAAGTTGTCATGCAGCAAATCGATTGGTAGTTAATTGGTCTGTTTCCAATAGAATGTGATGCATGTTCTAATGGGGAAGTGCAGTGCTAAGGGAACCTATAGGCAAAGGAACTTAGTGAATAATCAGAGCACTTATTGAGCACTTACTGTGTTCTAGGCATAGTTCAAAGCTTGTTATATGCAGTAATTATACCTTCTAAAAATGAAATATCTTTATCAGTTTACTTGTGAACATTAAAGATATCCAAAGAGCTCTGAATTAGCCCGTGTAAAGGAGGGCTAATCAGGGCAGAATTTTAAAAAAGTACATAGAACAGTGGTTATCACATCAGAGTGGGTGACAATCAGCTGCAGAATTTATTACAAATGCATAAACAAGGTCCTACTGTGTAGCACAGAGAATAATATTCACTATCCTATGATAAACCATATGGAAAAGAATATAAAAAAGAATGTGTATATATGTATAACTGAGTCACTTTGCTGCACAGCAGAAATTAACACAACATTGTCAATTAACTATGCTTCAATAAAAAAATATTAAAATGAATAACTAATGCAGATTCAACTCCGTCCTCCCCTCCACCTGCCCCAGAGATTCTGATTCCTAGGTCTGGAGAGGGAGCCTGACAGTCTGCATTCTTACAGTTTCCCCCAGGCCCTTCTAATAGAGGAGGCCTCAGCTCACACACTAGGAAACATTGAGCTGATCAATCGGGAATCTTCTCTCTTTCAGGAGTAAGGAGAACATTCCATAGGTTTTTTTTTGGAATCGTGTTCTGCAGCATGGTGGCCGATTACCATCTGGCCATGGAGGCCTTGTAACGTGGCTGGTGCAGATGGAGATGAGCTCTAAGTGTACAATACACACTAGATTTCAATAACCTAGTCCGAGCATGGTGTAAAGTATTTCACTCATCTTAATGTCAATGACACATTGAAATGATACTGTTTCTAATCTGTTGGGTCAAATGAAAATATAAAAATGAATGGCACCTGTTTTCTTTTTACTTTTTTTTTAAAAAGATTTATTTATTATTTATTTAATTTATATTTGGCTGCGTTGGGTCTTAGTTGCCGCACGCAGGGTCTTTGTTGAGGCGCGTGGGCTCTTTCGTTGCAGCGCGTGGGCTTCTCCCTAGTTGTGGCATGTGGGTTTTCTCTTTCTCTAGTTGCGGCGCTCGGGTTCCAGAGCACGTGGGCTCTGTAGTTTACAGCATGCAGGCTCTCTTGTTGAGGCGCGTGAGCTCAGTATTTGTGGCACATGGGCTTAGTCGCTCCATGGCATGAGGGATCTTAGTTCCCCGGCCAGGGATCGAACCCACATCCGCTGCATTGGAAGGCAGATTCTTTACCACTGGACCACCAGGGGAGTCCCTACATTTTTTTCAAATGTAGCTACTATGAAACTGACAATGTCCTGTGTAGCTCCCCTTTGTGGCTGTTATATTTCTATCAGAAAGTAACGTTGGAGAGCCACATTTTCATTCATTTTGCTCAAATGAATATTGAAAGAGTGTGTGTGCCCCCAAAACTGGTCTCTTAGAGGTGAGGATACGCACCTGGAATTAGATATTGTGACAGGAAACTTGGACATTGGTAGTGTGTCTTGACTTTATGTTCTAATTTTGCCTCTGTGTGTATGTGTGTGTGGGCGGTGTGTGTGGGGGGCACTCTAGAAGGACATTCCTGGGGTACAGAGCTCAGAATCTATCTCCTTCTTATCCTGTTAGTTAACCTCTTAAAATCTTTGATCTGCTTACATGGGACGTGGAGGATGCGGGTACACAGGGCTTCAGAAGGACCACTCAGTTCAAGGGTAGCTCTGACACATATATCCCAGGGGCTTTACTGGAGGGAGCCCACCTGGAATAGAGAGAGGGCAGGAGCTGCAATCCTCTCAATAATCTTAATAACATCAATAACTGATGCTCATATGGTGACCCTCAACCCCTTATCTCAACCTCATTACAGCCTTATATACTCAATGTACACCATCATTATCTCCATTCATGGATGGAAAAACTGTCTCAGAGAAGACAGAAACATTCTGAGGTTGCAGCAGGGAAAGTGCACAAGCAGAATTTGATTCTAGGATTTCTGGCACTGAGGAACCCTTTGCTGCTGTGCAGTCCTGCTTCTTGACAAGTGTATTGAAGATCTCATGGGGGATACAAACACAGAACGATCACTGTGGTCCCCTAGGGATTAAACTGCGCCTGCGTCATGTTGATTTCAAAGCATGATGGGAAATTCTTAGTGATTTTGGTAGGGCTGCCGTCAGGACACATAGAGGGTGAAACAGACTTTCTAAAAAGAGAGTGGCCTTGACATGGGCATTAAAGACGGTATGGCCATGGGCCGTTTGTTGGAGGAGACATGGTGGAGTGGAGGAGCTTTTTAGCCAAAGGGCAGGACTTACTGTGTCTTCTCAACTCCCGGACAGAGGCTGGTACTCTACTCCAATGAATCCAGAATTGGGGTTTTTACCTCAGACCTGTTCTGTTTGGATTCAGAAAAGGAAGAGGTGTTGGATTGTATTGAGAAGGCATAGAAAGGAGGGTGCCATCTGACTTGTCGTGGATAGGATCCGCTTCTCATAGCTTCTACAGCTTTTAGATGTATGTGCCTACTTACATCCACACAGTTCAGATGTGGGGCAGGCATCGGTGTGCAACAGCAAACTCTGTGACTTCCCATCTAGAAGCCAAAGAGCCCAGAAGATGCTTTCCCAGCTACTTCTGAAGAAAAGAATCACGAGACTAAAAAAGGTGATTAGGAAAGATGATTGTTTCAAATCCAAGCTAAGGAAGTGAACAGCAGGAGAATTCAGAAACATCAGAGTCGGGTGGGGATAACTCCCTGTAATTCATCTCAGAGAATTTCTTCCATTTCTACCCTGTCTTTCTTGGAGGTTTTGAGTTATGGGACTGATTCTGTCCCTCTGACTAATATATCTTGGAAATCTTTTAGAATAAAGCCTGGTCACCCCCGTGGTCTACAGTTATATAAGCCATTGCCTAGATTAGACTCAGAGAAAGCTTCGGTAGTGATAGAAGAATATTCCTTAGTGAGTGCCTTCGCTAAGACTAACTGAGCAACTGAGGTCTGAGACCACAGGAGAGGGAGGGGAGCATTTCTTAACTAAACCATCACTTTCCAAATAGCAGGCTGTGAGAACCCTGGGGCCATGGTGTAGAACCCTGTTTTTATGCTGTGTATGGGGGGGGGGGGGCTGTGTGACTTGCATGGACTAAATTCCCAAATACCTTCTAGACTCTGCCTTAGATATTATTAGGAGGGTGCTGTAGCCCCTAATGTCACTGCAGAGCCTGGGGGTGTGTATTCTGACCCCTAGTGGGGTATCCTGTTTTAAATGCATACTCTGTGTCGCTTCTTCACGGCAGGGCTGGGGGGGTGGGGACCAAGAGCACAAGCCTTTGCACCTTCGTTCTGCATTGCGGACTCTCTAGGAGACCTGCACCACATTGGGAAACTTATCTGAGGACTGAGCCTGTTTTATCTGTCTTTCTCTCCCATGGGGTTTCCCTCAGCTATCTCTGGGACAGGAGGCATGGGGAGGTGATGCAGAAGTAAGAATAGGGACTTCCCTGGTGGTCCAGTGGGTAAGACTCCGAGCTCCCAATGCAGGGGGCCTGGGTTCGATCCCTGGTCGGGGACTTGATCCCACATGCATGCCGCAACTAAGACCCAGCACAGCCTAAATAAATAAAATAAATAAATAAATTAAAAAAATATTTAAAAACTAAGAATAAAAGACTCCAAGGAGCATAAAGACTCTGAATTAAAATATATAGAGTGAACTCTATGGAGTGAAATTAATTACAGTGGTCTTCCTATGTCCCTATAGGAAAATCACTTGATTGTTAAAACCCTGCAGTAGGGTACCAACACAGCCCTATCGTACTTCATTCACATGCAACTCATTGCAGCTGGATTTAGAAGATGTTAATCATAAGTAGTATTTACATTTCTCAGTAGAGTTGACAAAGCACTTTAACAAACATGGGTTCATGTTTCCCATTCAACAGGCAGCTTACTTATTCATTTGACTCCAGCATGACCTCAAGCTCAAAGATAGCAATTGAAACTACATCTGCAACTCATAAATGAGATAAATCTTGACTCCTAAAGCATCTGTGAGTTGATTGTTAGAGCTACACATGATCCTATTAGAATAGGATCTTCCTGGTGCCTTTGCAGACTAAAAGTCTGGGCAGGAGTGAGAGGTTGGCTTGGGAAATTCTATATAAGAACGTTTGCATCATAATCTCCACTATCGGTAGATGGCTTTAAAATGTATTTGGTTTCCTTTCACATACTTTATCTGTGAGTTAAGCAGAGCTCAGACAGAACAAAACCATTTTACATACAAGGAAAATGAGGCTCAGAGACATTTCCCTGCTTCATTGAGCAAGGACATTGCAAAGGCAGAACTTGAACCTGGATGTTCTGGCCCCAAGCCTTTGTCCTCTGCCAGGCAGGCTGGCCTCCTGGTTTTAACTTGTCGCTAAGGTCAACAAAAGAGGAGTCTTGGTGATGGCCACAGACAGCAGTGCACTAGCCAACAGAGCAGTTATCTTTTAGTCCTTTGTTTGTTTTTTCCCTTTGATGAACTTGATGGCAACTTGGCCTCTGTTTTGTGAACTCTCAGGGGTCATGTGAAATGATGCGCTGTGTATTTTGAGTCTCAAGAAACTTTTCTTCTGAGCATCTTGAAGGGTTTTGACCGTCTCTGGGAGCAGCTGACCTAGAAGCTTCAGAAAGCATAGCTGCAAGAATCTTTGCTACTTACAGAATCGTTTTGACGGGTACAGGGTCTTCCCAGGCCTCTCTTCTCTCTTTACTCTTCCCTCTTGCTGCCTTCACTCAACTCATGGTTTTGGCTTGGTTCCTTATTCACCTGCCCCGTGACCAGGGCTGTGCTAGACACTGGGGAGAAAAAAGGGGACAAAATTGACTCAGCCCTGGTCCCTGAGGGACTGGCATTCCAGAGAGGGGACATAATCAGGTAGAGAAGTAAGTAAACAAAATGAATGGCGATTTGTTCCATTATGTGAAGGATGGGGATGGAGTTGGAAAGTGTGTTTCAGAAAGAGCAGTCACAGAGGCAGATGACGCTGGGGAGCTGACATTTGAGCTAAGATGTAAAGGAAGAAAGGAAGCAGTTCAGGTAGGAGATGAGCAGGGACCAAGGTCCTAAGGAGAAAGTGAACTTGCACGCGTCCTGGTAGTATTGATGAGGCCACTGTGTCTGGAGCACAGTGAGTGAGGGGTAGAGTGGAGTAAGACAGGTTGAGAATGGGGCAAGGGTGACGCCTACAAGTTTGGGTTTTATTCTAGGATCAATGGACAACCATTGAGGGATTTTAAGTAAGGGAATTAGATGTGATTAGATTTATATAGATTTATATTTAGATAGATGGAAAGATAGATAGATGATAGGTAGATAGATAATAGATGATGATAGATGATAGGTAGATAGATGATAGATGATGATAGATGATCCGTAGATAGATAGATGATAGATAAATAGATGATAGGACAAATAGAGGGATAAAGAGACAGACAGATAGATAAATGAATAGATGATGCATAGATAGATAGATATAGATAGATAGACAGACAGATTTAGATATAAATGGCTGGAGGTTTGAAGAAGCAAGAGTAGGACCAAGGAGACAAGAGTCAAGCCTGAAATACTGGTGGCTTATGTCAGGGTGATCATAGCGCAAGTGGTGTGAAGTGGACACGTTTCAGATTTCATCTGTAACTTCTGACGGGTGGGACGTGGGGCCAGCAGGGAGCATCATGACCCGATTGCCCTATTGTCCCCTTTGGCCAGGGATGGGTGGTGTGGAGGGTGGCCGCAGGCGCGGGTCAGTCATAACATGGTGGTCTTACGACATTACCCATCCTTCCCGTTGAGGTCCCTGGGAATTACCACTCTTCCTTTGGGCTGTGCTGAGCCAGCTCTGAGGACAGGAGGTCACTGATGTGCCTGGCATACCTGCTGCACGAGGAGAGCTCAAGTCCACATCTTCCTTAATAACCTTGTGTCTAAATGGTAGTGTCACACAAGGGCGTGTTTAGAAATTAGCATTTGAAAAGAAGCCTCCTTGCTTTCAGTTTGAGCTGACATGGTCCCTTTTCCTCTGTGGAAATGAAATTTATTAATCATAATAAAAACATCGGATTCTGAAGGTAGAGGTCACCCTGAGGAGAAAAAGGAGCTCTCTCATTTACGAGGACTAGTTTGGTGCTGCTGTATTTTTCTTCTGCCCGGGAAGGGAATGCTGGCAAATTGTTACCTTGGGTTTTCCAGAAGGGTTGAAGCTCGGCCCAGGGTTACACAGATAAATAAGAACTGACCATTCAAGTATGCGAGAGGAAAAGTGGGGCTGTGTTTTCACAGAATACGTTCAGACTGCCAGTATGTTGTCTCTCCAAAAGAGGACATTGTCTCTCCAAAAGAGGACTGCCAGTATGTTGTCTCTCCAAAAGAGGACACAGTAAAATCGGTTCCCAAATTAACAAACTAATAATCATTGCTCTGAATTTGCATCTCCATTCTTATTTGGAAGGAACACCGTTCTGTGGCCTCACTTAGTAAATGTCCAAGCATTTTTAGTTCGCCTTTGCAGTTTACGGCCTGTTTCCACAACCAGCTTTGCCAGCTGAAAGTACATTAAAAATAATCCTATTAACAGGTTTTTTTTTTTCTCCAGACCCATGACAGACTTTATTTTCTCATGAAATGAAACTTAACACCAAAGTTATCCATCATGTTCTTTTTCCTTTATTAGTATCTACTTCTAATTATGAGCAGTGGCCCACGTTTCACGAGTGACCTCCATGAATAAAAGCTTTTTTTCAACAACGTCATCATTCTTCTTGTTTTAACACCCCCTGTCTTGGATGTACATCTGGTTTTTGTTTTGCTTTGTTTTGTTTTCTCCCAGAGAGAGGGAGAATCTTTAATTAAAGGCCATTTTCGATGAGTCAAAGGTACAAAGAGTGTTCTGAGGAATGAAAAGTGAAGGAGGTTGACTATTTCTTAGTTTCACTGATAAATTCATCTCAGAAAAGAAACATCTATTCATGTCACTGCTTTTGAGGTTCAGGAGAAAGACTCATGTAGATTATTTGAGCTCAGTGACCTTTGAAACAAGCAAAAGGAGGGCTTGAGAGTAAGACATGTGCAATGAGAACTTGGTATAATCATATTTTTTTTCCATTTGGAATCTAACTCAGAGCCTGAGAGTGGGAAGTTTCTTCCCCCAGCTTCTTCCCACCTTCCCAGGCTCCATGTTGTGAGGTCCATCCAGTACTTTCTTATCCATCAACTATGAGAAAGAAGATTGAGAGGCAAGTGGGGAAAGTAGGGAAGGAAAAGAATAAAGTCCAGGCAAATTAGACTCCAAGGTTGACAGTACAGACAAGCGGTTTCTTCCTGCCTTGTTCCTCCATTCTTTAAAGGAAAGTCCAAGACTCGAAAGCTGTTGATAATCCACATCTACCCCTGCTGTACCCCTCCTCCGGCCACGATGAATGTTGGTCGCCCATGGCACCCAGCTGCCTCTTTCTGCAGAGACGTACCCTCAGCCAAAGAGTCATTTCAACTAGAAAGTTTTTCTCTGCCCCTCTGGGAAGCCCATAGCTA
Organism: Hippopotamus amphibius kiboko; assembly: GCF_030028045.1. Lineage (NCBI taxonomy): Eukaryota > Metazoa > Chordata > Mammalia > Artiodactyla > Hippopotamidae > Hippopotamus > Hippopotamus amphibius. Next base: position 127,430,041 of record NC_080194.1, read on the forward strand.
AGGCTTAACTCACATGAACATTAAAAAACCAACCCACTTGCCTCCAGATGGGATCAACTCTGGGGTGCAACTCTTGGGATCAGGTAGAAGCTAGTTTCTGGCTCAGACCACATACATCCTTGCTTCTGTTTCCCCTTTCTCCTACCTGCTCGCCTCTCTCCCCTCTTGAAAGCATCCCTCAACAAAGCAGGTGTGGAAGAGTCTCCATTTCAGGCTCTGCTTCCAGGGACCCTCGCCTAACCTAGCCTGCATCTCAGCTTACATTATTACCAAAAAAGCAATGTTCAGACTCTCTCCAAGAAGGTATCTGGCAGGCCATTCAAGGAAGGGTACCTAGAACCATGGGAGAAGTGTGAGAGTTGCCCTGAGAGATTCAAGTATCAGCTCTGACTCTGTCTAGGTCTGTGACCTTGAGCAAGTGACTCAACCTCTCTGAACCCTAATTTCTGATCCGTTGCATTGTCCTGTTCCAGACACTTTGTAGGCATCCAATGCATTAGACTTCCATCCATTCTACATTTTTATTCTTAAAACCTGTGCTGGGAGTCAGGGCAGTAGAGGGAGGAGGATGGTAGAGAGAAAGAGGGAAAAAACTCAGATAAGGAAATGTCATCAAGAAATACATTGTTTGAAACATGTCCCCAGCTGTAGATGATGAGATAGACGTTCTGGGGTGATAGAATAAAAATCAAATCAGGTTCTAATTCTTGAGTGGTGGGGGGAGGGCCCATAAATCCTTCAAATCATTGAATACATCTGTTCTTTCCCATTCTAAGATGTTGGACCCTAACTGTACAAACTGGGTCGTTTCACCCTTTTTGATCCACCCTGTCTCGCCTGAGAGGTGACAGCCACATTAGGAGAAGGGGACAATCTCTCTTGATTCTAACGTGTCCTTTGTGATTACTGGCTTTCTTAAAACCACTCTTTCAAGTTGTCTCTTCTGCTTCCCTTGTCTTTGAGGTACTTACCTGAGCAGCGTAGAACAGGTTGTATGAGAGAGAGGAAACACACACACACACACACACACACATAGACACTTACACACCCCACATACCTTTATCACCAGCGATATTAAATGGACAAAGGAATGTGTTGTATAAGATGGACTCTTCTCATGTTATGTGGCTGATTGGAATATGTGTCTTATTTCTCAAGATGAATAGGGCCCCTCCACACTGTCTTGGTATTTTGTGTTTTACGGTTGTTATTATTGCTTTGTAATTGCATGTTATGGATTAATCTTCACCTCTGTTTTCCTTTTAGTTACGGACGAGTTTATGCTACCGACCCCTACCACCACACACTTGCTCCAGCCCCCACCTACGGCGTTGGTGCCATGGTGAGTACCAATTCCTCCTCTTCCTCACTTCTTCCTGCCTCCCATCCCTCCCCTCAGCTGGGACCTTAGGAGGGGTTGACGGTTGACGTCCTCTCACGTTCCCTTAATTGAATTTGTCTCTTGTGCTAACCGCAGCTAAAATGCCACATTAATCCTCCCAGTAAACTTGATAAATGTCTTAATTTCTTGGCAATGTAGTGCATGTAAGTTATTATATTTCTCATTTTGCAAGTCTCACCTAGCCGAGCACTTACCTTAATGGAATAATTAGTCATTGTGATAATTAAATCCATCACTAACAGAATGCAGTGTCAATGCAGAACTTTTTTTTCTTTTTTTTCTCCCTCCCTTGCCGCTCATTCACATAGCCCCAAGGTTCCAGCCCCAGCACAGACTTCAGAGGAGCTAAGCTGCACACTTCCAGGCCTCTGCTGTCAGGCAGCTGAGAATCTGACTGCCTCTCCTCCCCTATTACAATTCATGTTTAAAGTCATAGTCGCCCAGGAAAGAAAATAGACAGAGGGGCACGCTTTGTGTGTGTGCCTAGTACCTAAGGAATTAGAAGGAATCAGTTTGGGGGTTGTCTTTTGTTTTTTTTTTTTGGCGGGGGGTCTGGGTTTTTGTTTTGGGAGGGGTGGGAGGGAGGGCAACACTGGGAGCTGAGGGAGGGGTGAATTTGCCTGTACTTGTTCAAACTTCTATGCACTAAAACGTACAGTAAGACATGCCCATCACGTGAGAGCGTATGCAGTCATTACAAAGCTTTTGGCATGCAGTTTTCTGCTTGGGATCGAGAATATCAGTCCTTCTCCTAAAAATAAATCCCCGTAGGCATTCATTTGAATCGCCAAAACTTTTCGCAAAAGGAAATAGTTAAGTGCCACCTCCATGCCATCTAGAGCCATGGCCAGACAATTGCCTGGAGCTTGGTCGTAGAAATTCCGCCATGATTTGGAAACCTATTATTTTGCACACGCTCAATGACATCATGTAATTCATCTGCACAACTCCCCTCTCAAGAGCAACTTCCACACAGATTGTTCAGCCAAGTCGAGTAAGACGTAGATTTACATTTTCATCCTGATTGTGCATTCAACAGCTCCGCCTCAACACCTAGTCCACTTGGGGAGTGTGTTGGAAAGGAGCATTGAATGACTACATTCAATAAGTCACCTGCATTCAACTTTTTGAGTGTAGATAGAGCTTTTCCTGATGGAACATACAAGCCAACAAAATGAGACAGCCCCAGTCCTTCAGTGGTCCGTCTGTACCAGAGTCCTTTTAGCTCACAGGGCTGGCTGACGGAATTTGGTTTGACGGGGATTTTTCACTATAAGAAGCTGTTGGGGGAGGTCAGAATTGGCCCTATCTTCAGTTCTCTAAGAGTGACCTGGGATGGGTAGGGGGTGCCTCCATTTCGGTTGTTTTTGAGTGTCTATTTTTCACATTAGTCTTTTTTGATGATCCATGTGTTACAAAAGGAAAATATAAAAAACACACCCCTTAAATTGCTTTGTTTCAGAATGCTTTTGCACCCTTGACTGATGCCAAGACTAGGAGCCATGCTGATGATGTGGGTCTCGTTCTTTCTTCATTGCAGGCTAGTATATACCGAGGGGGATACAACCGTTTTGCTCCATACTAAATGACAAAACCATAAAAACCTTCCAAATGTGGGGAGAAAGGAAGCTTTCCGAGGCCTGGGTATTGCAATACATGCAGTAGTGCATCATTTTAGCATCTAACAAAAAATAAAATAAAAAGAGGAAAAAAATTACATTTTTTATCTTATACCTCAGATATTTTGTTCTGTGTATTTTAATATTGTGGGTCTTTCATTTCTGAAGGTTCCGTAGTTTGGTTGCTGGCTGTAGGCGTTTTTGTGGTTGATCTAGAGAGATGCTAGCTATGACTAAAAACTGGTGTAGGGCCATATCCAGAGTGCTATATCATGTAAATGAATTATATATGCTGAATATTAAGCTACTGGGGTTATCAGCTGTTTGGGAAGAGTGTAAGTGACTACAGGAGTCATGTTTTTCTGCATCTGCATTATTTTATTTTATGAAAGGGGAAGGGTGGGCGGGACCTAGGGGGTTGGGACTGGGGTTTGGCTGAAAGAAATAAAAAAGTAGTAACTGCTGAATCTCAACGACCCACTGCACCAACGACCATATATCCACGATTCTAAGTTACTCACTGTCAGTTCAAGCCAAAGGTTGTGTTGTTAAGGGGATGCTTCTAATACCACGTGTGCATCCAAGCTGAATGCAGCTGTGCAAACCCACCCTTTAAACCATTCCACCCAGCAGTATTCAGCTTCTTAACCAGCCGCTAGTTATTTAGGCAAAAGACTGCTAGTTAGGCCATCCACAAGCATTCTTTTTATATTTCTTCCAGTATAATAAATTATTGATATCATTGCTGACTTTTATATTATGGGAGGGAAAAAAATAACATTAATAAAAAGGTGATAAAAAGCACTGTTTCTATTTTTTTCTTTTTTTCCAAAAAAAAAAGAAAGTAATAAAAACTTAAATTCTTTGTACCAGTGGGGAAAAAAAATGTATAAAATTTACATCTGTGCAGTGGCGTTGTTAAGTTCTAGAAACAGTCTTATGAAGCTTTAGTTTCAGCCTCGTAGAACAACTGTTACAGACAGACGTATAATTTTTATGGAATTACATGATAATCATATTCGGATTTATAGAAGCATTTTACAAGTATTGCAGTCATTGGGTAGAGATAATCATGGTATTTTCATCCGCTTGGTACTTTTTGAAACATGACTGTGTCGTGTAAGCAACCTGCAATTTTTCAGTCCGTGAGAGCCTGCCCTCCCATTTGTCCCGGTCCCCAAGGATTCTCTCAAATCAATATCTTTAGTTTTTTTGTTTTTTGTGTTTTGTTTTTTTTTTTTTTTTTTTTTTGTCTCCAAGGCCCAGGACACTTGTCAGAAGGAAGCAAAAAAGTAGGCCCACCCTCAACATCCCCCAAAGAACAAAGTCCCCCCACCTCTGAAGCAGGGCCAGAATGACACAGCCGAAAAATTGCAGTTTGTGTGTATATTTCTTCTGTTTGAAGTCTTTCCATGTTGTCCTGTTTACAAAGTTAATCTCAGTTGGGGTATCTGTCACAGACCTTCCTGTTTTTGTATTTAAATAAAAAAAAAACCAACCCTGCAGCAAGATGTCCCCAGTAGTTTTGCTGCCATAGTTACAATTCCCATGTGTGCGGTGCAGGCCCTGTGGCATGCACTTTAGTAAAGCTATCAACTCACCGCTGTGAACCGCCAATCCGCTGTAACAACTCTGCTTTAAGACAAAACCAAACAAAACTTAAAAAAAAAAAAAAGTGTTTGTGATCCAGCTTTTCTCTTGTCATCCTATGTGCATGCAGTAAGATCGGTTGGATATTAAACCATCAATAAAGTTTCACAAGATTTGAAAACCGAGTTTCTGTAGCTTCGCTATCTAAGACAGATCACCGTGATCTTGCAAAAAAGAGAGAAACGGGGGAAAAAAAACTGCTTAGCGGCCAAAAGCAGAGAAAAATGTTCTTTTCGCCGACGGATTTGGGTGGGGGAGGGGAGGGGCGAGGGTGTGTTTTAGAGCATCCCTGAGAGACATTCTCATCCCCCTACCTGGAAGGTAATGTTATGACAACGGGTGCCTGGTTGATGTTTTTAAGGGAAATGATGTACTGAAATGCTACGGCATCCGACCCCAAAGGGGGACAAGGTAGAAGGAACAGAGGGTTCGGGAGAATCAGGTGATATCTCCCATTTGCCTCAGATTTCAAAATCCAGAATTTGCATTGTATTTGGAATCACAAACATAGAATTCTTACTGTGTTGGTTCAAGTAAAATTAATTTGCAGTTTTGATTTTCATCGATGAGCTGTACTTTCCCCCATGATTGTATGTAGTTTTAATAAAATCATTTAGAGCAAGTGGGTGCCAACTGATGTTACAGAATCTTTTGTCAGGCACTCCTCCAAGAGGCCAATACGTCATTTTAAACTGTATGTCAGAGATGTAAACAGACATTTTGGATTTTTTTAAACGGTATTTATTTGGAATGTTTTCATTTATCTAAATAACTATTGCTATTATGAATTATGGAAAAACAGATTCCTATCATGTGTGGCATATAGTGACTTAACACACACCTCACGCAATCTGCAAACCCAGAAAATGTGTATATCTGTCTTTAGAAATTAGTGTTTATATCACTTACAGTGGTTTGTGAATAAAGAAAACTGGTTTGTAATATCAAAAAATAAAAGCTTAGTCTGAAAAGGTCCACGTGAGTTGGTGTTGTGAGTCTTTTGGCTGCTATGTGTTTCCTGGGAGAGTGGAGTTGTTACGTCCAAATGGGGCTGCCCTTGTACCCACCAGGGGGCATGGGGTGGGGTTGCCCAGGTGAGGCGCAGGCTGTCCTTGTCACTCCAGGTAGACCCAGGTGCCACCTGCAGGTGCCCCGGCTGGCTGGCTCAGAGCGCTCCCCTTCCTCATGTATCTTTCCAAAGAAGTCAGTGGAACCAACCATGGATGTGTAGAAAGAAACGGAACTAAGCTTAGCTGTATCCCGGCATGGAAACATCAGTCTTTGGTTTAAAACAAAACAATACCACCACCAACAAAAACCAACTGTACATTTCAAATGAAACATCTACTAGCATCTAAGTTATTAGTACAACTTTTAGTTACTGGTACAACAATTAGCCTTGTAGGAAGAATATGAAAAAATAATCATAATAAGTGGTAGAATTTACACTTATTGAGTGCTTACTAAGACCAGGCATCTTGTGTTCCTTATTTCATTTACTTAATGCTCCCACCAGGGTTGGATTATCTATCCCATTTAGTTATCTCAATAATATCTTAATCTCATCTCATTTAGTTATCTTCATACTGCTATTGAGTTGGTAATACACATAAAGATTTTTAAAATATGGGATCTGGAAAGGGTTAATCTCCAAAATATACAAGCAGCTCAGGCAGCTTAATACCAAAAAAGCAAATAATCCAATCCACAGATGGGCGGAAGACCTAAATAGACATTTCTCCAAAGAAGACATACAGATGGCCAACAAACACATGAAAAGATCTAATCGTTAGAGAAATGCAAGTCAAAGCCACAATGGTATCACCTCACACCAGTCAGAATGGCCATCATCACAAAATCTAGAAACAATAAATGTTGGAGAGGGTGTGGAGAAAAGGGGACTCTTCTGCACTGCTGGTGGGAATGTAAGTTGGTACAGCCACTATGGAAAACAGTTTGGAGGTTCCTTAAAAAACTAAAAATAGAACTACCATATGATCCAGTAATCCCACTACTGGGCATATACCCAGAGAAAACCATCATCCAAAAAGAAACATGTACCATAATGTTCATTGCAGCACTATTTACAATAGCCAGGACATGGAAGCAGCCTAAATGCCCATCAACAGATGAATGGATAAAGAAGATGTGGCACATATATACAATGGATTATTACTCACCTATAAAAAGGAATGAAATGGAGCTATATGTAATGAGGTGGATAGACCTAGAGTCTGTCATACGAGTGAAGTAAGCCAGAAAGAGAAAAACAAATACTGTATGCTAACTCATATATATGGAATCTAAAAAAAAAAAAAAAATGGTACTGATGAACCCAGTGACAGGGTAAGAATAAGGATGCAGATGCAGAGAATGAACTGGAGGACACAGGGTTGAGGGGGCGGGGGCCAAAGGGGAAGCTGGGACAAAGTGAGAGAGTAGCACAGACATATTTACACTACCAACTGTAAAATAGATAGCTAGTAGGAAGTTGCTGTATAACAAAGAGAGATCAACTTGATGATGGGTGATCCCTTAGAGGACCAGGACAGGGAGGGTGGAAGGGAGTCGTGAGAGGGTGGGGATATGGGGATATATGTATAAATACAGCTGATTCACTTTGGTGTACCTCAAAAGCTAGTACAAGAGCGTAAACAGTTATATTCCAATAAAGAGCTTAAAAAAAAGAGAATTACACAAGTAGAAGAAAATATGAAGAAAAAAATATATGGGGTCTGGAAGCAGATTTCTGGGTTTGAATCCTGATTTTGTCCCTTGCCAGCTGCAATCCAGGGTAAGTTAAGCCACAGCTCTGTGCCTCAGTCTCCTTATTCTGCCCTTTAAACTGTTATTTGGAATACATAAAACAATCTATGGGACGGGCTTACAGCGGTACTTCACAAATTGTAAGTTCATTATCTACAGGTGAGAACACTGAGACCAAAGAGGTTAGGTTATCTAAATCGCACATCAAGCAAGTCACAGGTCCAACATTCCAGAACAGATCCCTGTTCTCCTGGACTGATGGGAAGTTTCGGCATTCAACTTTAGAAACTAGAAGTCTTACTCTAAGCCCCCAAGTTTTTGTTCTCCACAACGCATTGTCTTCATAGCACCGATTATACCATTTCAAGTATATTCAGTGGTCCCTTCTCTGTAAACTCCAGACACATGGGACTGTACAAGTTAAGTCAACTTCCATTGCTCTATGTCCGTTGATCCTTGAACACAGTGTTACCTGGATTTTATAAATGAGGACAGTTAAGGTTTTATAGGTCCTATGATTTGCCTAAAGTCATGTCTAGTGACTGTTGGCCTGGAAGCTTGCATCTTCTTCCAAAAATTTTCTTTCATTATTGATGATGTTGGTGGTGGTGGTGATGAACCTGAGCATCTAATATCCTCCTTACGAAACATGTGAAGCTATATTAATTTCAAAAGAGAAGTTCCCAGGTTTATTCTGGCACATGGTGAGGAGAGAGATAGCCATCTCCTAAAATACTGGTTTATAGCTGAGTCCCTGCACTGTCCAAATAGGAGGCTATAAGTAGATAACAAAAGCAGTCGTTTGCATTAGAATCCCCCAAATCAGGTTCTTCTCTAAAATGGAGATAAACACATACACTTTACGTCAACTGTAAAGAAAATAAAAATGGATGGCAGAAGTGAGATGGTTTCTTAAAAGACTCGACCAATGGACACCAATGCCTGACCCCCAACCCCTTCATCCACCTGGAGTGTGGGCAGAGGTGAGCTAACAGGCCAGGGAAAGGTGATGGGGTGATGCCCATCAGGTGTGATGCACAGCCTTTGTGAATAAATCGAGGTGGATATTGATTTATTTTTTCATAGACAATGCCCGGGAGGTAGGTAGAGCCTCATCTCATCTGTAATTTTTTTTTCTTAAAACAGTATTTTAATTAAACAGGTCTTCATGTTAAAAAATAAATAAAAAGAATGCATTACAAATCTGACTCCATTAGCTTAGACCACTCTCTCAGAATCATTTTCCCACTCAACCCCCCTACAACCTGGATTATTTAGGCTTGTACCCAAAGGCTGTTGCTGCTTCTCGGGACTAAGTATTTTTCCTGCAAACAGAGCTCTACGTACAGATGTATGTATAATCTATGCAGTTTATATATCTAAAATAAATCTCTTTGTATATACACATGGATACCAAAAGCTTTTTAATATGTAATATATTCATTTTTATGCATTAGCAGAGCTACAGTATACCCATTAGAGGACCATAAATATATATGCTAGTTCTTGTAAAGCACATAAATACTGACAGAAGAAGTAATCAGCAAACGGAGCTTAACACCATCATCATTATTATCTCTAATCCTCACGAACTGGCAGGGTAGGTACTATCTTTACCACTCTACCCACCCAGGGCAGAAGCTTAAGCAAGCCTGGTGATGCCCAAGGTGTAAGGCTCTATGTGGTGAAGCTAAGCCATGGGCATTGGCTGTCTGGCTCCAGAGTTCTTGCCTCACTACGTGAACAATACTTTACATACACTTGTTAGTTAATCCTTGTGGCAGCCTGGGTAAATAACTTGACCCTGACTTCCTACACTTGCTCGAAAGGTGGAAATCAGGATGGTCCCAGAGTCAGCTTCTGAGAGCGCAAACCACCCTCCCGTGATTATCCTCAGGGTCGCCAGCCTGCGCCTGTGACTTTGACATCCCAGCTCTCTGACCGAGCCAGGCAGATGGTGTGTTGCCTGCGTGAGGCAGAAAGCAAGGGAGAGCAAGAGAATTCCCCAGGCTCTGAGAAAGAAGAAACAGCAGAACAGCACGTAGAAAATAGAAGAGCAGGGACCCAAGAATTGGGGTCATGGGGGTGCTGCCGGCAGACGATGGTTGGAAAGAAGGCACACTGGCAGCTCTGCAGCATGCAGACTTCAGCCACCCTTGCAGGGAACTAAAGGGGAAATAGAAAAAGAAAAAGCAGACAGCAATTTGCAGGTCAGCGCACGAAACCCTGATGCTCACATCCAGAAAGGCAAACTTTCTGCAGCCACACCAGGAAGTTGTCTGGAACTGAAAAGCAGGTCAGAGGCACTGCGCACAGCTCAACTTTTATCTCCCCCAAACACTCTTAGGCCAGCGAGCGACGGGGAAATTCATTACCGTAAGTAGGATTTCAGCACCAGTGGAAACTGCGGCTCAGCTGGACAGGGCTGTCAGCATAACGGGCTTGCTGCTGCTTTTTCCTTTTTTATTTTCCTAAACCGCATGACTAGATGATGTATTGTTCTTTGGACTATTTCCTTTTTTTCCCAAGCCCTATTCTTCCCTCTCCCCCTAAAGACTGAGAGAGAAAGAGAGAGTAAGAGAGAGAGAGCACAAGCTTTTGCTTTGTGAGAAAAGGAGGCAGGAAGGAAAAATAAAAAACCCACAAAACTTTCAATGTCAGTTGCAACCTTCTGAGACTGAAATTTGAAATTGTTTATGCTCGACATGGAAGAAGAAAAACATAAAATCTTCCTTTCTTTTTATCATCTTTCCATCACTTAGAAACAACAACAGCAACAACAAAAAGAATGACTCGTGCAAGCTGATATAGAGAGAATAGATTATTGTGATTTCCATTTGTCGTCGAAGAGTTAGACATGCAGTAGCCAGAATAGAAAAATGGACAGCAAAATTCAGTGGTTAGAGGTATTCTGCCTTTTTAAAAAAATTCCTCTAGATCAACCTGTGTTTCAACCCTGCCTCTGCTATCATCTATCTTCTTCCCAGCTATGCAAACTTAGGCAACTTAATCAGCCTCTCTGGGACTCAGTTTTCATGTACATGAAATGTCTCATAGGGTTTCAGCGAGAATTAAATGGGATTGTGTAGCACTGAGAGGTCTGGTTCTGGAAAAGTCACTCACGTGGTGACAACAATCAAACGCCGTGTTAAAAAGTGAGACATTGGATTTTTTTGAAGGCAGGCGGGAGTTAGTTCCAAGCTACATTGAATTTGGGAAACCAGGGAGGATGTTCACCTATTGAAGCTGTTCTTGGAAACCATCATAGTGGTTTGGAGTCTGTGTGCACACCAGCCAGAGAACAGCTCAGAAGTCTCTGGGTTTGCCGATCTGCAAATGCACATCCCCTCCACTCCCAAGTGCCAGGCAACACAGCATTAGAGCCACTCCACCCCCAATGTGAATCTCGGCACCAACACGTGGCTCTGGCCAATGCATTTAACAACATGACGCCCCGCTTCCTTGTTAGTAAAGCAGAGAGAAGTAGAATTACCTTGAAGGGCAGTCGTGAGAACAGGTTGAGAAAATGCACATAAACTGCTCTGAACACAGAAGATGTGCAATAAATATTCACCCTCATTCTCTCCTTCATTGGCCTCAATATATTGTCATCTAGAAAGTTCTGTTCCTTCCTGGTTTAGAGGATTTAAAGTAAAGCAAAACAGCGACTTCCCTGGCGGTCCAGCGGTTAAGCCTTCACCTTCCAATGCAGGGGGTGTGGGTGCAATCCCTGGTCAGGGAGCTAAGATCCTGCACACCTCACAGCCAAAAAAACAAAAGACAGAAGCAATATTGTAACAAATTCAATAAAGACTTTTAAAATGGTCCACATAAAAAAATGTTTAAAAATTAAATAAATAAAATAAAGTAAAACACTCAATGCCAAAAAAAAACAAAAACAAAAACAAAAACCACACACAAACTGTTATAGATACCAAAGCCCACCCACCCTTCGCCCCATAGACTTAGGGTTAGATAAATTAAGAGAGACCACAGGGATCCCTTTAGGCCACAGAAGATGGGCCAAATTCCGAACAACCTGGGCTGAGAAGAATTACATGGATATTCGATAAGTTAAAAATGCCAGTAATTCTCCGGTCCAGTGGTTAAGACTTTCTGATTCCACTGCACGCAGCATGTGTTCGATCCCTGGTCAGGGAACTGAGATCCTGCATGCCCCGTGGCACGGCCAAAAAAAAAAAAAAAAAAAAAAAGCCAGTAATTCTCTGAGTCCCCTGCCACCAGTTTGGTTGCTCTCCTAGCAGCACACTGTCTCCACCCAAATGCATAAGGATCTGGGTTGAGATTGGAAGAGCGAAGAGGTCATCCGTATGGGCAGTTTGCAGCAGCAACCTGACCCTTGGGCAAGAGGTCACAGGTCATCCCTTAGACCTTCCAAAGGGCTACCACCATTTTCCTTAGTACCCCAGCCTCGACCTCCAAATTCCTTGATGTAGGTCCAGGAAGGAAGCGCATATTCTCTGTCTCTCCCACATCACATACCAGGATGCTGTGGCTGAGCCCCAGCTACAGGCTGGAAGTCACCACTGGGTGGCTAAAGGGACCAACTCTGTTCTCTAAGACTATTGCTGGGTCTGTGCAGGTTTTTGCAAGATATGAGTTAACGTCCAATGTTTGAGACTTGGAAGATTTCACAGAATTCTCCCCTTCAGAAGCTGGAAAATTTGGCAGCACCAAGTCCACATTCCCTCCTGGTAACAATCAGCTAAATCTTCCTTAAGATGGGATGATAGCTCCCCAGTTCTCCTGAAGCCCCGTTCCCTTACTGCCAGCCAGCCAAGAACTCAACTAGGTGTTGGGCTGAGAGACTTCTGGTTTGGGGCAGCTTTAGTGGACAGAGATGGTCAATCCCATTGGCTGGGAGAGGAAAGGGCCAAGGGAAGAAGTGGTACCTAGAAAGTTCAAAGGAGAGAGAGGGAGAGGTAAAGAGGGAGAGAGAGAGAGAAAAGGAGAAGAAGAAGGAAGAGGAGGAGGAAGGAAGGAGAAGAGAAAAAGAAAGATGAAAGATAGAAAGAAAAAGGAAGGAGGAAGGAAGGAGGACAGAAGCAAGGAAGGAGGAAGGAAGGAAGGAGGGAGGAAGGAAGGGAGGCTGGAAGTCTTCCCACTCTGATTATCTAATGTTACAGATTTGTGTACATAACAAATCCATCGTTTACTTCTTCTCTAGTGATCTTTATATGGATTTATTGGCATTTTAGTTTTTAATCCGAGCTTGTATTATTTTTTTCTTAGTCTTACCTTCTGAGGTGTAGATATCCTCATGATTTAAACTGACTCTGTCCAATAAAGACACAATGCAAGATATATATGTAATTTTTAAATTATTTAGCAACAATGTCAAAAAAGTTTTTTGAAACTTTGAAATATGAAATTAATTTTCTAATAATATACTGTATTAATTATTTTAATGATATATTTTCATTTAACATGTCACCAATATAAAAATCTATCCTTTATATACAATAAATAAGTATATAAAATACTGTAATTTTATAGTATATAAATACTATCAATTATATATAAAATATATTTTATAAGTATATAAAACACTATCACTTCAAAGTGTTATAAAAAAATCTATTACAGCGATGTTTTGCATTCTCTTCCTCACACTAAGCCAGGGATCTGCTGGGAACTTTACACTCACAGCCCATCTCCATTGGGATCAGTCATATTTCAAAGGCTCAACAGCCGCATGTGACTCATGGCTCCCATATCAGATTGAAGCTTCAGACCACAGATGAACCCTCCTGGCCACCCTATTTCCAAATCTCACTGTAAGCTAAGCCTCCAAAGTGAGATCCCAATAAATCCAGCGGATGCCATGGGTGAAGCTGAAATCTCACGGGCTGTGTCACTGCAATCCCAGCCTGAGTCTGTGCGGAGATCCCTGTGCTTCTCAGAAAGGCACACACAGGCTCGTCTCCACGGACACCTATCCTCTAAGGAAACCAGACATTCATGTATTTTTCTTCTACTTGTTGTTACTAAAGCTCAGGTTCTGAAGAAATAACCCAACACATACTAAAATCTTGTCTTTGGGGTATTGTACTGGTTGAGTTACCAAATTCTAAATCCCAAAGGAGAATGGCTGTGAATCCAGAGGATGGACCAAAGAGGTTGGTTTAGAAGAAGCAATCTGGAAGGACTGCTAGGGCTACTGTCTCCTCATGCCCCAACCCCAGCCCCAACCCCAAGGGAGGGAAGCCTTATCTCTTTGTCTGTTCTTTTACTGTCTCTTTACTCAGTAACAATGTCCCACTCTGCCCCAGAGTACTGGGCACTAGGAATTCCAAAAGAGGATTCGAAGTCTGGTTGTAGTGAAACATTACAAATATGCCTGGTATACCATGATGTGTCAATCTTACCCTTGAGTGTTCATTTCAATTCCTGTGAAACAAATTGCCAGATATCCAGAAATTTAGCAGCTTAAAATGCTCATTTATTATTTCCATGGGTCAGAGATCTTGGCGTGGGTTAGGTGAGTCCTCTGCACAGGATCTTCCCAGCTGAAACCAAGGCTCTGGCCAGGGTTCTGATTCTCACCTAAGGCCTGAGATCATCTTCCAAGCTCACCAAGGCCAGTAGCAGAATTTGGGTCCTTTTGGAGGGAGGGCTGTGGTCCCCACGTTCCTGCTAGCTGTGGATTGGTGACTGCGCTCAGCTCCCAAAAGCCACCTACAGTTTCTTTCCATATGGCGCCTATAGGAAATTTACAACATGATGTTTGCCTTCTTCTACGCGAGCAGAGGTGCCCCTGTGAACCTTTTCACTTTCCCTTACAGGTTCCCTTGATGAGGTCAGGCCCACCCAAGATCATTTCTCTTTGGATTAACACAAAGTCAGTTGATCAGAAACTTATTCAGGGGAACGATATCATAGTCACAGGCTCCTCGCACACTCCAGGGAAGAAGATTATACAGAACATGTTTACCAAGGGGTGGGAATCAGGGACCATCTTAGAATCCTGCCCACCACATCTTGAAAACCTGCTTGTTTTTATCAACAGTGTCAAAAGCAGTCATCAAAGCAGTATCAAAACAGTAGCATCTTTGTAACAAGAACCACTTTTTCTATAATTCTGACCTTTCAAAGTATCTCTCTTTTCTAGATAACAAAATCAAGACGCCAAGAAGGGAGATAAGGTTGTACAGCTTCTCGAAGTTGGTGGAGCCAGATGAGAAGCTTGGTCTCTTTTAACAACAGAGACTTGGAAGTTCTTCCCATGCCATATGGAACTGTCACTGACATTCTGTTCCCTGACCTTCACAGACACAATAAATAGAAGCCTGTGTATTAGTTATCTATTGCCACATAAAAACTCACCCCCACATTTAGCAGCTTAAAATAACAAATGTTTACTGTCTCACAGTTTCGTGGGTCAGGAATCCAGATGCAGTATGCCTGGGTCTCTGGCTTAGGGTCTCTCCCAAGTCTGCGATCACAGTGCTTTGGGGCCACAAAATTGTTTTTCAAGGTTCGGCCAGGGAAGGGCCACTTGCCAGCTCACTGCCAAGGTTATTCACAAGACTCAATTCCTTGTGGACTGAGGCATTGAAGACCTGAGTTTCTTGCTGGCTGTGGCCCAGAGAACTTCCTTGGTTCCTACTAGGTGGACCTGTCTTCAGGGAAGCTTAGCACCCAGCTGCCTTCCTCATTACAGAAAACAAGGGGGAAGAGTACACAGAGGGCCTGCAAGATGGAAATCACAATATTTTATAACCTCTTTCTCAGAACTGACATGTTCTTTTTTAAAAACATAAATTTATTTATTTGTTTATTCATTTATTTTTGGCTGCCTTGGGTCTTCATTGCTGCACACGGGCTTTCTCTAGTTGTGGCGAGTGGGGGCTACTCTTTGTTGCAGTGTGCAGGCTTCTCATTGCCGTGGCTTCTCTTGTTGCAGAGCACAGGCTCTAGGTGCAGAGCTTCAGTAGTTGTGGCACGTCAGTTCAGTAGTTGCAGCTCTCTGGCTCTAGAGCACAGGCTCAGTAGTTGTGGTGCATGGGCTTTAGTTGCGGTGCAGCATGTGGGATCTTCCCGGACCAGGACTCGAACCCGTGTCCCCTGCATTGGCAGGTGGATTCTTAACCACTGAGCCACCAGGGAAGTTCCTAACATGTTCTATTCTTAGAAGAAAGTCAGTAGGTCCAACCCATGCCCCAGGGGAGGGGCTGACACAGGTGTGTGAATCCGGGAAAGCAGGGCTTTTGGATGGGGGTGGTAGTAAGAAGCTATCACCATCCCCCAAAGCTGCGCTGGTCCCCGTCATTGTAGACTCATCCACACTGTGAGGCTCTCCAGGGATTCCAGTTTCCCTTTTTCTCAATGGATTAAGCAATTTCACAATAAATCATGCTGGATGCATAGAATCCAATTAAGTGAAGCAACTGAGGAAACTCTTGTCTGAAAGTGTTACATAGGAGAGTGGTAAAGTGTCTTGGTTCCCAGGTCCACAGTCAAGCTTAGCTCAGGGGAAAAAATCATGAAGCAAGCTAAGCTGACAGCTGGAATCACGTGATCCCCAGCCTGACCTACACAGTCCAGGAGGATGAGCCCCACCAGGTCCCTGTTCTCTGTGCCTTCCAGGTGCCAACACTGAGGATGCAACAGGCTAGACGTGGAACATTCTGTTTGTTTACAATGACTTCTACAAAAGCCAATAAATACCTTGGTTAATGCTTTCATTTATAATCCAAATTTTTATCTTCATGACCTCATCTTTCATCTGTTTCCCCAGAGTTCTTCCGAACTCCTCCCTAGAACGTTCCTCAGGGAATTTCCCCACTTCTAAAAAGTGTTTGTTTTTTATGTTTTACTTGTGTGAAAAGTAAAATGAAACATTTTCAATCTTACAGTACAGTACCTTGAAAAGTACAGTAGTGCAGTACAACAGGTGGCACACAGGGGCTGGACTCAAGTGAACAGGCAAGAAGAGTTATTGCCTGGAGGAGGGAGAGGAGGTGGGAGATGGTAG
The DNA here is from genome assembly GCF_030028045.1 of Hippopotamus amphibius kiboko. Taxonomy (NCBI): domain Eukaryota; kingdom Metazoa; phylum Chordata; class Mammalia; order Artiodactyla; family Hippopotamidae; genus Hippopotamus; species Hippopotamus amphibius. Next base: position 127,446,476 of record NC_080194.1, read on the forward strand.
AGCTGAAGGATGGTCAGCAAGAGGAGATGGAGGGTGAGCTGTGATTTCACCCACACCTGACGCGGACGGCACAGGTTCTGGTTCCTGGCTGGATTCAATTCTATCTACCCTCTTGAAAAAACGATGCAGTGATGTCTGGGTAGTAGCTCTTTTTTTTTCTCTCCTCGTCATAGATGACAGGATAGCACTGGATTGCATCCTGAATGGCTGCAGCAACCTTCGTGTACCATTTCTATGTTCAGGTCCTGTGCCTCAAAAACGAACAGTGCCTCCTCAAATAAAGAAAATCCCCTTGCCATTTCCTGCGTCGTGAATCTCTTCAGTTCTTCAGTAGTACCAGCTACATCACTGCTGCTTTTACTCTTGTTTCCGGATATCCTGGCCTTGAAATAAACACACTGTACTACTGTACTCTGTATAGCACTGTACAGTAAAGTGCACAAAAACACAATCACTTGTAGACGATGCACACATATGTAAACGTACGCCAGACACATGAACTAACAACGTGATTGGACATTCGAACACACGTTCGCATCTTTGAAAGTTGGAAACCTGAAGGTTTATATGTGGGTGACTTAGCTTATTTCTGAAAACTTACCCTTAGACTTTTCGCTACTTCAGTGAAGATTCCCTTTCTGATCAATACTGCCCACTCAATACCTGACCCAGCAGATTCTTAGCATATCAAAGATGAAAGAGAGGTTAAGGCTCTTTTATTTATTTTTTCCCCCAACCTGTGGTCCATTGACCACATGCATCAAAATCAGCTAGAAATCCTGTTTCTGAGGCTGATCTCTGAGCCCCTCCGTAGAGCTTTGGAATTTGGGTACCTAGTGTTGAGTCTGGGTGATTGGCATGCAGCCTAGACTTTGAGAGGTCCTGTCTTAGATCTCATCACCTCCAGAGGTTCTTATACCCAGCTGCACAGTAGAATCAGGTGGGATGCTTTCGCCAAAAGTCCACATCTAAACTTCATCTCCAGGGGTTCTGATTTAATTTATCTGGGTGGGCCGGGCTGCCATACTCTGTGAACTGTTACTAACCCATCTTCATTTTATATATGAGGAACCTGAGGCTCAAAAAGAGGACGACGCCTGCCTAAGCAGTTAGCTGAAAAATCCAGGATTCCAACCCAGGTCTAAAGGATTCCAACATCTATACTCTTTCAACTGCCCTGTAAATCCAAAATGATGCTAAAAGATACTTTCTAATCTCCAAGAGAACTCAAAAGTTGGGGAAGCTAAAGTATCAATACTAAAAATGTAGAACATGATTTTCCTTTGGTGGGCAGTCTTTTAGCCCATACTCAGATGGCCTGGGGGAAAGACTTTCCATATAATGCAAGATTAGCATAGATCTTTTCAGTGGCAGGGGCAAAAACCTGACTCAGATTGGCTCCACAACAGCAACAACCAAAATGAGGAGGGATTTATTGAGTCTCAACTTTAGGCATGCCTGACTCTACCAGTATGTGATGCTATCAGAGCTCTCTTTCTCCAGCCCTCAGCTCTGGTTCACGTTGTGTTTAGCCCTCATATATTTTTTTGTACTTCCAATTGACTCTTTCCGTTTGGTGGGTTAGTTGCCATCTGGCAGCCTTGAGCCTATATTTCTTCAGCTTAGAAAAACCAGCTAAAGTGATGGCTTCTTTCTCACACAGTGACACCATGCAGTGAAGACCTAGCAAAAGCCAGGGAAGGATTCTGATTGGTCCTCCTTGGACCAATCACTGTGCCTGGGAGAGATGGGGTGCTCTGATTGGCCCAGTTTGGATTAGCATCCTCATAGAGATTTCCATTCTTATTGTATAAGGCAAGGAATGCCGCATCAGGGCATAGGAGTGTGGCATTGCCAAAAAAAGGGAAATATTCCCATACAGATGAAAATGTAGATGAAAACTACAAGTGCATGCATGCTGTAGTCTATAACCTTGAATCCCAGCCTTGGGACTTGATGACATTATTAAAATGAAAACTTCATCCTAGATATGAACTGAGTAATACTAGAATACTTCATTTCCTCTCTAAACTTTTCTCTTCCACGTCTGTGCCAGTAAAATTGGGGAAGAAACACTGTAAGACTCCAAAGCATAGTTGAAATTTAATTTTCTCAACATAACCATGACTGTAGCCGTTAAGAGTAAGTATTCTCCCCATCTGGGAAAGTGCTAAGCTAATTTTTGAAACCTTGAAGAAATGAAGACGATAGACATTGCCCATCCCGAAATCGCTCTTTTTTAGTCTGGCTGCCTGCTGAGCTAATGACCCACTGACTGGGTTTTAGGCTTTTGAAAGCTGAGTTCTAACATCAAACTTTCATCTCAGAGATAGCCTGTCTCTAATGAATTTTTTATTTGTTTACTCATTGCTTCTCTGGGATATAAAAGTAACACTCCTCTTTTTAATATTAAAAATAAAACTTTAAATCAGGGCCTAATCCATGCCAAACTGTTTAAATTCACCACCTCCAAGACCACTTCACTTCTGGAGAAAACACGCTCTGAAATAAAGGAGGATGGTACTATGGGGAAAGAGTGACATGCCATATGTATGTTCTTCTTCTTTTATTAAAGCCTTTTGCGAGTATAGCGGTAAATTATTCATGGGAAACTGTGCACCGTACATCATGTGAGTTCCAGGAACACATCCACCAAACAGCTGTGCTCCCTACCTCGGGAGGGGCTGCTCTCAAAGATGCTCTGTCTCTCCATCACTCTCCTCTCTGCCCTGTAAGCCTGGTCTGTTGACTCTTGGGGATTTAGAAACCATCAGCAGGAGACAGTGCCACAGGGAGATGCTGGGAGTGGGGGTGGTTTCCAGATGCCACTCAGGGGAAGCCTTGCCCCCAGGGGCTGCTCAGAAGGCCAGGAGTGCATTCAGCCAAACTTCTGGATGTTGTTTATTTGTCTTCTATACACACAGAGGGGAAAATAAAATATAGTAAATAAAGTACAGTTGGTTTCAAGAAGATCCGCCAGGATATGGGATTGACTATAAGGATAGAAAGCAGGGACTTCCCTGGTGGTCCAGTGGTAAGGAATCTACCTTCCAAAGCAGGGGACTCGGGTTCGATCTCCTGGTCAGGGCACTAAGATCCCACATGCTGCGGGACAACTAAGCCTGCATGCCACGACAACTGAGCCCACGCACCCTGGAGCCCCACTGCTACAACCAGAGAGATGCCTGCATGCCTTAATGAGGATCCCTCATGCTGCGGGACAACTAAGCCTGCATGCCACGACAACTGAGCCCATGCACCCTGGAGCCCCACTGCTACAACCAGAGAGATGCCTGCATGCCTTAATGAGGATCCCTCATGCTGCAACTAAGACCCAATGCAGCCGAGAAAAAAAAAAAAAAGAATAGAAAGCAGATCTGTGATGATCTAGGGCCAGAGTGGGGGTAGGGGTGGAACAGGGCACCAGAAAACCCTTGGGGGTTCAGTATCTTGATTTGGGGGATGGTTTCTGTGGTATATACATATGTCCAAACTCATCAAATTGTACACTTTGTGTGTAGTATGGAATTAAATTTGTTTTACTCCTGTTAATCTGCCTTATGTCATTTTCATTGTTAGACCAGCCACAGAACCTAGAAGGGTAGAAAGAAAATGTTTCCTTCCAACACAGGAAAGGCAACACTTCGAGTCACCATGTTTATTTGTTCACAGAAATGGTGACCCCATACTGGCAAATCAGGACCCTCTGCTGTCCCATCACTGTGTGTAAGCCAGAATGACCACTAATAGGTGAAAAGGAAGACTCTTGAAAGAATTATTTATTGGGTTACGGGAAACCTGACAACTTTCTGGTCAACACATGCTCTGCAGATGCCCTACTATGAACCTTTCACCCATTTTCTACAAGTACTGATTTCATATCACCTGAGGGGTGGATTTGTAATCTTATCACAGTCCGCCCCCACTTACTTAGGGACTCACTGACATGCTGTCACATCCTGGGTCTCCCCTGGGAACCCTGGGTGACCCTAGGGATGCCACCTGACACTCAGGAACCAAAGTTTCCTCATATGATAAAATGGGATAAATGAAACCACAGCTATGGAGAGAAACCCATAGGCTATGGAGAGAAGTAAATGATCCAGTAAGTAAAGTCCACAGCGCTACGCTTCACACACAGCCGAGGTTCAAGAAAACCTATCATTGTTATTTTAAGATTGTTCTTTTTCCAGTTACTTTCTAAAGCCTGATAAATTTGGTGGGTTTGGGGGAAAAGGGCTCCTACAGGAAGGAGGTGGTCTTGACATTCCTGCCTCCAGAAGGGGAAAGGGCAGGTTCAAGACTTTTGTGTGATCTAACTCAACAAATATGTACCTTTTTCTGACTCCCTGGCATGACTCCACTGGGACAGTGTTTCTCTACTGACAACTTTCCAAATGTAACAGAGAAAAAGAAAAAAAAATACATATTGTTGCTGAAAAAAAAAATGAAAGACTTCACTGAAAGCCTGGGGGCATTTCAGAACCAATGTAATCAAATCTATGTCTTTGCTTGAGGATGAGAGTATTTGAGAGGTAGTGTAGGTTGGGTCAGTGGGAGTGTAGACAGAGAAAAACACCATGAACTTGAAAAGCTATGTGTGTCTCTTTTTTTTTTTTTCTATGTATGTCTCTTGTACCACCATCATGTCTCACCTTGAGGCACTCTCCTTAAATCCCAGCCCCATACATTTTTCTGAACCTCTCTCCTTGGCTGACACCCCAGTAGAATAGCACTAACTGCTCATTGCCCAGCTGACCAACGAGGATAAACATCACTTACATAAACTCACCACATCTGATCTGCCACTTGCCTCTATGAGACTCAGTTTCCTTATTTGAAAAATGGACAGAGTAATGAAACCTACCTCATAAGTTTGTTTAGAGAAGGAAACGAGACCCTCCCTAGGGAAAGGTAGGTTGTGATTGATACAAAACTGTATTCTTCAGCCATTACTATTATCAGGAGACAGGGAAAAAAATCTCAGGATAACACATGATAAAATAATCTATTTCTCTGAAAGAGAACCCTCCTAAACTGTTGGTGGGAATGTAAATTGGTGCAGCTGCTATGGAGAACAGTATGAAGGTTCCTTAAAAAACTAGAAATAGAGTTGCCATGTGATCCAGCAATCCCACTCCTGGGCATATATCTGGAGAAAACTCTAATTTGAAAAGATATTTGCCCCCCTATAGTCACAGCAGCACTATTTACAGTAGCCAAGATGTGGAAGCAACCTAAATGCCCATCAACAAATGAATGGATAAAGAAGATGTGGCATATATATGCAATGGAATATTACTCAGCCATAAAAAAGAATGAAATGGGCTGAAGCGGCGCGGCCGGTTGGGAGTCCCGATGTGGCCGTCGCGGATGGTGCCGGTGGCAGTGGTGTGCTCGAGCAACCGAACCGGAGCATGGAGGCGCACAGCATCCTCAGCAAACGAGGATTCAGCTTCCAGTCCTTTGGAACAAGAACTCACGGGAAGCTTCCAGGACCAGCACCCGACAAGCCAAACGTTTATGATTTCAAAACCACATACGACCAGATGTACAACGATCTCCTTAGGAAAGACAAAGAACTGCATCCCAGTGGTTGCCCTTTCACCCCGTGTGGGCGTCTCTGACAGGTGTCACCTGTGGGCACCACTCGGGGCACCTGTGAGGTGGGGGACGTGGCAGCCCGTGCGAGGTGTGCGGGGTCACTGGGTTTCTGTTCTGGTGCTCATGGGACAGTCCAGGGGTTGGGGCCACTCGGGGCCGTGGGCTGCAGTCCACGTGGACACAGTCGGGGAAGGTTCTGATGTGGTATTAGAGTAGCTTAGGTGAGGAAGGTGGGACCCCGGCATCCGTGGCTTTGCACGCGGCAGGGAGGTGTGCGCGCAGGTGTGCACTGGTTCGCGGGCGGCTGCCTCACACTCCGGCAGCACTTCTGGAGGCCGAGCTCCTGAGAGGGCCTCGCTGGCTGCCGAAGGAGGCATGTTAGAAGCAGGGAACTTGAGAGGACTTGACTTCATTTCAGGAAGAGACACAAAGGCTGGGTCTGCTCCCTCAGACCCACGAGACAGGAAGGTGTTTTAAAACCAGATTTGTATGACTGCGGGCAGTGGATGTTAAGATCGTCCCTGCGGGCCAGGTGTTGACAGGGCCCTGCACGGTCACCCCGGGCTGCTGTAAATTCCTGGGCCTCCTCACGCTACCCTGAGTGGTGGTGGTTCTGAGGACGGAGCCCAGACACATCCCAAGCGAGAGGAGTGTAGACGCCGAGTGGAAAGCTGTCTCAGCCTGGCTCTCCTGCTGAATGCGCTGCAGAGGTTCTCTGTACACCTGCAGGCTGATTAGTTCACTGGCGTTGGCTGCTAGGAGTCGCTGCATGCTCCCCGCCTGTGCCCGCTCCTCCCCAGCCGCAAGGAAAACGTCGGGTGGGGGCATTGGAGCAGAAACAGAGGCATTTCTTGTCAGTGCCACAGCCGGGCACTGATGCTGGAGCCCAGGGCTCACACCTGCCAGAGCCAGCCCCCCTCCCAGTCCCAAGGCCCTCCTGGGGGTGCGGGAGCCCCAAGAGATCCAGCAGCACACCTTCTGCACATGCCCCTTTCTCAGAAGCCCCAGAAATGCATTAGGAACAACTCTGAGTGCTTCTGGTGAGCTGCCAGCCGGGTCCTGGTCTGTGTGTGGGTGATGGGCTCTGGGTCCTCCCTTGAGGTCTGAGTGGTGAGAGCCGCCCTGGCCTTGGGGGAGGTGTCAGCCACGGCCGTTTCCCAGGGAAAAGCTGTGATCCTACCTCCAGGCTTTTGGTACTTACGCTGCACAATCTGTTGATAAGCTTATCTTGAGACCCCATTTCGATATTTTTGAGGGTTATTTTTCAGTTAGCACCATTCGTTTTTTTAAAACCCATAAATCAATGGAGAAATGAAAAAAAAAAAAAAAGGAGAGAATGAAATAATGCCATTTGCAGCTACATGGATAGACCTGGAGATTATCATACTAAGCAAAGTAAGTCAGAAAGAGAAAAACAAATACCATATGATATCACTTATATGTGGAATCTAAAATATGACAAAAATGAACCTATCTTTGAAACAAAGACAGACACAGATATAGAGAAGGGACTTGTGGTTGCCAAGGGGAGGGGGTGGAGGAGGGTTGGGTTGCAAGTTTGGGGTTAGCAGATGTAAACTGGTTTATATAGAATGGATAAACAACAAGGCCCTATTGTATAGCACTGGAAAATATATTCAATATCCTGTAAAAAACCATAATGAAAAAGATTTTTTTTAAAGTAGGGAAAAAGAGACTCTACTTCTCAGAACCTATTTTGATGAGACTCTGATCAGAGACCTGAGCCAAAATTAAGAATGAGAAGCACAAGTTTTCCAAACTACTTCAATTTGCCCAAAGATACCTGTTATTTTACTGATGGAGAAGTATAACCAAAAATGTATATGAATGCATGTGTGTGCATGTGCATGTGTGTGCGTGCGTGTGTGCATGTGTGTGCACGTGCATGTATGTGTGTGCGCGCGTGTGAGTGTGTGTGTGTGTATGTGTGTGTGTGTGGAGAGTGCGATTGAAAGATTTCTCACCCAAAGTAGATATGATTGAACTGAAACTCAGTCTAAATAATTTCCAAAACTCCTACAGTCAAATCAGTTGCCATATTCTACAAATCAAACTCAAACTGGATATTGTGTTCAGCTCCTAATGTCTTGACCATTTTCTCAAATCTAATTTACCTATTAAGAATCAAAATAAAGAAATATGCAAGTAAATTGATTACATAAGCAAAGGTCTCTGTAACTAAGATTTCTTCCAAATGAACATTTTAAGTTATTCCAGATGACACTCTCCAGTCCTTGTCTTATATTTATTCATTCAATAACTTTTTTTAAGAACTTTTATTGAGATACAGTTAACAGACAATAAACAGCATATATTTAGAGTGTACAATTTGGTATCCCAATCTCCCAATTCATTCCCCTCCCAACCCTCCTTGCTTTCCCCACTTGGTGTCCATGTGTTTGTTCTCTACATCTGTGTCTCTATTTCTGCCTTGCATTTCCTCTTTCACAGTTGTTAGCATTTGCCTCATGTATTGAGGTGCTCCTATATTGGGTGCATAGATATTTATAATTGTTATCTCCTCTTCTTGGATGGATCCCTTGATCTTGATGTAAGGTCCTTTCTTGTCTTTTGTAACAGTTTTTATTTTAAAGTCTATTTTATCTGATATGAGTATTGCTACTCCAGCTTTCTTTTGATTTTCATCTGCATGGAATATCTTTTTCCATCCCCTCACTTTCCATCTGTATGTGTCCCTAGGTCTGAAGTGGGTCTCTTGTAGACAGCATATATATGGGTCTTGTTTTTGTATCCATTCAGCCAGTCTGTGTCTTTTGGTTGCAGCATTTAGTCCATTTACATTCAAGGTCATTATTGATATGTATGTTCCTATTACCATTTTCTTAATTGTTTTGTTTTTCTTTTTGTAGGTCCTTTCCTTCTCTTATGTTTCCCACTTAGAGAAGTTCCTTTAGCATTTGTTGTAGGGCTGGTTTGGTGGTGCTGAATTCACTTAGCTGTTGCTTGTCTGGAAAGCTTTTGATTTCTCCATCAAATCTGAATGAGATCCTTGATGGATAGAGTATTCTTGGTTGTAGGTTCTTCCCTTTCATCACTTGAAATATATCATGCCACTCCCTTCTGGCTTGCAGAGCTTCTGCTGAGAAATCAGCTGTTAACCTTATGGGAGTTCC